>NC_047663.1:10851211-11217877 GCF_011762505.2 Arvicanthis niloticus
AGACGGCGCAAAATGCTGTGGTGGGTTTCATATTAACCCTTGCCACCGCTGTAGCTAAGACTTCCGGCAAAGACCGAACCTCACCAGTCAGCTGTTGCCAAGTTTTAGAAAAAACAGACTTCATCACAGGCGAGCTCCGTTCTGAGACAGAAAACAAGCGCCGTCTAAGGCAGGGCTGGGCCCCTTGGAAGCCTTTTGTCTGCATTTGACAGTTTCACACCCCACAATGTCTGTTTCATAGAGGTCCCGAAAGCTTTCCAGGAGAGGAAAGCTCTTAATGAGGAACGCAGTGCAGCTCTGACAAATGCCTTTTTTTCATGCATTGTTCAATATGCTCCATTAAAAGGGGGGAGGAAGGGGAAAAAGAAACCAAAACCCCCAAACAAACCAACAAACAAACATTGCATTACCAGACACACGTATGTTTTAGCTCTACGGCCATTTTGGGTCATTTCCTAGTTTGATGTGTCTATTACTTTCTCTCTTAACTCGTTTACAGTTTGTGTTCAAGCCCTTTGTTTATATTTTGGCCTTAAGACAAACATTTAAGGGGGCATCCTTATCACCCCTGCAAAGCCAGCAGACCTCACAGAAGAGGAAGAAGAAAGACTGAAGGAAACGGAGACTGAGGAGGAGCGCCATGAAATACTGCTTTCTGGGTGTGACAAGGTTGGTGTCCTCATGAATACACGACACTTGCCCTTACCTGCATGCACTAGAGCATGTGTGCACACACGTGTGCGCGCGCGCACACACACACACACACACACCTCATGCAAGTAGAAAGGGGACTAGTTGAGAGCAGCTTAGACGATGTGGGAGGGAATTATAAAACCAAGGGTCCTAACAATACTCTAAGCATGTTATGTAATTAAAATAAAGTCTTAAAAGACATGGTAATAAAGAAATAAGGAAAAAAACTTAGCTGGATTGGGGGAGGGTCCCAGAGTGTATGTATGTGCACCACGTGCATGTGCATGCAGAGCAGGAAGGGATATAACATCCCCTGGAACTGGAGTTGTGGGTGGTTGGGCCTACCCCTGTGAGTGATAGTAACTGACCACCCGATGTCCTCTCCAAAAGCAATAAGCACTCTTACTCCTGAACTATCACTCTTGTCTTACAACAAACTCTTTACGATGATATTTTAACAATGACTATTCTGTGCACTGAAGCACTTCTTTGCTATGGGTACAGTGAGAATGGGTTGATATGTGTAATTTAAATATCAGTCCTGTTCAATTTGATACTTGATTTCAGCAGCTATGTTTAGGATAATACGTTTTCAGAATAAATGACAGCATCCTGAAAACCTTAGAGGAAAGGCAGATAGTAGAAAAGATAACCTAAAGCTTGTGATGTTTTTTTAAAGAAGATTTATTTATTTTATTTATTTAAGTACACTGTAGCTGTCTTCAGACACACCAGAAGAGGGCATCAGATCCCATTACAGATGGTTGTGAGCCACCATGTGGTTGCTGGGAATTGAACTCAGGACCTCTGGAAGAGCAGTCAGTGCTCTTAACCACTGAGCCATCTCTCCAGCCCCAAGCTTGTGATTTTTATATTGCAGTTCTAGCAACTCATATGTCACGTCAGCATCTTCCTTTAAGGACACATATTCCTACGTCAACGCCAGCTTGCAGTTAGATGGCTGACCTTCCATTAGACACAGTCCTGTGATTTCTCCCTTAATACTATAGCATCTGAGGCTAGGTGACATCTGCTGATGGAACTTCCGAATCCTTGCAGAATATTTCTAGGCATTCCTGACCCCTGAACCAATAGACCAATAGCATCCTACTCCAAGGTGTAGCAGTCACAAAGGACACCAGATACTCCACGGGGTCATCGGAGAACTAAATCAGCCCAGGGTTTGCACTGTTGGCTTAGGAGAAAATAGAGTATAACATTCTTGTCTTGTTTCTATTTCTGCGATGAACACCATGACCAAAAGCAATTTGTGGAGGAGAGGGTTTATTTCACTTATACTTCCAAATATTAAAGTTCACCATGGAAGAAAGTCAGGGAAGAAACCTGGAGGCAGGAGCTGATGCAGAGGCCACGGAGGGGTGCTGCTTACTTGCTTGCTCCTCATGCCTTGCTCAGCCCTCTTTGTTATAGTGCCCAGGACCACCAGTGTAGGGGTGGTACCACCCCTCATGGCCTGGCCCTTCCCACAGTACTCCTTTAAAAAAATCTCTAAGTTAGTATCATCATGGCCTCTAACATTTCATACATAGAGGTTAAGAATCTGGCCTCAAATTTCTCACTACTCTGATTCTCCATTGGGCTTTTGTTTATTTGTTGGCCCTTTGCTTGGTGCTCATCAAGAGGGATCGCCTGGAGCCTCTCTTCTTACTGAATGGCTGACATTCTCAGATGGCTCTCCATTCCACTTTGTGTTCTAACTTATTATGAGAGCCTTCAGCAAACTCTGTAACTCATGTTCCAGCACTCCCTCACTCTGATACCAGCATATGAGAGATTATACTTGCCCTCCCTCTGATGAAGCCCCATGTAGGTAAGCATCTGCATTCAGGGAAGCGTTCCTTGTCAATCAGAAGCAGAAAGAAGGTAACATAGGCCTTGGTACAAGACGCTACCAGGAGTCAGTAGAACCTGCCTTGCAGCTCCTGTTGAGAGGACAGTCTCACGCATGCGCAGGCTACTTCTTGTGTTAGACAAACTCTGTGATCCACTTCACTTTGTGTTTCTGTTAACTGGCTTCTTCTTCAAGCCAGCGCTTATCTGCTGAGTACTCCTGCTTCAGATTCAATTTGAATTTAGAATCCTTGGGGAAGAGCAATCCCTCCCGCTCACTTTAGAAAGTGATTTTCCATAAATACATGCCATTCTAGAATTGAGCAGCAATTTCAGGGGAAAGATAACAGCGTTTAATGTTGGAAAAAAAAAAAAAAAAAAAAAAAAAAAAACAGAAACAAAGCAAAACAAAACAAAGCACATAGCCGGACTGACTCCCAGCATGAAATGGGGAACGTGTAAACTTTAAATGTGTAATCACGTTTTTATTTACTTGACTTTGAGACACCAAATGATTCTTTGTTTAAACAAAACAAAACAAAACAAAAAAACCCCACAAAAACCCAAAGCCAATGTTTAAAGAAATCTTGAATTCTTAAAATAGTCACTTACAATTGGGTATATGGATGTGTTTTATGTGAATATTTGTACAGATAATATTATATATTTACTTACATATTAATTATAAAATATGTTATCACTTGTAGATACATAGAAGGTATTAAACCACAGCAGGTGATGTGTAGACACTAACATGTGGACTGAGGACCTAGGTTTAATTCTCATCTCGCTCTGCCACTGGGACTGAAGTTCAGCAATATCTTATCAATATCTCAGCCATTCCTGTTTCCTCATATATGGTCATAAAATAATATGCCTCTGACTTCTGTTTCTGGTTCCAGACAATTTTAATCTGCCAATGAAAGGTGTTATATAATTTATAATATTATATAAAATATTACATAATATAACACAATAAGATATAATGTATTATATGTAACACTAAAATATTACAAAACATAATACAATAAAATATAATGTATTATATATAACATTTTATATATGTGTGTGTATTTATATACATAGCTATATACATATGTATAATCTCAGTAAAGGGAGTATGTTAATATATACATATGTAACTGGTATATTCAATTGATCTTATGCTCATCTGAGCATGTTATCAAATATATAGTTGTTTTTACAAGGTCTGCAAAGCATATTATCTGGGTGTGGCACTAAGAGTAGGTTAAAGGTGACTTCGACAGGATAAGGAGAAAAACTGAGCCCTTTCCACCTAAGCTTTAATACATAACTTCCTGTGATATTAGCTTTCCTTTAATATCAGCATTCACGAACTCTGTCAAGTTCTTCAATATCCTGTAGCTAATATTTAAGTTTAGTTACTAAATATATGCTTATGATATGTATAATGACAGAGTTAATCTAACTTATGTCTTTTATATAGGTACAAAAATCTGAATCCGAAAACAGCCCAGGGAATTTGACCATTGGGTGACATGGCATTATTCTGACCCCTCTCTGACTTTCAAGGGCAAAGTCTAGTTAGTCAAAAGCAAAGCATCATGAGCAGCGGGGACTTTCAGAATCAGAAGTACCAACCTCTACCTTGTTCCTGCTCCTAAAATCTAATCAATGAAGTGTGAATCGCATCCTTAAAACCATGGAGTCAATATTTGCCTTCTCATGGAACACCTACCTCTCTTGAGTAGCCAATAGCTGGTTATGTAGGCTGGTCATAAACCTCATTTAAAAAATCAGGGGAATGAGTCAAAAGATGTTGAGTGGCTATCAAAGAACACGTTTTCACCTTGGATGGACTTTCAGTCTCTAGCCTACGGTGGTTTCAGTTACATCATTCATTTACAGGAAATAAATGAATAATGTCGAGCCCAGATGCTAGATGGATGAATAGCCAGTTAAAAATCACATAGTGAGGGGATGAAGGCTTGAAGGAGTCTACAATGTGTATTTTTAAGAAAGTTGTAAAGTTCTATGTTGGGTATATATGTACATATAGCTCATGTAAAATATATATTTGTTAACATGAAAAAATACACACACACATGCACACACTCACATATTTGAGATAGACACCTATTTTATGTACTTGTATCGAAAAACTGGAGGAATATGCGTATACAGGGTAATAGCATGTTTCGAGGAAGGGAAGTCTGATTCATTGGGATGTATTTCTAATGGGTATCTATATTTCCTAAATGCTTTACACACTGATGTCTAATACTTTACAAGTGCAAAGTAAATGGAGAATCAAGATAAACTGCTATAGCTATTATTTTTTAAGAGCATGGAGGCAGTAATTTAATTAAAATGTAAGAAAAAGCCGTATTTTGTCGCATCGATTCTAGAAGAGATCCAAATGAGTTGATGTGCATATATTTCCATTACTAAGTGTGTTTTGAAGTCTGCATTGAAAAAAAAAAAAAAACACAGGGAACAAATGCAAACATCAAATAAAAAGGAGAATAAGAGATCTGACAAATAAAGGGACCAAGTAAGACCCAGTAATAAAATGTGTCATAAATAGACTTTTACCTATATTTTCCTCCAAATCAACTTAAGCTTTCTTTTTAAAAATAAGTTACATCTGTCTTGAGGAAGCTTTCAGTTTCAAATGTAATGTATGCATGTATTCAAAAAGCAAGAACTTTATCAGAAGTAGACAACTGACCACTTACTATTTTATCTATTTCTGTTCTGTGATCTATAAAATTCAAGCCCGAGCTAAACATCACTGGTGAAAACATAACAGCAACTAGAGAGCTGCTTTCTTTTAAAATTATATGTTTAAAATCATTTAATTAAAAGAGGAAAAACTTATCACTAGGGGAATGAGCTTTTATGAAATATTTAGTGACATTTCTTTTTGTGAAAGAGATAATGAGGTTAAGTATAGCCACATAAAAGTCTCCTTTTTTGCTCACTAGCTTTTTATTTAAGGATAATTTTATAGGATTATCATGAAAGAGAGATAAGTCATTGACCCTTATAAGAAGATTGCCTTGACTAGTTCCTGATATATATATATATATATATATATATATATATATATATATATATATATCTTTATCATTAATGAATACAAAATGTGAAGGTTGAGGGTGGGGTTACAGATGGTGTCAATACTCTTTAATTAAGTGCCATAATTCTCATTTTCCTTAGGTAGCTGGATTAAAACAAGTTACTCTTCAGAAATTTTTTTTCCAGGGGATATTTTTTTTTCTCCCAGCAACGGCATTAAACACATCTGTGGACTTCCACTGCCCTCTTTTGGAATCCAGTGGAAGTTCTGGTGTTTATGCAACTTTGAAGACTATAGATGGTAGACAACTGTCTTAGTTTTGGTGTTTCTTCTTCTTTTAATATAAACCTTGAGAAAGGGATAACCTGGAAAACATCAGAGTTAAAGAAGGGTCTCCTGTTATCCAGACAAAACAATATTCATTTAAAAACATCTTATTGTAAAAAAATAAGTTTAGATGTTAATACCAAGGTCATTATAGGCCAACATTACTATTATTTTAAAATCCACTGAAACAGAAAAGGAAGGCTTTAGAGGAAATATTTGAAGGGTGACAATGTAGCTTTCCCCCCCTTTGTCAGGAGCCAAATATGAAATACAGTGATCCAGGGAAACTAGTTATAATGTCATGGTTCTTGTAGTTTTGTTATATACACAAATACCAGACACTAAACTATTTTAAGACTTGAAATGTATTTAAAAACAGCAGTTCATTTTGTGTGAGTTTTGCAGAACTAAATACAACCTTAACCCTGTTTTCAATGAGCAACATTGGAGATGGATGCCTTTGATGTAGAAACAGATGGTCATCAGCGGGCTTTGACCACAAATCCTCCACAAATATACAATAAGAAGTGACCTGGAAAAGTCACCTTAGAGAGTTGTAACTAACTGACCAGAGGTAGATTTAGAAGTGCCTACTGGTATCTGGCTTTGTTACTGATTTGATGTCAGTTTGTCATTTTTTTTTTTAATTCATCCAGATAGTACTTTTTAGCTAAAATCTAAAAACCTCCCCCTCCCTTTACAACATCTGGTTTAGCAATTCCTTGAGAGACAAAACAGTCCTTTCTCTCATCCCATCTATTAAAATGTACCTAGGTCCTGAGACAGAAATGAATGATCATGTCAGAGTGGAATACTTCTACTCCAAATTTCTGCTAAAATAAACCCAAATGCCCTCAAATCAAAATATTGCAAGATCTTACAGTAGGACAATCTTCAACAGAGCAACTGATGGCAAATTGGCTTGGTTTCCTGTTGTATCCCATGAAGTCATTTGTTACACCCAAATGCATGAAATATTATAATAAGTTCAATTTGTTTACTTGAAGAGAAAAATCATTTAAGGTCCTATATCTGATCCTTTCATGACTGATAAAATATTTTATTTCTAATAAACTACTGTAGGCTTAAGTTCTGTAAAGTGTGACCAAACAGTACCTACCAAACTAAGTTGTAATAGGCTTCAAACCTGAACATTTTTTTATAACCTTTAAAGTTGCCACACAAAAATCATCATCTCTGATATACACACCTGCAAACATATAAGCAAACACTCATGTGCATACATTGAAAATGAATTACTATTTTTTTTCTCAAAATAAGTGCTTTGAATTAGACAAGTACATTTTCCCGGGGCAGGAAATATAGCATGACCCACAATTACGCCTTTATCCAGTCACTGTTTACAGAAAACATTGAAGATATAAACTTGGAATGTATATGTTTAACCTGGCTCATAGAAATTTGTTCTTTGATGGTTTGTACTGGATCTTACCTAGAAGGTTTCTCAGTGATCTGTTAGCTTTCCCAAAACTATTGGATTTAATAAAGTATTCCTTTTGGTTCTTTTGATAGGAAGAGAACATAACATTTAGGAGAGATAGCACAAGAAATGAAAAAAAAAAACTATGAGCAAGAACAATGAATTCTCTTAACTACTGAGCGATGTATCTAACTCCACAAACTAACTTCTGACATCATGGGGAATCTTAACATCATGTAGGTATGTGAAGCATACCTTGAATCCTAGCACTCAGTGGGGCAGGTTCAGGCAGTTTTTTGTAAGTTTCAGGCCAACCTTGTCTACTTAGTGAGTTCTAGGACAACTAGAGCTACGAAGTGAGACCCTGTCTCAAAAACAGAGCACAGCAAAGCAACAACAGCGATCACAAAGAAAACGTCACATCATTCCGAATCACACTTAGCCATTGTGCGTGAGTCTTCATACTTAGAAAGTCTTCGTCAGCATTGCTTGTTGATTTCCTGACCCTTGGTCAGCATGCACTGGAGTTTTACTGGGGTTCTGGGTCTGGGTACTGGGTCGTAGGGAAGTTGCCTTCTTGGACCCATTGATTCAGCAGCAATTCATTAGTTTCCTGTCTCTACGACATATTTTTGTGTTTTCCGAAATTTCTTCTTAACTGTTATTGAAGTTTTAATTCAACTGAAGAGCAAAAATGACTTGAAGTTGGGACCGGTGACACGGCTCAGTGGGCTAGACATGCTTGCTACTCTTGCAGAAGATCTGAATGCAGATCTCAGCATTCACAACGCGAGTGTCACAACCTCAAATCTGCGTGCAATTCCAGCTCCAGGGTCTACAACACCTTCTTATGATTTCTGCTGATAGCTACACAACCACATAAACAAACTCATACACACATACCACACACACACACAAACGCATATGCACACACTCATACGCACATACACACATACCACACAACACATACCTATCCACATGCACACACATACACAAACACTTCCACACACTCATATATACATACACGTACCACACACATATACCACACAACACAAATACATGCACACACACAGGAACACACACACACATTCATACACACATGCACATATACCACACAACACATACATATCCGTGTGCACAAACACACACACAGACTTACACATACCACATATAGACATACCACACAACACACACACATGCACACACACGGATATGCACACAAGCACACGCTCATATACACATATACCACACAATCCATCCATATCCACATGCACACACATACACAAGCACTTCCACACACTCATATATACACACACGTACCACACACATATACCACACAATCCATATATATCCACATGCACACACATACACAAGCACTTCCACACACTCATATATACACACACGTACCACACACATATACCACACAATCCATATATATCCACATGCACACACATACACAAGCACTTCCACACACTCATATATACACACACGTACCACACACATATACCACACAATCCATACATATCCACATGCACAAACACACACAAACACAATCATACTCACCCCCACACTAATTTTTAGAGAAACTTAAGTTATTGAGAGCCTAAATCCAAGCACTCCGCTCCATTCTTTGATAGGATTTTGAAGGTTCTCTTGAGACTGGGATAACGGGACATGCTGTTCCACAGTTTCTTGATTACAATACAACTTCATGGAACCCACCATGTAGGCTATTAAACCTACATAACATGTCATTCCAATTACCCATAGCAGCAGACCCTTGTTTAACAAACATTAAAGTAATTTTTAAATTGGTTGGAATTAGGAGACGCAGACAACTATGTTCGCTGGGCTTATTGTAAGCAACAAATCAATTTAGATTTCAGAATTGAATATTTTTATATGTACCATGTTATTCAAGATACAATTGAAACCAAATGATATATTTTTAAACTTTAAACACATTTTATTATAAAATATTTTTACTTGATTATTTTTTTAACTGTTAATAGTTTAACAAAACTTTGCAAAAATTGGAAAACCTTACCTGTAATGTGTTTTGTTTTCTTAAAGCTTCAATCTTTATAGTACGAGAGAATGATAGTTAGCTCTTCCAATGTAAAACAACAATGCATATAATGCTATCACTGAAAAAATGTATAAATATCATGAAACCACATCACATATAAATAATATTAAAGTTTAAAAACACAGTTTGTTTTTCAATCTGATAATGGAGGGATGTTCATTCTGGTCTCACTAGAAGAAACATTATTAAAGTAAATATAACTAATAGACTTTTTTTTGTTTTGTTTTGTTTTGAGACAGGGTTTCTCTGTGTAGCCCTGACTGTCCTGAAACTCACTTTGTAGACCAGGCTGGCCTTGAACTCAGAAATCTGCCTGCCTCTGCCTCCCAAGTGCTGGGATTAAAGGTGTGCGCCACCACTGCCTGGCACTAATAGACTTTTTAAAGCAATTGTTACACACACACACACAGTATGTACATGTATGCTGTGTACTTTGTGTATGTGTGTTCATGTGTATGTGTGTGATATGGGATTATGTCTGCAGGTGCTTTATTTGTTGCATATTGAGACTAGAAGAAGTTATCTAATGCTCTTTCTCTGTCACTCCTCTATTCCCTTGAGACAAAGAAGCTCACTGAATCTGGAGCTAAGGTAGCGGTAATCAATCTGCAGAGGGCTCCTCAACTCAGTCCTGGGTTTACAGATGTTCAGGGCTATGTCTAATATTTAGGGTGGTAAGCCTGGATTTGAACTCAGTTCTTCATGTTCACACAGCAAGGGTTCTTACCTCTGAGTCATTTCCCCATGCCTTTATTCAATATTTTGTACCTGGTATTACTGACTGTACAATGAGTAGTCCCAGTTTTAAGCAGACAGACTATCTTTTGTGCAGGGCTTACGAAATGGCTTAGAGGGTTGACTAGATGGCTCAGTGGGTAAAAGTGTTCAGTGTACAAGCTTGGGAACCTGAGTCTAATCCCCAGGACCCATCTGATGGAAAGGAAAAGCAGATTCCCACAGGATACTCTCTGACCTCCACACACATTTCGGTATACTTTTCTATGACAAAACAAACAAACAAATAATAAAAATAAATGTATTATAAATTTATGTTATTGAACTGAAGAATGCAAAGAAATGTGATTGTTAGAGGAGCAGAAAATCTGGCCAAGATTCATAAACAGCACCAATTATTGATTCAAACTTACCAAGCGGTTACATTGACTGGTATATTGCTCTGTGCATTGTCCACCTGCAGTGCATGTAATACCATTGTTAGCCCAGTAGCCGAGATTTATAAGTATAATACAGTTAGGATATTAAATGTACAAAATATGACATGCTTACTTGAATATCTAAGAAATTAGCAGGGATCCCCGAGAGCAAAACTAGTGTGTTGAAAAACAAAATAGCTAACTCGTTTCTTAAAATCACTAAACAGACGTTTAGCACGTATGGAAAACTGGAAAATAAGTAGATTTCATTTTCTAAATGGTCTCCATGGTTTTATTTTGTTTGTTTTGTATGTTCATGGCACATGGGTTGAATTATCTTTGAGTAGAGAGACGGAGATGGTAGCAACCCAATAATCCCTCTTCAGGGAAGAGTATTTAAAATCTACCATCCGTGGAGTTCAATTTCTTCCTCATTAGAACCAGGAGAGTTAGGGCGATGGGAAGAGGGGGCTGGGAGAACATTGTATCTCATTCTTAAGCATCGTGGTATTTTTCTTGAGACAGAAGGTAGTAATCAATGAAAGTTGTTCAGTGCGGTTCAGCTCCTATAATACTTTCCTGGTGTTAGTCTCACCACGATTGCTATGCAATACTTTGTGCCTCTTTTTTATATTTTTTTTCCAAACCATAGTAGATTCTTTAAGGTCACATCTGTTGGGGCACATAATGGTTTTTAATCACACCTTCCTAAATGACTAGAACACACGTATGTGTCGGGAGCAGCACTTAAACCGAAGCCTGATCCCTGTCGTACAATGTTTGGGTGGTGAGTTGCTGGAGGATTATGGCAGAGACCTCTGCTGAACCCACACTGGTTGATATACAGCTGAACAATCAAATGCAGGCAAACCCCCAGATCCAGTAAACCTGCCTCCCCAGAGGAGGGTGGCAAGGCACACAGTTTCAATTTTAAGGAAGCACTGAAGGCTAGAATAATATATTATCTTTACAGGCCCTTGTCTTCGATTCCAAACCCCTTTAAAGTACCTTAAATCCACATCAGATCAGTTTCTACCAAATTATGAGGGACCATTCACAGTGTGTGCTTTCTTCCCTTCAAATTCAAATTAGGTGCTAAAAACAAATTTTTCTACTTTTTCAACTTACATTTAGCTAAAATCATTGATGACGTGATGCTGACTTCTTGAATGTAACTTGGAACAAAATCACATGCTATAGACACTATCTAAGCATCCTGTACTAAATTTTAGCATGTATTTTTTCCCTAGCAGCATAGAGACAAAAAGGAATTGAAACTCATTTAGATATCTATTTTATTTAATAAACACCATGGTTATAGGCACCAGGGGGTTAGTAGCTTCAAACTATAAGGACTCTGATAGCATGAGATCTCTAATCATTGTTTTTTACATTGGACCAGTTAGTATAAATAAAATAGATGATGGCAGATGTTGGGGAATGAAATAATTGAGAGAAATAGGGTGGTGGACAGGCAGTGATCATATATGTCTATGTAATGAACATCTATAGAGACACATGTGTCTATAGGATGAACATGTGACATTTGCTTTGAGATGTGGATGAAATTAAACAAGAGTAAAGCATGAGAGACCAAACAAGCATGCCAGCAAAAGAGACTCAAGAGCTCAGTATGGCTGGGCCAAACTGGACACAGAACAGGCAGGTGAAATCTGGTTTGCTTAGGGTGTTGGAAGCTATAGGGTTCTTTTCATTTGTTTGTTTGTTAAGCAATTGTTTTATTTTTCTTCCTATTTTTTTTTTTTAACTTTTTGTTCCACTGATGGGAGTTGAACTGAGGGCCCCATGGCTGCTATGCTGGTAGTTTTCGGCCCTTATAGTAAATTATTCTCCTTATAGACCTCCCAAGGCAATTGAACAGGGCTCCATTGTTTAACACATCTGATTGTAATATTTTATATCATCTACAGGCAACCTGAGGTGCTCACAGACAAATCTATTCCTTTATTTTTTTAACTAACTTTAGTTTTTTTCTAGACTTTCAAAGATGTACACTGTGTATTTTGTACAATCTCTCCCCGACTCTTCCCCATTTCCTTCCTGTCCCCATTAGCTTTCCTTCCATACAAATATCTCTTTCTATTTTTTTTGTTTGTTTGTTTAGCTTTGGTTTTGTTTAGAATTTTGTTCCAGAATTAATAGTCAAGGCAGTCTTGTATGATCCCACATTGGAAACTGATAGTAAGAGACTGACAGGTCACCAGTCCTTGCATAACTTGGTGTCATGTCGTTCCCACTCCTAGAATTTGTTGTTCACTAGCAGATCTAAAGAATGTCGTCGGGCCCTATGGGTCCCTAACCCTGGAAGTGCTTAACTGGACCCAGTGCCATTAGACACAGCCACTGTGATCTCATGGTTCCTATAGCCATATTTTATTTAGAAGATTGTAATCTGCAACATTCTCCCCATTGGGTGCTATTATTCGGCTTATATCATTTACCTAAATAAATGCGATGACATCTCATGGACCATTACCTATCACTATCAGTAATTTTAAAAAGTCACACTACTTACTCATTAATTTCATTAGATTTAAATAACATATGAGTGGTTCTTAACTTTACAGGTAAATACATGAAAAATAAGTTACCACTTAAAGCAATTTTAATAAATATGTGCTATAGATTGCCATGTGAAGCCACTGAGGTCAGAAAAGGGATAAAACTTGGTTTGATCCTGTTTGTTCTCATCCTTAAAATTATCCCTGTGACTGAACAAATGAACAAAACAGCATCAGACACTCAAAGCTCTGGTAAGAAAAGATAAGCATCATATTTACGTAGGTTCATAGTTACTACACCATGGATATCAAGAAGCTCAGCTTGCAGGGCTGTGTTCTTGTTTGCCTTCTTTTGCTATACCAAGATACCAGATACAAGATACAAGATACCAGGAGCAACTTGGGGAGCAAAGATGTTTATTTCTCTTTGCAGTTTACAGTGCATCGTGAACGGAAGCCAGAGCAGAGACTCAAGCAGACAACTGATGCCAGGAACTAAAGCAGAGACCATGGAGGAACAATGCTTTCTGGCTAGATAATTATTTTTCTTATACAGCCCAGTCTCATCAGTCTAGGGATGGCTCTGCCAACAGTGGACTCCATCCTCACAACCAAAAAAAATGCCCCCATAGACGTGTCCACGAGTATTCTGGTAGAGGTAATTCTTCAACTGGGTTCCTTCTTCCCAACTGTGTCAGCTGAAAACCAAGATGAGCCATCATGTCTTGGAAAGAAACTCTGAGAGGCTATTTAAGTTTCAAGACACAGGAGGAAGGAATGGCTAGCAGCCTCCTCCATGGGGGAGATGGGTGGGGTTTTAGTTGGAGAGAAACAAACTGAGGTTAGATAAGAACCCAGAGTCACACAGGGAGCCTTGGAAAGCTTTGCAAGGGAAAGAAGTGCCAGGCAAAATAAGAAACTGAAGCTTTGCAGGGGTGGGACAGCAGGCATTTTGGGAAAAACACGCAATGAGCATTACACATGAGGTGGATTAGAATACATGTAGATGAATTATGCAAATATTACCTCATGTGAGATCTGTTTGCTTATTTATTAAAGAACCTAAAAGAAAAACTTACCAATGTATCTTCTTTAGCATAATGCACATATTCAAAATGACTTGTCAGTTGGAGTAACTCATTTTTCCCTATCAATAGATTTTTCCATGATGTCAAAAATATACAGAATATACAAAACATACAGAGAAATTTTATTTCCACTAATTTTATCAATGTTCATCTATATTTCTATAAACCATAAGTAGGAAAAAGAAAAACATGAGGTTTAAGTATATTCAGTTTCATAAAATCCAATGGATAGTGCATCATACTGGCAATTTTTATTTGAGTTTAAAAATCTCATTATAAGGCAGACAAGTTGGCTCAGTGGGTACTTGCCACCAACCTTGATGACATGAATTCAAACCCTGGGACTCATATGGTGAAAAGAGACAAATGACTTCCACAGGTTGTCCTCTGATTCCCACACATACACTGTGACATACACACATGCCCAGAAATACATAGACATGTATACTCACATGCACCAACACACACACACACACACACACACACACACACACACAATGAGACTAAAATAAAATAATAACATATTACTGTAAAATAACATGGAGGAAATTTCAATCATCTAATGGACTGGAAGTTCTAAGCAACACTTCAAAAACCAGGTAATTGTAAAAGCAACATTTCTACAGTAGTTTTATTCCCAAGATGGAATAATTTACTTATTGATAGAGTATGCAATAATATAGTCATTACAAAAAACTTAGCTTTGAAGACTTAATTCTTATCCTTCTTATCCCTGGTTGTCCTGGAACTCACTCTGTAGTCCAGGCTGGCCTCAAATTCAGAAATATCCCTGCCTCTGCCTCCTGAGTGCTGGGGTTAAAGGTGTGCTCTACCACCTCCTGCCAACAATTCCCATTAAGGCTCTTGCAAACCTTAGCATAAAGTCCTACTCACAGTTTTAAATTCTTGTATCACCAACATCTACTATTTCTGCTGTCACAGAAAAAAATCAAAGGATGAGGGACACGTATGTTAATCGTGATCCTTTTCTCTAAATCACATAACAAAATTGCTTCCTTTTGTGAGGTTTTTGTTTGGTAATAATAGCTAGCAGATGATTTACTCACAGTAATTGTGGATGTACCAGTGTGTTGAAACTTTCATCTTGGAGATGCAAACCACAAATCAAAGGAAGAGATGGGCGACCATCTCTAGCCAATCAGAGTCTCTGATGATTAAGGATAGACTACTTAGTTTAGTTGAAACCGTGCACGCCTCGTGCTACATTTATATTTCATCAGTTATGTGAACATACCTAAATGCATCTAACATAAATGGAAGACACAGAACAGATATACTTTAAATATGATTTGGAAGGAAAGATGAGGCCACGTGAGCCCTGTGAAGGAAACAGAAAGGACTCAGTGCCTCATCCATAGCAAACCAAAGCCAGGTTACCCTGAAGGGGTCGACACTGGGGAAGACAAATGAAAAGCTAGTTATGCTAGGGGTTTCCCTGGTGGCTGGATTGGCATCCGGAATCTTCTGGCTACATTTTTTTTTTTTTCAAAAGAAATGATAGCCTTTAAATAACCTTTAAATTTTTAGTTAAAAATCTCTATTGTAATAGGGAAAATTGAGGAAGGCATGTATTAAAAGGAGTCAGCCGCACATGTGGTGGTATTTTTACAGCCATTCAGTGTGTTGATATAAAGTAATGCATTTGAGTCAAACATCATCTGCGTGAGTAGTTAAAAGTGAAAGGTGATCCCACGGCACTGTGGCCTGACTGGCTGTCCAATTAGCAAAATGATTAGCCAGGCTAATATCAACAGACTCATTCCTGTGTCAATTTGACAGTTATATTGCTACATAGATTTCAGCCTTTCCCTGGGGCCTGACTGTGATCTGTATTGATACACCACTAACGAAGTATGACACATCAGATTTCTACCGGAGACATCCGTATACATTTTGTATTGCAGTAAACACTCGAACACGGTCCTAAGTTTTGTCAGACTTTATTTTGGAAAACAATTTGTACAGGATCAAGCCTTCCTCAAGTCATATTCTGTAACCATTTAAAATAGAAAACTTGTTCCTATAAATATAAATCACAAATATATTAGCAAATTATATTGAACATGAAATGTATCTTCGGCCCATGTTTATATGGAGTGAGAATAGTATGTGTAAAATCGATTTAACTTATATTTGAATATTAAATTAATGCATAGTGTCTACATTCAAGCTATGAGAAGAAAACACTGGCACCAGATTTGTAGGTCTGTAGTTATGTTAAAGAATTGTCTCACTGGCACAGTTGCTAAGTGGACACTTCTTAGTAACTTCTATAAAGAATACAGAATGGAGTTTTATAGGAAGAAAATGTAAGAGTCTCCAATTGCATTAAGAGTCTCTTTAGGTGTGAGGATAGGCCCAACCACTCAGACATTTGACATGAATACATCTCCTATGTATGCAGTGGCAAGGAGCTGTGAGTGTTTTGCGTGCTTTACTTGATTAGAAGATTGTTATGGTTTTTATTAAGTTTCTCAAAATGATTTGAGGCTCACAAAAGTTCCAGCACTATGTTTTGGGCAACCTACCCAAAACAAAAGTCAGATGCCAGAAGAAAGCATGCCGAGTGTCCTCTAATTGACTTGGAAAACAGAGATACCTAAACTGCAGTAATCAGCACCTCTCTCCCTTTTCGGTCCTTTTTTTTTTTTTTTTTTTTTTTTTTTTTTTTTTTTTTTTTTTTTAAATGATTCCACAAAACAAACAAACCAACAAAAAAACAAACCACAAACAAAACAAAACAAAACAACAGTGATTGACTACTGGGGGAAGAAAAGATAGTTCATTTGGGCCGTACCCATTCATCAGGTGTGTGCATGCTGGCTGTGCTTGCTAGTGCTTCCAATCCCTTAGTCAACTCTATGTCTGTCTGTCTATCTGTCTGTCCATCCATCTGTCCATCCCTCTCCCCCCCCTCTCTCCCCCTTCCTCTCCTTCACCTTTTCAGGTATAGGGCTGACAACAATATTCAGTATAAAGAAATACAGACAGAAGCAGGTAATTTCTCATGGCAAAAAGAGTATAAAATAAATGATATTAATATAGAAGGATTGTTAATCCTATATAATTCAAAATAAAAAGCTTCCTACATCTTACATAATGGAGTTGTTTCACATAGTTTTGAACTGATAGGTTTATGTTGTCAAAAAAATAATTATACATGGAAATGCGTCTTACAGTGGGATTCTTGTAGTTAGAGTACATCTTGATACACCTGTTAGTGTACAAAAGGCATCCATCTCTATACCCTTTGCATCGTATATGCGTTAGTCTAATGGTCTAACTAATAAGAATATTTAGAACAAAAAAAATTTGAGAGAAGAAAAGAAATTTCTATAAACACACAACAGAAAGCACAATGAATGGTACTTTGTTAATTCTATCCATATAATAAGTCCATAAATACAAATGGATCTCTGCAAACATATCTCAACAGTAAATATTTGACTGAGTAATTTATAATAGAGAATGAATATGTGTTCGAACCTATAGAAATTACTTTCCATATCTTCCAGAAAAGTAAGTTAAGCTTCTATCTACCGAGGTCACTGCTCATATTTTGCAGAACTTTTAAAGAGGAGAGGATTCAATGGAGTATTTAAAATTATATTTTAATATAATATGTGGTCTTAACCATTATTTTGAAGAAATACATTATTAGGAATTATTACTTGGCTATGTTGAAAAATACCATTATTGTGGATTTTAATGTTCGGGGATGCATCCAAGTAATTGGCTGTGTTTCAAGCTATGTGCTCCTTCAGAAAGGATCTCTGAGCTCAGAAAATCCAGTACATGTATTGAGTAAATGCCGGTGAAAATTACATACAGAATTTTCTCTAAGAAGCTTTTCCATGTCAAGAACTTTGTCTATGTTAAGCTATTGGAAAACTGATCCTGCCCAGTTGAGACTTTAAACTACAGGTAACCCAATCCCGTTTTCTACATAAATGTGCAGGGTTACTGATTTTCTTCTTAACTGTTTCAGAGGGTGGAGATATTCTAAACTAATTTGGTATGTATTTATTCTTATTGTATTAAGAATGGGATTTTGGTGGGCTTGATAATGGAATGTCTTTTTTTTCTTAAATTCCTTTTCTTTTTTTCCCAAACACTTTATTTATCAGTATTTGTATATACATACATACTTATACATGTATACATATATACATACATATATGAACAATAATTAAATAAGATATATTTGAAAAGTATTGGGTGTTGGGAAGAGTGGGAGGAAGGAGAGAAAGAAAAAAAATTATGTAAATACAGTACTCATATATGAAATTCTTAAAAAGGAATCCATTTTTTAATGAAATGTTCAACAAATTAACTTGCATTTTACAATATGAAAATAAATATGACCTATAATTATGTTGAAGGACATTTTAACTCACTACAAACTTTGAAATTTAATATGAAATCAATAAAAATTATTTTACCCAGCATACTAACAAAAACCACAATAACATTTTATAATTCAAAGTATTTGGAATGTCTTTTAACACCTGATTTTTCACAGTCATATACTTTATGTAATGAGCATTATAATTGGTCACTCTGAAGTATTTTGGTTTTGAACTATAAATCATTATTTTTCAGTGTTTCACTTAAAATATTGAGATGGCTGTTTGTAAATATTTCCTTCTGACTTCAGACTCGTATTTTTTTCAACAGCATTTATTTCAATGGGATTTAAACTTGAGCTCAATAAATAACATGACCATGTTTTAAGCAACAAAGGGAATGAGAAACCTTGTGCATGTCAATCAATGCTGTCTCTAAGACTCATTTACATTATACAAGATTCCACCTATTCTGTGTCTGATTTTATTTTATGAATAATCAATGTGAAAATACACAGAATCACATTAAGTGAGATATTGTGTTAGATGCACTCAATTCCTTTGAACACAATTTTTTTTTTTCACAAAAGTAGTTTCGTTTGGGCTGAATTGACAGAAATGGCTTCATACAACTTAGTTTTATAAGACAGTGATCAAAATGTCCTCTTAGAAATAGCCCCTAATCCACAGCCTGGGTCTTATTTAGAAACCAGAATAATATATTTCATTGTTAGGCAACAAAAATCTACATTGTTTAAAATGTCTGTAATTTGAGTTCTTTGGCCTGACTTCTTAAAGCGACATTGCCTGAAACCTCTCCATAAAGAGAATTAGCTTCGAGTTCAAATACGTACCCCTTCATTTCCTCTAATTTTATACAACGTAAATAAATACTCAGTAATGCTCAGAGGCTACTGAAAAATGCTGAATGCCTATCATATGTTCTAAATAAGGCCCTCTCGAATAAAGAATTACCTTTGAGCTAAGAAAAGTAATAGTTGTTAAGCACAAGGGTCATGGAGAGCAAGTGGGCTTTTTCCTGTATTTGTCTGTGAGAATAAACACATGGAGGAAAATGTTCTTCTATAAAAGAATTCAAACAAAGCAAAAGTCTTCAGAAAATAGATTGCCATGGAAAGTTTGTTTAAACTTAAGACTCCCGCATGGAATTAGTCAAGTTAGACTGCATTGAATTGAATGAATAAGTCCATTCCAATAGGGTCCACTTTCCTTTAATTTCGGTGAGTAATGTTTGGAATATTTGTAAGCAGTAGAATATGAGACATTTCAACATCAGCAAATTGAGCACAAGTTATAATACCCTGAAGAAATAGATCCCAAACTTTGGCTGTAGTCAGATTTAAATAGATTTGAAACAATGTCGAAGGGTGGAGGGGGAGATCTGAGGCTGTATTAGGAGGAGACCCAAAAACCAAAGTAGATTTTAAATTGTACTGTACAAATTAAAATCACACGCACTCTATATTTCAAAAGTGGCTTCTGCAGTAAAGTTTTATACAGCCCTTACAGTGTCTCATAGACACATGGAAAACAAGGTTTCAGAAACTAGATTGTCACCTTAGACAGACTGAGATTTTCAATGCCACGATACAGTAATAATAGCCTCCCTCAAATCCTTCAAATAATTCCTTTGCCCTTCCTTTTTTACCTAGTCCACTTTGAATCCAGCATCAGTTATTTGTATCTGGTGTAATCTTTTGTAATTGATCAACTTTTATCTTAAGGGCACATAGCTAAGTAGAACTCTTTTTTTTTTATTTAATTTTTATTTATTTTAAAATTTTCATTGGTTATTTTATTTATTTACATTTTAAATGTTATCCGACTTCCTGGTTTCCCCTCTGCAAACCCCCTATCCCACCCCCTCCCCCTGCTTCTATGAAGGTGCTCCCCCACCTACCCACCTACTCCTGCCTCACCACCCTAGCATTCCCCTATGCTGGTGTATCAAGCCTTCTCTATAGGTAGTTAGACAACAGCTACAGATTAGAAATTTCTCTTTACTCATAATAAATTAATTAAAACTTATAATTTTTGAAAACTTTCAGCAGTAGTTAACAATCACAATTGAAATAGTCTAGTCTCTCTATATAAAATATTTTAAATATTATATAATATAAATATTATAATATTATATATATTAATAAAATTTGGAAACAAACAGAAGTTTAGAAAATGACATGTCATAAGAGATTAGGATATTTCAAAAGCCGTACTTTTGTGAGCTTGCATTTGACAAATTAATGAGAAAATTTTCTTCCCGGTAAACTACTTTTGAAAATAGCTTATGGGCTGGGGAGGTAACTTGGTTAAGTGCTTGCTGTGCAAGTAGAGAACAGTTCTGTTTGAACATGTAACACCAGGGCTTAGTGGTTTGTGTCTGTAGTTCTAGCCCTAGACAGATAGAGACAAGAGCATCCTGGGAGCTCTTGACGAGCTAGTCTTCAGAATCCGCAAGCTCAAGGTTCAGTAAGGAACCTGTCCTAAAAATTAGAATGGAGAATTTGACATCTGACCTACACAATTATGTACACATAATTACATATGCACTCACACACATGGAAAGGAAAATATAGACATATATAGAAAAGGTAACTCATCATGGACTGTTTACATGGTTGTGATTATTTAATAAAATATATTTTCTAGTGTCTTCCTCTAAATCACTTAGGGTCGAAAAGAAAGACAGCTTAAAAAAATATATTTTTCAAGAATATATTCTCTGTACACAGGAAAAATAAAACAGTGAAAACTGGAAATGCTGATAGCATTAGACAAAGAGATTAGACTATATTCTCCCTGAGAGATGTATATGTGAGTTTCAATAAGACAATTGATACTTTCTTTTCTGACTATGGTAAATATAATATGGATACTAGATATGACATCAGAGGTGCCACCTAAGGCAGAGGCACCGGTTTAAACAAAGCAGTCAGTGGTGACACTGAAAACAATGTCAATTGAAAATGCACCCAAGAGTAACACCACCAACAGCAGCAACATTTATAGATGATTTACTTAGAATTTTATCAGTCTTCCGTTCACATGAATCAAATGTTTTGGGACTCAAATGTCCCTCAATGTGATCTGATAAAACAAAGCATCCAAGAATGTGACTACCTCCTTAATACATTAAATATTCTTCTACACCTTCCATGGCGTAATGGAAAAGTCAGTATCATTGAGTCACATTATTAAAAGGTAAACACACAGAGTTGGAGTCAACATTTACATAAAGGAAGACTGAGATCAGTGTTTCTTCAGTACACATCTTTTAGAGCATCTCCAGTTGTCAGCTTTGAAAGTAAAATCTTTTGAACCACCAATTATCATAGCCACATCTTTCAAGAAAGTTTACCCCAATTCTTTAGGGTTCATGTAAATCCAATTGTGGATGTTTTCTCTCTGTCTTTCTTCCTGTGGCTTGGCTGTTAGTGCAAAGCCAAGCTCTATGTTGGTTACCAAATATCCTTTCTTGAGGTTTCTCTTCACTGGTGACTGTATAAGGATATTTCCTTTATCTTAAGGCTCTGTGCATTACTAACTTCTTGAGGGTGAAAAATTAGATCTTTCAACACATTTATTATTCCCAAATCTGATTATTATTTCACAGATTATTATTTTATCTTGAGAGTGCATAAAACTTTCGGTATCATGAAGACGACCCAAGTATATTTTCTAGTAATGAATTTTTGATAGCATCTGTATGTAGTTGGTGTGGACTGCAATTGTGAGATTTTTACTGAATATTCTTTCTGTCTTAGAGCATGGAGCCATGCAAAATTCCCAGAACTAAAACATAGAAGACAACTCCATGCAACTGCAACACTACCAAGCACTGGCGGTGCCCATCAGTATAGACCATACTCTCTTTAAGGGGATCTACATGGCAATTGGGTGCACATTTAAAGGTATTTAGAGTCAGTTTTGATAAAAACACACATTGGTATAAAATTCCTCCCAGAACTAAAAACTAAATAGGATGTAGGTTTTATTTGGAGAGCTCATTTATATAATTTCTGAATTTGAGCATACCCCTATCCTAATGGAACAGCAAGAACTGTGGTTAACTTAGGAGGGTGGAGATGTGAAATGGATAACGCTCAAATGAAATGAATTTTATTATGTTTCCATACAGTCGCTTAATGAGCTGTATCCCATGAGATCATACTGGAGACCCTCGGCAGTTAAGCCCAAGTAGCCAATTGAAGTCTGTCTTTGTGTCACGAATGTTCTTTCTCCAAGCTCTGTTGGCTCTCCTTCTCTTGCCTGCCCCTAACTTGTCAGAATAGGACACTTGGCTGTGTGTTAAAAACCAGAAATGGAAAGTTGTTTTGGTTTGTCTTAATAAAATCTTCACAAATTTGATTTTTAATGTATAGAAGTGAGTTTTCCATTAAACTCCTTTTTTTTTTTCCATCTAAGGAAGGCAGCTAAGTTGGCTGCACAGAAGCCTGTAATTAAAAAAATAAATAAACAATTCTCTAGTTTCTCTGCTTACTCATCTATATATCATACTTTTGATTATTGCATCCATTTTTTTTTCTTGATAATTTTTTACTTAGTATAATGCGATGCAATTAGGAGTCTTGGAATGAAGTTGAAGTGTGAACCCAGTTACCTAAAAGTAGAAAAGACACAGACATTACACAAGAAATTGCTTGGTAGTTTTTAATAATGCCAGTTTTGAACATGCATGTGAAGTATTTTTATATATTTAGGTTTTTTTTTTCTGTTGTATTTTCTCTCGTCCGCATGGGTAGGTGTTAAGATGCTATGATTTAAAAGAAAAGACCAGATTTGGGTATCCCAAAACAGGATGCTCTTCCTCATTTATTTGCACCAGTTTGCATTCTTTTTGTGTATCATTTCATTTAATCACCAACATGTTTCCTCCATAGGATTTTAGAATTCTAATTAATAGATAGGAACATTTAGACTCAGGGATGCAACATTATTTACTCCAGATGCCCAGAAACTGCAGGTAGAGATTGTTCAATGTAGTTTTCTAATTTTCCGTCCATGATCTTTACCATGACGCATCTGGCATGAGCTCATCTGGCATGGTCCAGCTTTGTATACTTGCTTATCAGTTTGTTTAAAGTTCCTGAGCCATCCATTTGCTATGTGCCAAGTCCATTGGTGGGCATTTACAGTATCGCATATTAAATATGCATGCATATAGGGATACATAATGGATGGCATAGATAGTGAAAGCGGACGAGCATTGCCCTCACAGACAGAAAGTCAGTACACATTTGTTTAATTCAAGACATACACCAGGTGAGTCCTGTAGAAACATGATTTCCCCAGTGAAGGGGGATGCTACTTGGGTGAGGTGGGAGGGAGTGGGTGGGTAGGGGAGCACCCTCTCAGAAGCAAAGGGGACAGGGGAAGGGGTGAAGAATTCATGGAGGGGGAGGGAGCAGAAACAGGGACAACCTTTGAAATTTAAATAAATAAAATGATAAAATAAAAAAAAATAGACATTTTTGAATATAGGACATCATTTTCTATTTTTTTGTTGTATTAAGACTAAATGCCAGCCACTGCATGCATTCAACCCCCTTTTAAAAGTTACAGTACTTTGGTGATAGTTTTTGCTAATATCTCCATGTAAAGCTACAAATTTCCATAGCAGTAGAGTCCATGTATCTCAATATGGTGTAAAGAATGATTTTGAATCTAGAAAGATAATTGTTTCTTGGGCTCCACTTGGAGGCAAATCTCCCTTGACTTTGTTCAGTTAGAAAATGATTGACCATACATAAGTCATTTCCTCTGCAGTGTTTAGCATTCATGATATTCCCTCTGACCTTCTTAACTTCTTCCCTGTGCTTGTTTTATAGCATCCAATACTCATTCAAGATTTAAGCTAAATATTCCTTAATCTGTAAAGCTAACCTCTTCTGGTACTTTGACCATACAAAATAGGCCTGTGTGTCAAAACAGGTTGGTTTTAGCCATGACATTTATTTGGAAGAGGTAGTAGAATCTTTAGAATATGATGGCAAATGAGAAATCCAAGAGTACTGGAGAGTACGCCCCTGAATCACATAGTAGGACTATTTCCCAGCCTCCTTCTTTTCTTCTCTGAATGGTGACTTGAATGGAAAAGCTCCACTATGACATACCATGGCTTGAAGCCATATTCCCATAGCAGTGAGCCAATCAATGGGATTCCAGATAAACCTATTCTGTTTATAAGCTGATTGATTGTAAGAGTGTGATCGTATGTACATGCTTAGCCCAGGGAGTGGCATTATCATAAGGTGTGACCCTGTTGAAGAAGGTGTGTCACTGTGGGTGTGGGCTTCATCCTAGCTTCCTAGAAGCCAGTATTGTGCTAGCAGCCTTCAGATGAAGATGTAGAGGTCTCAGCCCTCCTATACCATGCCTGACTGGATGCTGCCATGGTCCCACCTTGATGATAATGGACTGAACCTTTGAACCTGTAAGCCAGCCCCAATTAACTCTTGTCCTTTGTAAGACTTGCCTTGGTCATGGTGTCTGTTCACAGCAGTAAAACTATACTTAGACAAGGTGTTTTTTAAAAAAAATACTGAAACAAAGCTGGAGAGACTGTTGATCACTTAGAACAGTGTCAACTCTTCCAGAGAATCCAAGTTTATCCACATGGTGACTCACAACCTTATGTGCCAGGGTATGTGATCCCCATTTCTGGCCTCTGTGGGCACCAGTCATACACATGGTATATATACAAACATGAGGGTAAAACACCCATATACATTAGGAAAAATTAAATTAAATATATATGCATATATGGAAAATGATGACTTTTGCCATTTCAATAATTAATTGGCCCAATAAATAAAGGTAACAATTCAACAGAGACTCTGGAAATGAATAGTATGTGTATTTTGTTTCATTCTGGCTCAAGAAATTTTTGGTGTACCCTCCAGAGACAGCAAAAGAAATGGGCAACTGCTTTCCACAATATTAGTTGACTTACAGAATTAAAAGATGTCCTTCAAAATGCTAAATGAACAGTGTCAGACATGAAAATGTATTAGTAGTTCAGGAATTCAACAACCAGACAGTGGTTTATTCTGAAGAACAAAATTAGAAGTGTCCATTAATATAGCCTTTGCAGACTGGGGAATATATATATGTGTGTAAAAGAGTGGAGTAGAATTTCACCGTGAATTTATGATATTTTCCTTTGCTGTACACTTTGGCTGTCTCTGAAAGCCACAAATGTGAATACAGGTTATAAAGGAATTCAGAAGACAGAAGAGCAGAGGGGGAAGTTGAAAGAAATCACAAACCGTGTCATTGTGAAAGTCAGTAACGTTAGCAGAATCCCATAACTATAATACGGAAAGGCAAAACATCCAAAAATAACCAGTGAAATGGGTATTTTTTACAAAAATAAAAGAGTTTTTGATTAGAACTAGTTCATTTATGAAATACTGGAGAATGAAAGACATTGTTCTCTGTGTATGCAAATGAAAATAATTAATTTTTAATAAGTGGAAAGAAAACATTTTGGAAAAGTTTATTCTTCTAATCTATTCCCCTGATTATTGTTTCACCTTAAAAATTTATATTTTGCTTTCTTCCACTTACGCATCAGCATTAATACCAGAATAGTAGCTGGGTTAGCTTAAGTTATCACAATACTTTCTATATCCCTAGCAGTATCTAGATTTTACAGTTACTATACTATTTTAATCGTGTTTACGATAAATACAATCTGTTACTAAAATAACACAAACTGAATTATTATTTAGATATTAGATATAATTAAAATGTTGGACATTCTATACCATCCTTTTGAATATAAAGGATGTCTCTTTTTGATCATCCCTAGAACTATGAAGTCCATGTTATATGAAGCAAACTTCTTGATGGAAATTGTGCCCCTACTATGGGAGCTTATATACTTGTTTAGACAAAACTGCAATTCGAATGAGGCAACCACAGACTGTTGCTGGACACGGTGTTCACTAGCAAGTATTGGCAATGGCTCTGCACACAATACAAAATATGAAATTCAGGCCATCTGTGGAGACAGAGAAAAAGGAACACTCTAGAGACTTCTAGTTTTAGCCTGTCATATCTGCCTTGATGTGTACATCTTCAATGAATATATATATATATATATATATATATATACATATATATATATACCTAACAGAAGTAATTTACAGATTCAATGCAATCCTATCAAAACTTTCAAGGTAATGGACAATCAATCTTAAATTTCGGATGTACACTGAGACAATCCAAGGTATAGCCAAAAATATCCCAAAAAATGAAAGACTGGATGGAAGAATCATCATGTCATATTTTGAGTTATACTGCAGGGCAAAAGAAATAAATCCAGCATTGTACTGGCATTAAAATAGACAGGTTGATCTACAGAATAGAATTTAGAACCTAAGTATAAAAAGGCAGCTGATGCAGCCAAAAGTATTTGGAGAAAGGACAGCATCTTCAAAAAACAATGCTGTTCAAACTGGACAGGTACCTTTAGAAGAATAAAATTAGCGTCCCATCTTCCACCCTGCAGTAAACTCAACTCCAAGGTTCTTGACATAAGTACTCCATGTCATAATAGTATCAGCTTTTAGGAGGTGAGAAGTACATCTGGGGCAATTTTAAAACTACCATAGGAGATGTAAGGATGCAGCTTCCATTTGAACAAATATTTAGTACCAAATCTTTTACTACCAAATATTTCAGAGAATTTCAACAGGTCACAAGTGAGCTCGATTTACTTACATTCATAAATTATAATAGGCACTGTGATCTTATGTAGGTGCATAGAGAAAAAGGTAGAGATTCCCAAGGTGGTGGGTATTAGGAAGAAATCTGAGGCAAGAACTAAATCACGTAACACACATGAAACCAGTGAAAGATGAAAGAGTCCGCTGGCAGGCTATTACCATTTATAAAAGGAAACGATCCTGGCTGCAATGAGAAGCTACCAAAGAATCGGAGTGGATGTGTTCTCATCTGTACATAATGTGAGTCTCATTCCACACAGCTGAGAAGGATGTGTGAGCTACTACAAAGGCAGAGCATTAGGGTATGCTGTCTTCTCCTCTCACAAAGTGCAAATGGAGAAGTGAAGGAGGGCTGAATTAAGTTCCTTGAAGGAAGTCCACCACTTAGATTTAGGGAGAAATGAAAGGGTTGTATGTCAGCAGCCTTCTCCCATATCTAAGCGCCTAAAAGAAATGGTGACATGTATACTCCCACTGTTTTGTTGTTATATATTCCATACTAGGCGTACAGAATGAACCTAGTGAGTTTTCAAAAATAAATTAAAAGAAAGCTAATCCTTCACGTTTTCACAGAAAGCTCACTTATCACATGAACCAAAGGTATGCAAATTCTACGAAGTTATACATCTTGCTTCACAAATCACAGCTTTTAGAAAAAAAAATTTCCCAAGGGTCTTCATATGAATATGTTTAGGGAGAATGCTCTAGAAGGAAGTTGGCATTTATAATTTTAAAAAAGTGGATATTCTGCTGTACTCATTGATCAGTGACTTGTTCAGTTGTCATCAGAGAAACCTTCCTCCAGCAGCGGATGCCGAGTGGGTGCGGAGACTCACAGGCAGACGTTATGCAGAGAAAGAGTCTAAATAGAAGTCTTCATTGGGTCCCTTGGAGGGGAATCCTGCAGAAGACTGGTTATAGAAAGGTTGTAGAAGTCAGAGGGAATGGAGACCCAGAAGAACATGGCCCATAGAGTCAACTCAGAGGGGCTCACCTGACTCAGCGACTGAAATAGGAAGCACGAGGTCCGCAGGGCTCTGCTCCAGGTCCTCTGCATGTATTCTGGCTGTTAGCTTGGTGTTTCTGTGAGACTCCTAACAGTGGGAGCAGGAGTGTCTGACTCTTTTACCTGCTCTTGGGACTCAATCTTCCTATTGGGCTGCCTTGTTCAGCCACACGAGGGCTTTTAATTGTTGTGTTGTATCCTGTTTTGTCCTGTTTGGTTGTCTCTTGGAGGCTTTTCTGAAGAGAAATCGAAGGGGAGTGGCTCGCAGAAGAGAGGAGGTGTGGGCAGGGAACTGGGAGGAGTAGATGGATGTGAAACTGTGGCTTGAATGTATTTTACAAAAGAAAAAAAGGGGAATTCAAATGTTTAACTTTCCTTATGCTTTTAATATTTTGTTCATCTGTGCTCCCAGGGCATTTAGGATGCATGTAGAAAGATATAGAACATATCAAACTCCTTTTGGTAAATCTAATATCATTTCTACCTTCCCATTATATTTGTTTAATATTGTTAATAACTTCAAACTTCTCCCCTTAGTCCATCATTCTTATGAGGACTACATAGTCAGACAAGGCAACCCAGTAATGAGAAAGGATCCCATGAGCAGGTCAAAGAGTCACACACTTGTACTCTGTTAGGAATCCAACAAAAACCCTAAGCTAAACAACCACAGCATATATGCAGATGGCCTGGTAGACCCATCCAGGCTCTATTGTTGATGCTTCAGTCTCAGTGAGCCCCTGTGAGCCCCACTTAGCTCATTCTGTGGACGGTGCTCTTGTGATACCCTTGACCCTTCTGGCTCCTACAATCCTTCCTCCAACTCTTTTGGGGACTTCCCAGAGCTTCACCAAATGCTTGACTGTGGGTCTTCGTATCTGCTTATTGTGAGAGCTGATTGGTGCACAGGGATTATATTGTACAAATGGAGCTAAGACATTGGCTCAAACCATACCATTTGCCAACTTAAATTGTAAGAATTCAACTTATTTTTAAATATGAAATCTGGGAATTTTAAATTCTGCTTATTTCTTGGCCTTTATTGATAGGTTGTAACACATAATTATATACTCTAACTGTGATCAGATACAGTTTTGTTATCTCATAGATTTTACCACACAAACTTAGATGCTCCACTTCCTTCATACATAAGTATAGCTGAAATTGTGAAATAAAATATGATATACACTTAACATGTGGATGACTGAAGTACTAAAATATCTGCACATTGTGATGCAAGTACCAGATATTTATAGTTTCAGCCTATGAGTTCAAAACCATAACATGCATTACAATATTGGAAGACCATATTTCCACAACAAAAAAAAAACTTGGCATTACTTAAATTTTT
Organism: Arvicanthis niloticus; assembly: GCF_011762505.2. NCBI lineage: Eukaryota > Metazoa > Chordata > Mammalia > Rodentia > Muridae > Arvicanthis > Arvicanthis niloticus. The sequence continues at coordinate 10,880,939 of NC_047663.1, forward strand.
ATTTATGTTTTTACAAAGAAACATCTTTGGATATTTTATTTACTACGTAATACTAAATATTCTAAAGTTTTCAGTGACAATTGGGGAAGGTAGCGGGAATTTTATGTGCTATTTAATGCTAGAAATAATTGATTTCCCTCCTTCCCCATTAAGCCAGAAATCCAAAATTCTTTGTTTCTTCTATTGACACAGTGTAGTATTTAAGCAAAAACTTACTTTCTAGCTTATGTGTACTTTCTCATTAATCAAACTTCAAATTTTTCTTGATGTTCAAAATGTGGTTTAAGCTGTTAAATTCGATGTTTCTCTGGTTATGCATCCAAGATGAATTGTGAATGTCGTTGGACAAAAACAACACAAAGGACTCAGTAGCATAAATAACCAAATAAATATTTCTTTGTACTAGATGGTCCTTTTGTAGCACTCCACAAAACCAGACCTGCTGCATATCTATTCTCCAAGTTCTTGGGAAATAGAGATCGGAGGACTGGAAGGTTAAAGTCACCCTTGGATACATAGTGATGATTTAGGTTGGTTTGAGCTATATGAGACATCAACCTCTCTGTCCAAACAGAGAAAAAAAGAAACATAGAGAAAGATAAGGAGATGAAGAATAGAAGAGAGGAAAATTATGTATCATCCATATTCATGTTTGAAATATCCATATAAAACTAATAAATGCCCAATGCCCATGCTAGATGGTGGTACTCAAGCCAGTTTAAGAAGTTCTTGAAGAAGGTTTAGTGACAGGGTTAAAAAATCTACTGGCCGAGGAGATTTGAGTAAGTACTTGTGTCAAAATACTAGGTTGCTTGATGAAGGGTTAGCTCCAACTTTGTTTCTATATTCCATATTGTGTTCATATAATGTGTATCTAAAGTGAGAAGGTTTAATTGTTTGGAGGTAATCCAGGGCTGTAGATTTTACATCATCTCAGTGTCAAAAATACCAAATACAAAACACAGCTGTAAAGGGAAACTGTCTAAGGTGAGATGGTATCTCTTTCAAATTTTAGAACCAGAGGCCTGCCAAGGAAAGAAACCAAAGCGCCTAAAGTTTCTAAAGAGAAGGAAGCCAATGCCTATTAAGACATATGTCTTTATTTACTCAAACATAAATCAAGTGGTCCAGGAACTCCTGCAAGTAAATCGGATTCCATTTGTGTGTTTTTCCTGACACATAAATCTAGCTGCATGTGGAACGGCATGAATAATGTAGGGGCTGAGTTCCCAGAGTGAATAATCTTTCACATTAGACCAGCGACTGATATCTTACCTTATAGACATATGCCTAGCACCATGGAAACAGAGGTAGCAATACAGATCAACAGCCCATATGCATGCGTTCTCTTGAGTTGGATTTTTATTTCCATATACGCATGAAAGTCATGGTATGTCATAGACTTGCCTTCAGTGATAACAAATGTTAACCACTGTTATTAGGTCAGCTGATTCATTTGTGCACAACCCATAACTGTCCAGGGAGGCTGAGAGTACTGTTAGTCTATGAGTCGGAAGACAAGGGATAGGGAATATGCAGAATTTATTCAACATCATACACAAGGTTGTGGGCAGAGGTGCTTCCTAATCATCTGATCCCAGACACATCAGTATTAGAGAGAAGCCTTGTGATTCTGAACTCAAAATACTTATTCATGGCCAGAGTTGTAAGATAGAATAACCTCCTAGAGATGAAAATGAACAATGATGAAAAATAGGTCACCACAAAATGGCGAGTGTGAGAAGAGGCATTGCTTGCTTGTGACACAAATAAGCCAAAGCCCATGGTGGAACCATTATCCAAAGGGCATGAGGAGGAAGCCTGCATGAACCGCTCTTCAGGTCCCATTTATCACCCACTTGACTGCACAGCTCAGGCAGTAGTAAATCTTGCTGTGAAATCATAACTGATGCTACGAAGATCTCCATTCGTTTATGACAAAATCATTTGCTGAATAGCTTAGGGCCAGACAAATTGCAAATTATCAGCTGGCTTGGTTGTATTCTGACATAAATGCTTACAGTCAACAATAAATTAAGACCCTCCAAATAAATATTGTGCTGTGGTTTCTAGACATTCAAGGATGAATAGGTCATGAGTTGAAATATTATGGAATTTACATTTTGGCAAGGAAGCCAGGGGTGAATAAGTAGTTAATTAAACAATTAATGTTTAATTAACATTGTAGTAAGTGAGGAAAATGAGAAAAATAGAAAGAAACTAGGATGTAGATGTAATGAAGTGTTAGTCTGGGCTCTCTAGAAGAGCAGAACCAGTAGAATGAACATAGGTTTCAAAGGTAAATATTAGACTGTGTCACATGATATAGGTTAGGTAGCCCAAGCATAGCTTTCTGAATGCTGAAGAGGTTGACAACCCAGTTGCTGCTCAAGCCAAATACCTCAGCAATCCAATCTAAGACCCAAGTCGTAGCAGTATTCCTGGACAGACACAGGTCTTCAGTGTCCATTAGAATGCCTAAGAATTGGGGATCCCATGCCAGAGAAGAAGGACGATAGCAACAGCAGCAGCAGCAGCAGCAGCAGCAGCAGCAGCAGCAGCAGCAGCAGCAGCAGCAGCAGCAGCAACCAGGTAGATGCACTCACAATCAAGTAGCAAAGACGAGTAGACCAAGGCAACCTTGCTTATCTCTCAGGCCTCTTTGTAACTGGCTCAGTGATGCAAGGGGCTGGCAACTCTTAGGATACACATCCAGAAATATCTTCACATTCTCACCGTGGGGCAACTTTTTTTAGTTGATCACATATTTAATAATGTTGCATGATTATTTTTACAGTAAGTACAATTTAATTTTGTGTTTCCTTTATTTTAATTTTTACTGAGAATAGATTCTTCTCTTATATGATACAATCTGATCACAGTTTCACTTCCCTTCATATCTCCCTTCTCTTTTAGATTCACCCCCTTCCACTTCCTCTTCAGAATAGAACAGGCCTCTGGGTGATGACAGCCAACCAGGATAAAACAAGATACAATTAGATGCGACAAAAGCCCTCATTTTGAAGCTGATCAAGGCAATCCAATAAGAGAAAAGATCCCCAAGAACAGGCAAAAGAGTTAGAGATGTACTTACTCCCAATGTTAGGAGTACCATAAAAACACAAACAGCCGCAACACATACATAGAGAACTTGGTTCAGAGCCATTCAGGCCCTGTGCATTCTGCATGATTAAACAAGGTTATCTCTGATTCTCAAGGGATTTATTTTAAAATTAGAAATAAGAAATTTTTGTTGTATATGTATGTATGTATACATACATGTGCAATATATATGTATATGTATATATGTGTGTATATATGTAATATATATGTGTATATATGTGTATATAAACACATATATATACATACATATATGTATATATGTGTGTGTTCAGATAACTTAGAGTATCAAGAAGATAAAAACTAACACAAGAGAATATAGTTTTATTAAATATTTATTCTACTAGTGTTCTTACCAAGATGAAATATCTGGAAAAGCGTCCTTCAGAAAACTTCAATTTATTGGTGGATTTAAAAAAATGTTGGACATTTGTCTCTACTCCTATGTTGAGCTGAAAACTGGAATGGTCTTCTCCAACATTGTGTTCCCTTGAACTAGCAAGACATTAAACACCTACTATGTGCTTTACTAATCAATTGGCCCTGTGTACATAAGTATTTGCTTTTAAATCCTTTAAAGATAAAAACACTTTACCTTTAAATAATTTCTAACAAACCTTTCTGTCTCTTCAGATGGCACGTGCCTCTTGAAAGACTGATGTAAATTAACATGGTATCCCGAAAAACAATTACTCTAATTGTATATTTAAGTAAAAACCTGAAATAAAGACTAGAGTGATAGGAAAGTGTATTTTTCCATTTTCAGCCTCATAAACCATGTACGTTGAGATGTTATTAATTAGACACAAGAAAAAAACACTCCTGAAGATGGAGAGATGCTTCAATGGTTAAGAGCACGTACTGCTCTGGCAGAGGTCCTGAGTGTGGTTGCCAGCGCACATATCAGATTACTCACATGCCTGTAATGCGAACTACATGGGATCTGATGCCCTCTTATTCACTTTAGAGGCAACTGCACTCACATGCACAGAATCACGCATAAATGCTACATCCACATAGTATTGCAAATCAAATCAAACTTAAATGAAAAAAGAAAGAAAGCCTCTTTGCAACTCCAGGAAGCTATTCTCCATTAAGGAGTCCCATGGGCTCACAGGATAAATATGGATCTGCTGCAACAAATGACTTTAAAATTTGATAACTGAGCGGCTACAAGTGGCTAGTAGGTGCATTGTAGAAGGGACAATGTTATCCTCAATTAAATGAAAAGTAAGAGGTAATCATGAATACTAAAGCAAATCTGTGACAATGCCGTCTGTATGCTGCTAGGAACTGACTGACAAACCTAAGCGTCATTTCTTAGAGAGAGGATGGAACCAAATTGTACAGGATATTTAGAAGCTGTGGTGGTTGGGCATGGGGCTTAGTGGAAAGAATTTTGCCTAATATATCTGGGGTCCTGGGTTTGATCCCCAGCACCGCATAAACGGTGATGACCCATGTTTGTACTCCCAGTACTTTAGGAATGGAGGCAGGAAAATCAGGATTTCCTTGGAAATAGCCGTGTTTTCACATGTAGGAAAAAAATATTATGTGTGTATGTGTGTAGGAGGGAGGAGAAAACAAGGCTAAACATTCTAAATCAGTCATTTTGTATCCAGTCTGTTAAGACTTGGATTTTAGGTTACATTTATTATTGAAGGGAAAGTAAGTATCATTTTGTGAAATGTAGTGACAACTTTGCTACGTGAGAACAGCAGTATTCTTGAAATTATCTGCATGTCACTGTGAAACTCTCCTGGTGCTCTGATTAATATGTGTTCACCAATCAATGTGTCCCCGGGGAGTGGCCTTGCCATCTAAGGTTGTATGCCTTGTTAGGAGGCACTAAACAAATACATGATTAATACGTTTAAAAATCTTCCAGAAACATTGAGGTATTTCTCGGTTCCAACATCCTAGAGTCAGAATGCATGAAGGTGACCTATTTGGACATCTGGTTGGTAATCTTTGTCCACTGAGAGGAATTAGTGCCATGAAGGAGCAAAATGAGTACCCTGGACCAATATGACATCACACGAGAGAGCAGACTCTGTCTTTATAGCGTTTAAAAGGTAAATAGAAGGTTGTTGGGGGGGGGGCATTAGTGGAATTCCATTTAATATTAAGCCAATGTGCTCTGAGTCACATGTGAGCCAGCCTGGAATGAAGTCACAGAATGAAAGCAAAGATAGAAAAGAAGATTATTTTAATTGGGATTTCTTAAGATAATATTTAATTTCATAAAGTATTTGAAGGCTGCAAGCCTTTCCTTACATCACAAGCTGCATGGAATATGCGTGTTTTCAGATTCTCCCTAGGAACTGTGGTCAACCAGGTTCTGTGGAATTCCTAACCTCCCAGAGGCAAAATTAATACCAGTTATAATAAGAGACTAGAGAATATTAGTGGCATGTGAATGGATTTGATTAATAATGAAACGTGAGGCGGTGTTCTTCACATTTTTAATCCAATGATTTTTGCAAGGCTCTCTCCTTGATCTCCTCTTATCTGGAAATTTTAACTTGGTGCTGACCGCATTTGCTAAGAAACTAATGCCTTAAATATACATGAGCAAGGTGTCTTGGTGTGTGGTATGTGAAAAAAGAGTTGAAGAAGTATGCAGAGAGAAGCAGTAACTAAAACACTAGAGGTAACAAATGAACCTAAGATATAACGGATTTCTGATTTTGAGCTTCTACCTCCTTTCCTCTTCCTTTGTTTGAGAAATACGCATAAAACAATCGAAGAACCAGAGATTAAAAATAAAACAGCCACCACTCAATAAAATTAATGAGGATTCCTAGGTTCTGCTAATGAGCTTGCATTTTTACTTGTAAGGGCTATTACAACAGAATGGTGGAGACACTAGACCATAGTTACACAGTGGAGTATCCGGATTGCTGTTGTGGTGATGATGAGAAGGTATTAGTGGTGGCTGGGAAACCATTTGAGATGCTTTGTTAAATACTTAAGGTTGAAGATGACAGAGGCAGGAAAGAGACAACAGTGATAGCAACAAAGAGATGTGCACAGGTTTGAGAACTCTATAAAAGGCCAAGTGATGGGTCTGTAGAACCAGGTTTAAGAATAAAGCAGAGCTAAGCAGCGTGCACCGTAATCATATCCCAGCAGCTTTTCCCTCAGGAATACGGTGAGGCAGGCAGTTGACATACAGAATACAAAGTAAGCAAAATACAAATAAGTGTAAATAAAAGTTAAATAAAACTCTCCTTCCCTGACCCTGTTGAATCTTCATCTTCTTCCTTTTCTCCTCCTCCTCCTTCTCCCCTAACATTCACATCCCCAGTTTGTTCTTTTATGGGAGAGTTAGATCTTCATTTATTTATTATGTGTATGGGTGTTTTGCCTACATGTATGTTTATCCACCACTTGCAAGCCAGGTGCCCGTCGAGGCCAAAAGGGAATGTCATATCTCCTGGCACTAGTCACCATGTTGGTTCTGGTAATGGAGCCCAGATCCACTGTAAGAACAAATAACCTCAGGTCTGGCCTCAGTGGGAGAAGACACACCTAACCCTGGAGACACTTGATGCCCCAGGGAGTGAGTAGCTCTGGTAGTGGTGGGGTGGGCATCCTCTTAGAGACAGGGGGAGGAGAAATTAGATGAGAAACTGGGGGAGGGGAATAAGAGAGGGTAATGACAGGACGGTAAAAAAATAAAAGTAATTATAAAAAGAACAAACTACCTTAACCTTTGAGCAATCTAAGTTCTCAAATGTATAACATAGCATTTTGTATTTGCATAATACATATATATATATATATATATATATATATATATATTTTTTTTTTTTTGTTTGTTTGGTTTTATTTGAGAATTCCATACACAAATACTATATTAATCATTTTCAACCCTCTGTCTTCCACATCTAACTCTTCTCATATTGCTATCAGTCCCACTCAAATTTAGGACACTTTCTCTAATTACTGCTCCATATATGCATACATGCCTATATATATGTACATATATATATGTATATATATATACATATGTATGATATATACATATTATATGCATATTATATACATATTATATACATATGTGTGTATATATACATAATTTTTATGTATATATAATATACACATATACTATGTATAAGGTATGTAATATATACGTATATTGTATAATATATATATTATGTAATCTATATGTAAATTTTATTATGTATATATGTACACATTATGTATATATGTATACATTATTATATATGTATCATATTAGTATGTATTATGTACATATATATACATATATAATACATATATGGGTTTTAAATGATTAATATAGTATTTGTGTATGAAATTCTCAAGTAAAAACAAACAAATTTATATATATAATATATATACACATATATGTATAATATATACACATATACACATGTACACATGTACATATACACATATACACATATACTTCCCCAACATTTCTCAGATTCTCCCTTAACCAGAATGCAATCATCTCCCAATTTCATGTATTTTTGTTTTTGCTTTTGTTTTTAAATAACTTACTGGGTCTAATTAGGGCTTTCTATGTTATCATGGGCAACTGCCCAGTGACCTCTGTCCCTAAAATTATGACTCCATCCTCCATCAGAACAATATCATTTACATTTTCCTTCCAGTTTCTACCTATAGATTTTCAGTATTGGTACAGGTTGTGAAAACTTTCCCAATAACTCAAGTATTATTTAAAGTCTTGGGTAAATATTAGGGACTTATTTATCATTTAGTTCTTAAGTTTAATTAATAGGATATATCACAAATATATGAATATTATACTTTGGAATATGATCCTTTTCCCCATTTCATAACAGGAAATATATTTTGATTATTTTTTCTGATGCAAAGAATTATCTTAAGCAATCAATATTGTTCTATTTTATAAAGAAGGATTCTTTGTATTTTAAATTTATAGCAAGTTGGGGAAATTTCAAGTCAGTCTTTATGGCTCTAAAAGAGGTCTAAGCAGAATGAATAATTAATAAATGTAGAGAGGAATTTATTTTGTCTGAATTGCTTAATTCAGAGGCTTGTTCTAAGGAACACCAGAAAAAATATTTTTGGTATGAAAGCCCTCTATATTTTATTTTACTTACAAATGGTGACAAATGTTTTTTTTAAAATCCTTCAAACAAATTCAACATAAGAAATAGTATTTTGTTTCAGATTCATGGAATAAATCTAGCAAATTTTAAGTGATTTCCTGAACAAGAGGAGGATAGAAAAAAATGGATTTTTCTAGGCATGTACTTCAAAGGTTGAGTTTCAAAGATTCGAAAGTTTTTTGAGTGACTGGTTCAGATGTCATTTTCTCTGGATATTTTTGGTTTTGAAGCTGTTTTAAATTGTTATGAGGATGAACTCTGGGAGCACAACTGCTGTTTATAGCAGCACACTCTGAAAGCCAGGAGCACACATATGTGCTCATTCATATAGGTCTGACATAGGTAATGGCAGGTTTGTTATACACATCTTTTATGTTTTAGAAACATTGTTAGTCTCCTGTTATCTGACTGTGTCCTAGGATTTATGAGTGGTCCAAAGCTGCTCTCTGAACAGAAAGAACAGATTAATTATAAACACACAAGTATCACAACTTTGGGGAGCTGGAGAGATGGGTCAGTGGTTAATAGCATGAAGACAAATAAACAGGTTTGATTCCAAGCACCACAAGACAGACTCATAACTATCATATCTCCTGATCCAGAGGGTTCAGTGCTCTATTTTGGCATCAGGGACCATGATATGCATGTGGTACACAAACATCGATGTGAACCAAATGCCAATATGCTTAAAATAAATAAGTTAAAATTTCCAGATAAGAGGAGATCAAGGAGAGAGCCTTGCAAAAATCATTGGATTAAAAATGTGAAGAACACCGCCTCACGTTTCATTATTAATCAAACAACTTTTATGTAAGAAGGTGCAAAAAAAAAAAAGTGAAGACATGATGGTACATGCCTTTAACCCCAGCATTCGGGAGGCAGGTACTGGTGGATACAGATTTACTGTAATGTATACAGCAACTTCTGAGCCAGTCAAAGCTACAGAGTAAAACGTGTCTCAAAAAGAATCAATACCTATTGAGATTATTATAGATATAACTTTTAAAATCTAGAAAACAAGATTTACTGTTGCTTTTTTGCAAGTTGGAGGGCAGTGTGCTGGTTATGGTATCTATAATTGACACATACAGGTTACTTAGTCTCAAGCCCAACAAAATGAGTCAGTTAATTATCAGTCAAGTGCATTTTAAATAACAAGTGTAGAAAGAGTTTCTTTCCACTAACACTCATAAAAGCTAAGCATTTAGTTTACAGATGAATTAGAATATGAACAAACCACTATGTAGTTACATGATACCATCACTACTGTCACAACATCCCTAATCACTCAGACAATCTTTTTATTTTTTTTTCTAATATTTTTGGTCATTAGTAACTACATAATGTAGTGAGGAAAATTGTGGTGTTTGTTTTGTTGTTATTATGCATGAGTTGGAACTTGTCAACTTCTGGCAAAGAAGTTAAAATTCTCCAGTGTTCTTCATTGGACTTAAACTAAAGGAAAATAAAATACCACCATCAGATCCATGTGTGCTTTGATCCAGGCTAAGCTCTTAGCCATTTTAGCACGAGGAGACCAAGACACACAATTCTGCCAATTTATACTCTATTCTTGCTGACTGCCAATTGTGTCATGCACTCATTCTTTGCCTCCTCTAAGCTGTTGTATATTTATCTGTAGAAGGTAGGTGGAGTGGACCTCACACAATTTTTGAAGTTGAAATGAATCACCATGTTTAAAGATTTGGGACAGGTACATATGCTCTGTGGATATGGCTACTGTGCACTCAGTACCCTCTAGATGGTAGCCTTATTGGCCTTTGTAAACCTGTGAGCAGTTGCCTTGTTTCCATCATCATTACAGTGGAGGGTATGCCATTCCACACCACGAAAGATTTGCTTCCTGTCTACCTCTTAATTGTCATTTCATCTGTAGCATCCAACATGGGCATCTTTCTCATGATAGTATTTACTCTGACTCCACATCACTAGACTCCACCTCCTAAACATATTTATAATTATTTATAATCACCATCCTATAGTGATGTCAAGTCTCCCTGAGGGAAGGAAGGCTACTATAGAGCAGAAACTGAATCTGATTATCTTACTGCATTCCAACATCCAGTACCACACTCAGAAATATTTGTTGAATGGATCAGCAAGGAAACAAATAAAAGGAGAGAGAAATTGATAAAATAATAAATGACAGCATGAAATTTAACCTGAAAGGATTCAATGAACTCAAGCAGATGAAAATGATATATAAATTCTACTTTTATGACTTCTGAGAAAGAGAATCTTGGTGGTGGTGATGTTGGTAAATATGGTGACACTCCACTCATAAACATCAAATCTGTGAACTATGATGTGGATTTTGCATATTAAATCTTTACTCCATGTTAGATAATACTTTTAAATAGTTTGATTACTAACTATGTATCACAACCAACTGTTATCATTCTCCAACTATCCAAAGACTGGTTTCATTGTATTATTTGTTTTGAATTTAATTTAATATGGAAGAATGTCTTTGTGGGTCATTTACAATGTCAAGAGGATCACGACTTATGGAGAATATGCATGTAGTTAGGTCACTTATAGAGAACATGTGTGTAGTTAGGTCACAAAATAAAACAGATGAATTGATGTGTGGATAGTCTCTATAGATATGTTTGTGATAAATGTTTATGATTATTGTAATAATCTTCTTATTTAATGATTGAATAAATCTCTTAATACAAGACATCCAGCTGAATAATCTCCAATAGAAAAGCAATTATTGCAAGTTAAAATACTATCATGCATTGCTTATACTTCTGTTGACATTTTAAAATGTACTGAGCCGGACACTGAACTCTGAGTTCAAGGAAGAGACCCTTCTTCAGTATGTAATCTTAAGAGATTTAGGCCTTCACCCATGCGTGCACACAAGTATATACACATTTATACAAACACATCTAAAGATAAGTATACTCATGGATTCCTACCACATACACACAGTAGATTTATAGCAGTTTATTTGTATGACATATGTATAATTTACCTATATATAATATACATATATATGTAACATACACACATACACATATATATGTAAATATGTTTCATACTTGTGATATTTAGTGAAGATTACTTACCATATAGAGTGGTCAGACAAAAAGCCTGGAAATCATTTGTATGAGGCAAATGTATGTATTAGTAACCTGAATTGAGTATAATTATAAACTTTTATAAGCCCCCAATAAGATAAAGACTATATATATATATATATATATATAATTATAATATATATTATATATTATATATATTATATTATATATTATATATATTATATACTATATATTTTATATATTTTATATATTATATATATATATATATATATATATATATATATATATATATAATTATAAATTTTTCTTCTGGGTAACAAGAGAGAATTTTTGTTATCAGGACTTTTTGATTGAATCAAATTTGGAAAGCTGACATAGCTAACCCTGTTCACACATACTGGCAGAGCACCAACAGTTGTGAGGGCTCTCCTGTGCACTGCAGTTGTTTGGCAACCAATGAAAGACACTGTGAGGGCAATAGTGTCTGCCTTTACTTTCTATCTGTGGCAACTAATACTCTCACCACTGACGAATAGCCTATGAATGGATATTCATTCCTCCATTGGGAATTACTCTTTTGTTCACTGACTTTTCCAGTGACAATGTACAGCATTACTAATCATCGTTTTAGAGTAAATAAAGGATAGCATCAGAATTTTATCTATGAAAAATAATAAAATAGCAGGGTACAGCTAAAAGAGCTGATAGCCTAGGCTTGACTTGAGGGTGTTCTGATCCTGAAGCCCATCGCCCCACCAATATGTTCAACTGTACTAATTGTCCAACTGTATTGGTGGAATATGTAGCTGGTGATTGAATTTCCCTTTCTTTCAAATACGTCTTAAGTTAAGCTGTGTTGCAGCTGGTAAACTTCTGACTTGGAGTCAAACCTATTCTCCTGTCCAGTTCTGTTTCCATTGACATGAACAGAGAGCTGTTAATTAAAGTAAAAGTACTCTGCATTCTGTATGAACTCCAAGGAAGTATATTATTTATAAAAATAGTAACAAGAGGGAGGAGGGCCCCTGGGTATCCCCCAAATCTGGCACATCAAGTCTCTACAAGGCTAGGCACATCCTCTCCCACTGAGGGAAAACAAGGCATCCCAGCTAGAAGAACATATCCCATATTCAGGCAACAGTTTTAGGGATAGTCCCTGTTCCAGTTGTTTGAGACCCATACGGAGACCAAGTTGCACTTCTGCTACATATGTAGAAGGGGAGGCTATGTCCATCCTGTGTATGCTCTTTGGTTTGTGGTTCAGTCTCTAGATCCCCCAAGAGTTCATAGTGATTGGCTATGTTGGTCTTCCTGTGGTGCTCCTATCACCTTTGGGGTTGCAATCCCCTTCATGTCTATCAGTCCTTCCCTCCAATTTTTCCATGAGTCCCCAAGCTCCATCTAATGTTCTACTGAGAGACCTGAGATGGGGAGGTCCCCAAGAATCAATGGGGGATGACCTTAGCTGAGACTCACACCACTGGGCATATAGAACCTGAAGAGGCCACCACCTCCTGTAACCAGGCAGGAACCCCAGTGGAGCGATAGGGACACCAAACTACCCACAAAATGTTTGATCCAAAATTTACCCTGTCTACAAGAAATTCAGGGACAGGGGATGTAGTAGACACTGAGGGAATATCCAAGTAATAACTGGCCTGACTAGAGCCCATCCCATGGGCAAGCACCAATGCCTGACACTATTAATGATACTCTGTTATGCTTGCAGACAGGAAACTAACATGGCTGTCTTCCAAGATGCTTCATCCAGCAGCTGACTCAGAGAGATACAGCCACTTCTTAATGCTGGAACATGCATTTGCATCTGACAATTAAATAAATGTGTCTGACATATAACAAAGTTCACTGTTTGACAAGCATTAGCAGAATGTAATTTAGAGGAAAAGATATGAGAAAGTCAAAACTGAAGACATTGGAAGCATGCATTTGTAGTCTTTGGAAGCAGGTTGTATTTTCTAAAAATCCACAAAAATCACAACCCAGGGAATGTGTGAAATGCATAAAACACTTAGTTGTTCTAGAACTAAATCTGTAGTTCACACACTCCAGAAATAGTCTGTTTAATTTACTGAAAAATAAACTTTTGAAAATGAACATCTCAACACCCCCAAAATGGTTATCAATGTAGAAAAAAGTTTTTAAGTGATAGACGAGCATTTATTTTTTTAATTTATTCTTTCTGTTTAATAACTTTCATGCTATTTTCTTATACTATGTACTATTAATGGAAGAGATATCTGTGTAATTTAATGTGTTACATAAATTGTTTTTATGTGGAAAATTATTCAAGTAATTTGGAAAAAGTCATGTTTAGTCAGAAATGTGTATATATATATATATATGAGTCAGTTCCTCTATTCTATATTTGGTAAATAATTCTGAAATTTGCATTTTAAATTTGGCACAGGTGTTTGAAAAGAGTATGCATACACACACACACACACACAAGATTTTAGTCTTTATCTTATTGGGGGCTTACCTCGCAAACTTTCTCTTGAACACACGCTTATAAGAAACCTAGTTTGGAAGATGGTGAGAGTAGAACTCAGAAGGAAATGAAGAGATAAGAAAACAGACTCATGTTTATAACTACATCTCTCGGGTTTGGAGTGGAATGCAGATGTCTCCAGCTCTCCTTCAGAAAAGTTGTAATAATACTTGATAGGCTACAATAATCTGGCCTCACCAAGTCAACAATTATTGAACACATCTTTAAAAGTTAAAAGTAAAAACCTGGCTCTGGGAAGACAGCTTGGTTGGTAACATTGCTTTCAACGAAAGCGAGAAGACCTGAATTCAATGCCTAGAACCCACATGTTTATAAAAGAGATGGTTGTGGTGGTACGAGCTTGTACTAACATTGACAAGTAGATTCCTGTGGGCTTGCTGGCTTACCAACCTAGTTTATTTGGTGAATCCAGGTCTCAAAATATGGAGGAAGGGATAGTGCCTGGGAAACAATGCTTTTGATATCCCTATGAACATGCACATATGTGTATATTGACATGCTTACACGTGCACACACACACACACACACACAGAGAGAGAGAGAGAGAGAGAGAGAGAGAGAGAGAGAGAGAGAGAGAGACAGACAGAGACAGAGACAGAGACAGAGACAGAGAGAGAGAGAGTAATTTATTCACTTACTCACAAGTTACGGAGAGATCCAGAACATCTAGTATTTTCTCCACTTTTGATAGAACCTCAGAGTGAGTGGCAGGTATGAATTAGGCATCTCTTTGGCTTTGATGTAAAGGCAGCTGTGTTTACAAGGACATATTTGTTGATTACAAACAAACTATAATCTATTGACTTTTTTGTGAAATTCTGACGTGACTGTCCAAGAGGTACCACTTAGAGATGTGTTTGGCTTTGAAGACATGAAAAAAAAAATAAATAAAGGATTGAACATGAAAGATGGATTTGAAGCTCATCAACAATGAGTGAAAAGAAGTCACCTCAGGATTTTCTGAAAACCTGGAACAGTGCATATCCAATCTTCTGTGCCTTTGATTTAAATGAAATAATAAACACATGTTGGTAAAATATGCTTGATCATGGGTTGCCGTTCAAGGGAAATAGAACAAGGAAGTAACAAGAATATGGTAAGAACGGGCAAAGCAATCTTAAATTTTAAATGGTGCCTACCTAGAAAGGAGAATGTGGAACCAGTACTAATTTTCCTATAAACACTTAAGAAAACAATCAAACCTAGTAAATAAATAAGTAAATAAATGCCACGAATAAACATTATGAGACAAAGAACCTCCAAAGCAAGATGCCATTGTGCTTGGATGGGAGAGAAGGTGGAGAGGATTCCCCAAGTTGTTGGAGTTGAGGAGACCATAATAAGAATACATTGTATGAAAAAAAATGTTTTCATTAAAAGAAAATGGTCAAATAAATACATAATATTTGAATGATAAAAAAATAAATGGGTTGTTATTGCTATTATTCTAGTCTTGTTCATGTAGCCATTTCTAGGAGACACTGTTTCATAGCGGACATCCTGGGGTTCTGGAATCGCTCTGCTTCTTCCTCCTCAATGTTTCCCGACCCTTAGGGACAAGAGCTGTGATGCAGGTGGATTGTTGGAGCTGATCTCTGATGTCTGAATGCGGACGGGGAAAATTGTTGCAGGGTCCCTCTCTTAGACAATGTACAGGCAACTACTGAGGGCCAGAAAGGAAGAAGAAGGTTTTTCATGGATGAACGCACTTGCTGGTTGTCTAATGCATGGGGTCACCCTTGAAATCACATTAACACAAACAATAAAAACAGACTTACAAAATTCTCTTCATGTATATTTCACACATGTATAACCCCCTCCAAACACAATTAAATATATAAATACAACAAATATAATCAAAGATACACGCTATCTACCCGAGGGGTGTTAAGGGAGGGGAACAGGAAAAGATAACTGGAGTGGGTTGGAAAGATCAAATTCTGCTGGGGAAGTAATGAATTAAAGAATTAATTAAAAATAAATTCCTATTATTTTGAAAGACAAGAAGAAAGGCCCTTGTAAGACTCGGGATGATTTTCCATGAAATTCAGAAATCTGCGCAATTGTAAACGGTCCTAATGAACAGGATCAAATATTCATTCTCAAAAGACACAAAGCCATCTCACATCTTTCTGTCCCATTCTCCACTGGGTTCAGGTATCTTCATACAGAAGTGGTAACATTATTTTTCCCCAAGATTTTAGCAGGTAGGGCTGGCATGGTAAACTGAAAAACTTATCAAAATTTGAAAGGAGGAAAGGGTATGTAGATGGTCCTTTTCCTAAGTTTATTATTAATGTTTGAGGTAGAGCAGGTGAGTGCACATTGAAAGCCATGAGAGAGATTTGCTTTACAAACCGCCTGCCTGATATTGGCAGAAGTCCTTCAGAAACATGGACGTGAATCTATCCGGAAGTTCTGAGGTTCACCTAGACCCATTGCTCCTCACAACATGCCACTCACTCTTGAAACAATATAAGGATAGCTAAACTTTTAATTGTTTGCGAATTACACAATAAAGTCCATGGAAAAAATACTGCTTTTAACCTAATACCAAATCGATTAACAATTATTTCAAGTCATCAAAGCACAATAGATTCAAAGATATGTCTGAAAGGACTAAATTACAGTGGAGTCACCATGGGTTATTAAGGAGCACGGGTGGAAGGAAAAATAGCAGGCCTGCCATGATGCATTTGGTGAGACAGGTAACAGTCTGAAAGTGAAATACCGTAGAGGCTGATATGATGGGTTTGAATCTAGAAGAAATCAAAAAGCAAAATTCAATTTCGCGTCTGTCTTTTCCAATTCCAGGTGCCTCTGGTTACCATGCAGACATGGCAAAGTCCAAGAACAACAACTCACACAACCAGTCCTGCAAATGGCAGAGAAATGACATCAAGAAACTCCAGTCACAAAGATATAAATCTCTTAATAGGGAGGGAGGTTGATCCAAGTGTCTGTAGAACATGCACTTCACCAAGAAGCACAAGAAAGGTCCAGAGAAGAGTCAGACCAACAACACAACTGCAGTGAATGCATGCGCAGGGGCTATTACGGCCCTTGTGAAGCCCGAGATACCAAAGGACCCCAGATGCAAACTCAGCCATATTACTTTCATAGATCACCCCAAGCTTGGGAAGCAGATTCGAAGCTACATGGCTAAGGGTCATAGCCTCTGCCAACCAAAACCTAAGGTTCAAACCAAGGCAGAGGCTGCAGATCCAGCTCAGGCTCCCAAAAGCACCCAGGCCCCTGTGAAGGCCCCATAGAAAAGTCTCCTGCCTGAGAGCACATAGGGAGAGACCATTGGCTCCAGCTGTATATGCAGGGGAGGATGGTCTTGTCGGGCATAGGTGGGAGAGGAGGTCCTAGGCCCGGTGAAGGCTGGATGCCACAGTGTGGGGAAATTCGAGGGCAGGGAGGCAGGGGTGGGTGGGTGGGGGAACATCCTCATAGAAGCATGAGGAGGGGGGATGGGATAAGGGGTTTCTGGGTGGATGGAGAATGGAAAAAGGGGATAACACTTGAGATGTAAATAGAATATCCAATAAAAAATGATTAAAAAATATAAAAGGTTCCTGCCAATGTGAAGACAGACAGCTGTGACATACCTACCAATACATTACTTAGAGATGTCCAGTGTCTTAGGCTGTTTTTACAAATAAACTTTAGGCAATCTGTTTAAAAAAAAATTCAACAATTTCTCCCTTGACAGGCTTGGCCCATGAGATTTTGCTGAGTAAGCAGTCGTGAGCAACAAGAACAGGAATATGGAGAGATAGCATTTCACACAGAATATGAGAATAGGAATTGTAGGAAAAAAGTAGAGTTCAATCTATGAAAATGGTCCTGAGTAGACCTCAGTGGTAGAGAAGTTATCTAGAATGTGCAAAGCCCTGGGTTAAATGCCCAAAATTGCAAGCAGCAGCAACAGCAGCAACAACAAAACTCGTAAAGTAAAACTTGAGGTGACTCTACTTGTTTCAAGTTGACATAAAATGCAGTCAGGATAATGGCATGTTATTTTCTCTCTGGAACACAGACAGAGACAAAATTATTCTTCTCAATAAGGATGAACCTATACCTTTTGAGGGTTGAATTTGCAAATGAGAATTGTTATCAGCAAAGGACTTAAAGGTTTAGATTTGTCAGATCACATATGTGATGTAAGTGCTAAATCTCAGAGGGTAATCCCCATGAGGACTTTTTTTCCCATGTCAGTGTGAAAGGTTTCCTAATCGCTGACTGCCAAGTCCAAGCCCACATTGAAAGCAGGACATGTAGAAGATATGACTTCCAGAGAAGAGAAGGAGGAAGAGAAGGAGGAAGAGAAGGAGGAAGAGAAGGAAGAAGAGAAGAAGAAACCTGGAGATTCATGCAGAATCTTAGGTAAGTCCTCTTCAATGTGATAATTTTATGTCTTATTAAATGAGTTTTTCTTTTCCTTCTTATCTATCTATCTATCTATCTATCTATCTATCTATCTATTTTGGTTTGTTGTTTTGTTTTTAAGCAGGATTTCTCTATATAGCCCTGACTGTCCCGGAACTCACTCTCTAGACCAGGCTGGCCTTGAGAACTCAGAGATCCACTTGTCTGTGCCTCTCAAGTGCTGGACTTAAAAGGCATGCTCCAACACTGCCCAGAAAATGATTTCTTTTTTAATGTTTGTCTGCATGTACATGAATGAGTACACCACATCTGTGCAGTGCCTGCACGAAGAGGAGAGCATACGGGGTCCCTTGGATCTGACATTACAGATGCTTAAGAGCTGGGGTGAAGATGTTAGAAACCCAACAGTGGTCATCTACAAGTGCAGGGAGCACTCTCAACCACTGAGCCATCTCTCTGGCCCCAACTATTATTGCTTCAGCTCACATTTCTGTCAACCCCAGTGTTCTAACAAGGCACAGAAGATCACAGGGAAATGTGACCTGCCAGTGAGCCCAGGATGAGGAGATACTGATGAGGAATGCAAAGTGTTTCCTTGGTTACCATTCTTTTCCAGGGGATGTTCAGGGTAGACTGTCAAATCTCTTCTAAAGTTTTTTAAGTCTTCTTCTACACACATATTGGCAAACCAGTTCCAGGCAGTCACAGTCTTGTGGATCCAAGCCTATGGGCCATTCATAGCTTAAAGTACAAATAGGAAATGTACTTCCGACTCGCATTTTTCTCTCTTCTGCCTGAGATCTCAAGTTTCCACTGCAGAATTGAGGGAAAAGATGTATTACAACAGGAAGACTGTTTTCATCCCGATTACAGGTTCTAGGCCTGTCTACCTTCTCTCTTGTATTCCCCAGAATCCTAACCCATTGTTGTCGCAGTTTTGTGTTTTATTCTGGAAAAGTATACAAAATTTGGGGCTGGAGAGACTGCTCAGAAAGAGTGCTGGTTGCGCATTCAGGTGAATTGGGTTCAATTCCCAGCACACACATGGTGGATCTCTTCCCCCAAAATTGTAACTCAACTTCCCAGTGCCCTCTTCTGGTTTCTGTAAATTCCAGGCACACATATGATGCATGTACATACATGCAAGCAAAATATCCATACATATAAAAAATTTTAATGAAAAAATGTAAAAGAAAGGATACAAATTTTGGAACCAGTTCCAAATAGTTTTCTGTCTTTTGATGTAAAAGATACTGTGTTAGGAAGCTTATAAATTTTTTCTACATATCTCTATGTATGTTTAATTGGTTTAAATATGAAGATGATGTTGCTATTATTTTTGTAAAGAAAGAATGTGCAAATTCTTGATTCTGGTCTAAGCAAATAATACAGGTAGGGGTCCCCACCACCTGTGTTTGGCTCTAGAGCTTTTCCCTTGTGGTGTTGAATTGTAATGCACAGCAATCCACTTGCAAAGGTATCAGTTGTTTCCCATGATAAAATGAAGCAACTTGAGTCTTCATTTTCATAAGGGAAAGCAGTACTAGGTCAGCCATGATTTAATGTATTAGCAACCACTTGAGTTGACAGGCAGGGGAACGAGAGCACACCTTCCCCTATTCGAGCGTCTTTCTGTTTTTCAAAGCTAAACCATGTCAACTTTTCCTTAGCACGGTTCTCTGTGACTCCTGCCTAAAGCTTGGAATGGAAAACTCTTTTCTTTAGTGGAGTGCTTGTTTGCTTCGTGTTTTGGAGAGTTCGTTTGGATGATGAAAAGAAAAGCCTTTTAGCCTATGTATAAACAAAACCTGCCTTTGTCACTGGCACCCTGCAGAAACCAAGGATGAACATTAAATTACCCCAAGTGCATGGCTACTTGCCAGGAATTATTCAGTGAGAGGTTTAAGCAAGTTTATCTAGAATGTGAGGACCATGCATACATGGCTGAAGGGAAAGACATGGTTAAAGTAATTATCTGGCATATTCCCACAGTGTAGACAGTCAGTCTGGCTCATTTGGACTAAGAATAATAACCCAGCACATTCTTTTTGCCAAAAGGAGTTATTTGGCAAATCACCTCACTGTGCCTCAACAGAGGAACATTAAATCTATGAGACGCCAAAAGAGAAAGAAAATATGACTGCCCCCGGGTATTGGAAAGCCTGCAGACAGGGCAGCCGGAGGGAGCCCTGGACCAGAAAGGCCTGGAAGTCAGGGCAATTGCCTTTCATTTCCATGACCCTTCCCAGGGTTTGTGAATTAAGACTGTAGAATCTTTTCATCCTCCATCTGTGATTGCTTCATTAATGTTCCTCCAGAAGCCTCTTGTCTGGTCTTAGATGTCTTTGATTCTATGACACAGAAAGGTAAGGCTTCTGTCAATGATCCAAACATTTAAAGTGGTCCCAGTAATTAGCCAAGTGCATTAGATATTTCCACCTTGTTAGCTTGCTTGGTATAGGGCTAGGAAGAAAGGCTTTCAGGGAGACTCATAGTGGCGAAGATGGTGCCTTTTGTAGGCACTCAATGCACATTTAAACTGTAGCCATTACAAGCACTTTTAAACTCTACAGTTTCCTTCTGATGGTTACTTATTTGATACGACATCTAACATTTACCACACATTGCTTTCTCTAAGGACCAAGGGTGTATCTATTCTAAACATTAGAGAGACATTAACTGGATAGCATGGACCTCATAGACATGAGGTTTCTATGAGTTAATTTACGTAAAGTGTGGATAGAATATTAGGTGACTAAAATATTCCTTAGCTGTGTATGATCACAAGAATTTTCCAAAGAAAAATGAAGATTCAGCACTAAAACTGCTACAATATTCTGCATTAAAATATGCTTAATTGCATATTATCTTCAGATATTATTGTCCTTATATATTTACGACGATTAAATATACATATATCAACAAAGAATGCACTGTCAGCCTCCCAACCACTGGGTGAGATGTAAAAGACTCAACGTGATAACGAGTTAGTCTCCACATTCTTCTTCTAGGAATTAATTTTAGGTTTGGGATACGGAAGCGCATAGGCTACATATTTAATTTACAGATGAGGAAAAGTGTCAGGAACAATGTGAAGTAGACTTTGCTTAAGTTTCTATAGTCATATGGGGTCTATGCATGTTTGAACGTTGAGTATACTTGTTCAAATACTGGGACCTGCGTTGCTGTGTATCTGCCTTAACACTGTATCTGTGTCTCCTCTTCCAGAGTTCTCATATGTTAGAAACTCTAAACCTACTTCCTTAATTTTCAACAAGAACGTCTAAGCACCCTGAAGTGGATCTTTCCACATGATATATGTGTATCAGATTACCACATTATATCCCATACATGTGTACAGTTAAAATAATCCTTAATAAAACGCTCCTGGATCTAAATGATTAATAAAATAGATTAAGTACAAAAACCTTTGTAAAAAGTAGTCAGATGAGCTTTCTTTCTTTCCATCACTGTGCAATTTCTGTCTCTTGTGTGGATCCGTGTAGGCACAACTGTCCTTTGAGATTCAAATAAGGCACATTTGAACTGTGTTCTTCCAGAAGATGAATCCTTACCAGATCCCCCCCCCTTTTTTTTTAATGAGGGTTAGGAACCACTCTTACTTTCAAAGTCTCCTAGTTTGTAGAGCTCTGTCTTGTCTGTTGATGGATGCTTTGTGCATTGTGGCAGGCCATTATGGTAGCTCCTGAAGGCACTATGACATCTCCTGAGGCTTAGTTTTGCTAGTTTTTCCTGTGGCATTGAGAAGACCACAGGACAATGCTCTGCCTCTGGTGAATGTGATCCAGAAAAGGATACTAAAAGGAGCCTGAATTCTAAGCAGGGACAATTTGGGACAAGAAGTCTGCTACTTCCTGTGTAAAAAGCGCCACCCCGCCACCCTGTGTGTCTGCCCTGTGCCCTCTTTCACAGCATCAGTCCCAGTCCAGATTCTAGAATTCTCAGTACCAACACACATTGCTCATTTCCCACCAGGCAGTGATACCTCTCCGCAGTTTATCGACCGCCTTGTCTTTCAAACGAACCCCAGAATGACTAGAAATTAGCTGAGCCCACTTCTTTTCAGTTTGGATCTCTAAACTTCAGGTATTTATAAACAAGACAATGGCTGGTTTTTGTTTAAATGTTTTCACCAAGGTGGTCTTAATGTTCCCTTCACTTCTAACTACACATGGGTTTTATTCCAAGTGTAGGACTCAGCCATCCTTTAGAGCAGTTATTATAAAGACCGTGGAGGGAGGGTTGCTATGCAAATACCATGATTTAGGCATAATGACCAAGTCTCTTATTTAACCATCTCATTGACCAAGCCCTTCATTTAACTGGCTCTATTTTTGCTTCCAATAAAATCAATGAGCTATTCCTCTCACACAATCAATGAGAGGAAGTAGACTGTCGTTGAGTCTTCCTTCCTAAGTTCCAAAACTGCTGTCAGAAAAAAACACTGAAAGCATGGGGAATTTCTCAAAATCACACCACATGACTGATATCCGACCCTCCTGTTGTGGCAATAGTTTGATGTGAGTAGATGCTTTAAACCAATCATAGCCATGGTCTTAAAGATCTTCTACATGGGACCATTTCATTCCTTGTAACAAAATTACGCAATGCCTAATTAATTCCCCATGAGGAAATTATTTTGATATCAATAACCCACTCATAAACATACAACAAGTATGTCTGTGGGCCTGCTGCAATCATCTAGAGATTATTTTACAAACAACAACATGAACCTGGATGAAAAGGAGTCTAGCCTTCCCAGTGGATTTCTCCCATGAAACTAATCATTTTAAACATGTCTCCAGTCCATTTTACAACCTGGAATATGTTTTCCAAGTACCTGGGAGTAACCATTTGGACGTGTAGTCATTCAGAAATATGGTGTCCCTTTTTGAGATAGGATAAAAGTTTAAATTTGCTGACTTGAAATATAAGTAAGGTTGGTCTAGCTAAGCTTTGCATTTGGCTCTGAATATTAACTCTTGACAGCGGACTGTACCCTAACTTGTAAGTAGATTGTAACATACTCTAAAATTACACTGTACTATCAGTGCAGGCAGCAGTTAATTATTACAAAGCTTGAATGTATTAGGTCACTGTGGCAAAATACTCAAAGAAATTAAGAATAAGAGGAAGAAGAGGTGAGGGGTGAGGGAAGGATGAAGGGGAAAGAAGAGAATGACGAGGAAGATACTTGTTTTGCTTATGGTGTCAGAGGGTTCAGGCCATGAACACCTTGACCAATGCATTTGGGCAGGACATCATGACAGTGAGATGTTGGGCAAAAGAGAGGTTGGTTCGGTTAATTATTTGAAGAAAATGCAGAAAAGGAAAGGAACTGAGGAAGAAGGCTAACTTTCTAAGTCCCCACAAAGTGACCAACTGGTTACAGCTGGGCCCATCTACTTAAGTTTCCACAGCCTCCCTAAATACTGCTAGTATGATTTTCCTCTTCTTTATGGCCGAAAATATTCTGCTGTGTGGATCTATCACACTTTCCTTCTCTCTTCTTGGACACCTAGTTTTAGTTCCATGTGGAGCTAAACACTAATTTAGTTCAATGACTTAGCTGAAAATAGTGCTGAAAGGGACCTCCGTGTGTGCCTCTGCAATGTGTCGACATGAAGTTCTTTTGATAAATGCCCAGGAGTGGGACAGTGGTGTCCTATGGACAATCTATTTTCTTTTGAGAAGCTGACAAATTGGCTTCTAGTGTTCTATCATAGCAATTTCAACCACATTTGAAGGCATGTACCTATACTGAATGTTCCCTTACTCATTTTAACAAACCTGGGTTTCAGAATGCAGCTATAAAATCAGGCATTTCTGTTTGTTTGCTTGGTTTTGTTTGTCCCTAGAAGAGACCATGGAATACTCATGCATTTTCTGATGCAGGGCAGTTCAGCTGTTACTATGAATTTACTCTCTTCTTCCTATCTGGATCTTACATGCTCTTCCACCCCAGTGCTCACTGTCACCTTTACTTAAGAAGAGCAGATCCCTAAGAAGAATTTAAGGTGGTGCTGGGTTCTAAGAATGCAAACCCACACAAAGAAACCTTTAGCAATAACCAATTAATGTATAAAACTTTAATCCTGTTTGGTGTGTGTGACGTGTTTCTGTGAGGACCCTACTATGCACTTGGGTTCTGAGCGACTGAAGAACCAACAACTACCATGGTACAAAAGAGTGGTTCTTACCCTTCCTAACACTGCAATCTTTTAATACAGTTCCTCATGGTGTGGTGACCCCTGACCATAAAATTATTTTTGTTGCTACTGTTAAACTGTAATTTTGCTACTGTTATGAATCATAGTGTAAATACATTACATACAGAAT
Organism: Arvicanthis niloticus; assembly: GCF_011762505.2. Classification (NCBI taxonomy): domain Eukaryota; kingdom Metazoa; phylum Chordata; class Mammalia; order Rodentia; family Muridae; genus Arvicanthis; species Arvicanthis niloticus. The sequence continues at coordinate 10,905,541 of NC_047663.1, forward strand.
ATCTGATATATGACTGCCAAAATGAGTTGCTACCCACAGGTTGATAAACTCTGGTGTGAACAAACTATGGAGAAGTTCAGTTTTCATGCAAGAGAAACAGCATAGGCACTAGATAAAAGAAGTTTCTAAGTTTTGCTTCAGTGGAGATTTAAACCAATTGCCATAAAGCAAAACATTAAATTATTAATTATTAAAAATTCTATTAAATTTTCTCATAGTGGATTTTATATCAGGTTCCCTTAGCTACTCTGACTCCTCACTGCGACTGGAAACTTCCTGCTGGATGCCTTAGAATCTCCTTGGTGCAGCAGGAGGGGTAACACTGAGGTAAGAGAAAAAGGAAGAATTGAAAAGGGCTGTATTTATAACCTTGGTCATCGGTATCTTAGGACTGTTTCTGTTTTAATAATTAATTAGCTTATCAGTTCAGAAACAGTAAAATGACTCCTGGAATCCCGAGTTCCATGGCTGCTGGCACCGTGCGTGATTCCTGACTGGTTTCCTTTAACTTTCCATTTCATATTTTTCCCCCGTTGAAACGAAAATCATTTAATGAAATCTGACACGTGAAGGCCACCGACTGATCTTCTGAACAGAAGGTATGCAGAAGCCGCCAATTCCATTAAATTATCGCTGCTGTCCAGGTTGGGAGACGTCAGCTTAATGTAGACAGAGCGAGGCAGTCAGGAACACCAAGTCAGGAACTAATAACGAGGAAAAAGGGAGGATAATATGAAAAAAATTCTGAAAGCAAAATAAGTTCAAGACAGAGAGGTAAGGATGAGGGGTTGGGGAAGGGGAAGGCGCATGCGTATAGTTTTGTTCCCACATTTCTGTTTCCTTTATGCTCCCTGGCTCAGGGCAGCTGGTAGAAGATTGATACATTTATTAATTCTCCATGCAGAAAGACAAACAGTGGACTTAGTCCAGTGGGGCTGAAATGTCTGGCCCCAGGTGTCCCTGCGGAATCTTCCAAAGTTACCTAATGGTCTTTGACCACCACAGATCCATTTAAGGAATACAGTATCCATTCCTGCCCCCCTCCCCCGCAAAGAAAAAAATATCTCATTTAGACTCATACATAATATAAAACCATCCTGTCCCGGCTTAACTGGTTTTCCCTCTGGTTTTTTGTTTTATTTCTCTTGCTTAATTTAAAATACAGGGCTATAGAGAAGAGTGGTAACAAAGCAAAAGCAAAATAAAAGCAGTTAAAGATCAACACTCGAGGTCAGCTTTGTAGTGTGACTCCTCTGCCACGTCGTTTTCAGAATGTGGCTTAATAAAAATCATCCAGCATAAAATAATATTCATATCTGCTTCTTAGAAACCATTTAGACAAATATTCATGGGGAATAGTTTCACCACCTTTATGAGATTTTCTATTTTAAAATCTGAGTGTGTGCAAACAACAAATTTAGAGTCTATTTTATTAAGGTTAATGGGCAGAAAGTGTGGTTCATCTTTCAGTTTTTTAAATTTAGAAACCTTTTCATATAATATATTTTAATCACCTCTCTCTTTGAATAAGGGAAATTTTGTTTTTGTTTGTTAATTTTGTTGTTCTTTCTTTCCCTCCCCCTCCCCCTCCCCCTCCCCTCCCCCTTCCCCTTCTTCTTCTTCTTCTTCTTCTTCTTCTTCTTATTATTATTATTATTATCATCATCATCATCATCATCATCATCATCATCATCATCATCATCGCTTTTTAATGGAGCATTACGCTGAGAACTTATCTTGGGTCCTAGATCCATTTTAATCCTCAGGCTAACTAATACTCTACATAATCTTTGCTACTCTAAAGACAACTCCAACAAACAGCAGCAACTACTTTGGGGAGAAAAATCTTCAGAGATCAGAAGTTAGTCTCATTTAAATTTCGGTCTCAAAAATCTCAGTAAACTTAGTTGAATCTTCTTTGAATTTCTGGGTTTTTCACAGCACAAGACGAGAAATAACTTGTCTTTAATAGAAAGGAAAACTAGTCATTTGTGAAAAGGGGAAATAAGGCATTGTTAGGAATGACAAAGTGTCTCTTGAAATCAATTTATGCAGGTGGGCAGATGGTTCAGAGCATAAAAGTAACCATTGAGCTTAGGAAACTGAGTTCATATTTTTGGATGTATGTGATCGAAGAAGGGAACAGACTCAAGTTGTACTCTGACTTTACTAGGCACGTCTTAATATGTGCACACTCACATGTGTGTACATACATGTGTGTGAACACACACACACATCTAGTAACATATTTTAAAAGAGAATCAATATTTATTTATACATGAGCCTGAACAACCAATATAATTTATGTTTGAATTTTAGATAATCAATTGAAGAGGATATAATTCTTCTGGTTCTTTATGTCATGACGTGGGATAAATTTAAATGATCAACTCAACTAGTTTTTAAATACAAAACATATTATTTTATGTAATTAGACTAATTTATCTTATCATTGTGTTTGTTTGAGTTAGTTGCTGAAATAAACCATATGGCCAACATCTTTACACAATTATTAAATAATTCAAAATAACTGTGTATGCTAACAAAATTGTTTACACATTATACTCAAAACCACAAACTATTATTTTGTGTGTAAATTAATCACTTTCATGTTCATCTGTATAGTTTTAAAAAGTACATTTATTTGTTTGCACATTCTGTGGGGCAAGGCAGGGACATGGGTACCATGGCATGTTGAACTCAGAGGGCAACTTGCATGAACTGGTTCTCTCTTTTCATCATGTGAGTTCTGGAGATTAAATATGGGCCATCAGCTTTGGTAGTAATCACCATTAAGCTATCTCATTAGATCAAATTTCATATTCTAAGATAAATATTCTGGTTATAGTTATTTGAGGTCAATTAAAACATTTGTTAGATAAATTGTCAAATTTACATATTTAAATTTTTCTAATTTACATATTAAGCACACAGCTTATTAGAAGTAACTATACATACATATATGCATACAAAATTTGTATCCTTGGATTTCTTAGATGTGAGATAGATACTATACACTCATTGGAAGACAGTGTGATATCATCCACCCAAGTACATAGCTGGGGGTGGGGGGGAGAGTAAGAGTCATATCCTCTTTAAGCCCCTAGACTTTGAACAAATTTTTTAAAATTTCTAGATTGTGCATTCACCCAATATGCCAACTGGATAAATGTGAATGTAAATGTAAATCTCCAAATTGGGAAACAAATCTAGACTATAGTAACATAAGTTCTAAGTGGAGAGAAAGTCAATTTTCTTTAAGAGTGTGGTCCCTGGTTGGTAGAAAATGGGAATGACCACATGCCCTCATGATATGAGAGGCACAATTTTGATCCACTGGGTTATATAAGGAAGGAGAGGATGAGGGAGAGGAAGAATAGAAGGAGGAGGAGGAAAGAGAGAGGAGGAAAAGAAAGAGGAGGGGGAAGAAAGAAAAAAGGAAGGAAAGAAAGATGGAAGGAAGAAGGAAGAAAGGGTAGGAGGAAGGGAGGAAGGAAATGAAAAGAAAAAAATGAATATCATGGGAAGATTGGAATGGACCTGGGAGGACTTGGATGTCAATATGTGCTAGTATGGATTTTATTTAGAAGAAATATGGTGCTTGTAAGAAAATCAATGTTCTATCAAAATCTTACCAAAGAACAAAGATCAAGGCAGAGCAAGTGCTTATGAAACCAAAGCAGAAAACAAAACAATCTGGCTAAATCTGCATTTTCATCAGAAACATTTGTGTACTCCAGGAAGAGTTAACAAACTAGGAGTTCACTGCCAAATGGTCAGCCCCAAAGTATACATACAAGTGCCTTACAGGGATCAACAAGCTATATTTAGAATATGTGGATATGCAGATAAAGATATATCCCTAATCGCAATTGATGAAAATAGAGTCCATGAATTTAAAAGAGATCAAGGAGGGCATATTGAAGGGCTTGGAAGGGAAAGAGGGGGAATTTTTTGTAGTACAGTCTCTAAAGTAGATAATAGGCATGGTAGGCTTGCTCCTTGTGTAGATATTAATTCTCAAAAAGCCTTCTCAAGGGGCAAGGAAAGCACGTTAATCAGTCTTTGTAGCCATATGCTATACAGAGCAAGTCAGAGTTCATATCTTCTGCTCTCTTGGCCGAATAATAATATTGATTATGGATTGGGAAAATAGAGACCACAGGATGTGAATCCTTTTGACATCTAATATATTTTCTTTAAAACGTTAAGCAGTATCTCTTATGAATTTGAGAGTCTCATACAATGTATTTTGGTCATAGTCATCCTCATTCCTCCTGCAGTTGTTCACAGATCCATCTACCTCTTTACTCTGCTTGCTATAACTCCACAACTTCATATCTGTTTTTTTAAAAAAAAATTACCCATCCAGCCCACTTTGTGTTGACTATAGTTCTGGATGTGAGGCCATGCACTGCTGCATTCTGGACTTGCCATAGGATAGACCCTTAAGGAAGCTGAGTCTCCAGCTCTGAGAACCTGTCAACAATTAATCTCCCCTCAGTCAAGGATGGAAGCTAGTTAGGATCCCGTCCATTTTACATCATGATTGAGACAAACTTCTTAAACTTTTGGATGTTTTTCTTTTTCTTATCAACATTTGTGGAAATATAACTACGAGTGACGAAACTTCATTAGTGAATTTTGTTCTTCCATTATTTAATGTGTATATGCTATGCATTCTGATCCCTCTACCTCCCTCTCTTCCACTTCCCCTCACCCACCATCTCCTTACAAATCTCTTTAGCCTGTTTACTAGCTCGGTTTAAGTTAGTAAAACTTTTTAATACTTTTTTAAAAGTTTATTATTTTTATATGCTTGTATAAGTAGGTGCATGTCTACGTGTGTGTCAGTTGTGTGCCTGATCACCTACAAGTCTGGAAGAAGGGTCAGATCCTTTGACACTGAAATTATAGCTGCTATGAGCCACCCTGTAGGTGCTGGGAATTGAATTCATGTCTTCTGGGAGAGTAGCCTTGCTTTTAAATGCTATAATATTTCTCATGGCCATTAGTGAACATTTTTATTGAGCATATATGTCTTCAAATTCTTAGAGACCCGTCAATGTTTTTTCTTTTTTTCTTCATTGCTCTCAACCTACAGACAACTGACTTGGATTGCCATCACTGTTGGCAACCTGAAAAGCCTCTCACCCATTCTTCAACAAATAACACCTTACTCGTGTGCTGAATGTAAGCCCAATAAATCCATTGGCTGCCAAGTTGAACTTTAGTGGGGTCCTTAATTTGCTAAGTCATTGATGTCTCACCTAAGACAAATAAACATTTATTTTTGCCAAAAAGTTAACAAATGATCTTATATCTCTAAATCAAGTTAGCCTCTCTCTGTGTGTCTCTCTCTGTCTCTCTCTTTGTCACACACACACACACACACACACACACACACACACACACACGCAGTTTGCACAATAAAATAAAATCTAGAATATCAAAGTTACCTATTTGGAAGGCTTTACATTTTTAAAAAAATTTTTGAGAAAATTCCAATCAAGTTGCCAATACCCACCCACCCCATTCCCCTCACCCCTCCAACTTTGTTGTAAGATCCCTCAACACATATTCCACCCAAATTCATGCTGCATGCCTTTTTTTTTTTTATTTTTTGCAACATATCTTTGTTCAATTAGTACCACTCATGTGTCCATGGTGCAGTGTGATGTACAGAGGCACATGCAATCACTAGTGGTCCTACACCAAACGTCTCTGTGCCTAGCAGCCATGAACTGCTAGTAGCTATCCAGCTTGCCATGAGATCTCAGCATCCCCTCCCTATTTCATGCTGAATTTTTAAACCAGGTTGACCTTCTGAAAGTTGTGTACAGATAACCATAGTTCATTCACTTCTCGAGTACAATAGCCACATTATGCATAGGAGATAGTGTTTTACGATGCTATTTCTCATCATCCTTTGCCTCTTACACTAGTTCTGCCTCATCTTCTACCATGTTTTGTGAGTCTTGTGGGGAAGGAAGGATTGATTTACAGCCCCCGCCCCCCATAGCTAAGTATTCACTGTTCTTGATTCCCAGCATTTGCAACAGTCTTAAGTCACTATATTGATTACCACTCATTGTAACCTGAAGGTTCTTTAACAGTCTGAGGGCAATGCAAATCTATGCACATAAACATATAGAGTTAAGGAACAATTTGACAACATGATAAATTCTTAAGTGAAAGAACAATATTGCAACATTAACAACAACTTTGACCTTTGGATTATTGACTTTCTTAGCCCCGAGTTCTGACCATTAGAGTACCAGGTGTGGATTCCCTCTGGAGAATTAAGAGAGCAAGTAGTTGGTTACTTCTAGCAACAGTGTTGCTCTTACACAAGTGGGTATATCTTGCCTGGAAGGTTAGTATTTTAGGACAAAGTATCCAGTGCTCAATTGAACCATTGATGTCTTTTTCTGCCCTGGAGCCTGCATAGGACTTTCCAGCATTTTGAAACCTAGCCAGCAAGCATAAAATTCCTTGTTAAGTTCAAGATTGATTTCTGGATGTCCTGTAGTCATAGATTTATTTTTGACAACAAGCAAATACCTGCATTTTGAGAGAATTCCTAAGACCTGAAGATGAGGTGTTCTAAAATTCATAACTGGTGTATAAGAGGAAAGCATATAATAACATCAAGTGTTTATCTAAACAAGAACACAATATATAAACAGGGAACTAGGATTTTGACATCCTTCATCCTGAAGATCTAAAAGGAGAATTAAAATAATTTTCTAAGTTGAAAATCATGGGATTTTTTAATTTTACAGAAGTGTTGAAAAGTGAAGGGGGACACCCCCCACTCCAACACCCACCCAGTGTGTGTCTCCAACATGCTAATGGAAGTTTCCATGTTTTAGAACTTGGCAGAAAAACCTCTGTAAAAATAAAAGTGATCCACCCTCTGCTCACTGCAGCTGGAGCCTCTGTAAGTTATGTTCTTGTTTCGAAGCCAGATCAGGGTGGCAAGGAAAACATTTGGAGCTAGTCCTGGCACATAGCTTTTGACATTTAGGTAAAATTCACAGGGAAAAGGAGTCGTTTTAGATTAACCTGAATCTGTAGGCTCATTATATTAGAGACATAAGCATTCATTTCTGCTGCTTGGTGCTCTGTCTTCAAGCCAAAGGGAGATGTGACTGTGGTCCCAGACTCGAGGAAGCAGGAAGTCCTGCAGGAGAGAGACCTCCTTCTGGAGTTAGCTGTTATGCTTGAATAATGTGAAAATGGTAACATTTTGCTAAGTCCTGAGATTAAAACGTGTATATGTGTGCATGAACACACGTGTATATATGTGTATACATGTGTGTTTACAAATACACGTGTGCATACAATTAGATCTATGTGGTTTTATATATGCGTGTGTGTTTACACACACATATGTGATATACAATGTTGTCTCACTTAGGACAATACTTTGCAATGTTTCCTCTTGATGAACTATGGCTACACTTTACATTTTGGGTCACATTTCCCTGAAATGTTAGTTTGTTCTTTCGGACTTCTGATATGGGAAGACATTTTTTTCCATCTCTCCTCTTCATTCATTCATTCTCGTTTTCTCTCTCCCTCTCTCTCTTTCTCTGTGTCTCTCTGTCTCTCTCTCTCTGTGTATCTCTCTTTCATTTCTCATTAAATTCTAAAAGATTAGCCCCATTTTGCTTTATTTCTCTGCATATGCTCTATTACCTACACTCTATCTTATATTTTAATATTTTAATTAAATACATATTTTCAGAAACCTCTTTCCAGTTTCGGAATTTTTTGTAATGACTATTTTCTGTTCAGCAGATGCAGTTCCATCTTTCTCCTAGGATAAATTGAATTTTCATCATGATGTATTGCTCCATATTGGATGGTGAGATAATATGTGAAATAATTTTGTATCTTTGTCTAAAATTCTTGAATTGGAGAAAGGAGGAATGAAATTTTAAAAAATTGTTTACACATAGGTTCATTTTGTTGATCTTCCATTCAAATACCCTGCTAGAATCTGAAGAAAACAAGACAAGAGACGTTCAAAACAATTAAGCTGCCTCTTCATATCAAAGAATTCGTTTCCTTGTCTAAGTTGGCAGCTCAGTGGAGAGGAGAAGACCACACATTCGCTAATTGCTCTCTCAGAAATAGCAAACATGGTAGTCTCTTTAGTTCACTTACAGTTATGTTTGAAGGCTTGTGTTAAGTGTCGAGTCTAAAAAGCTTCGTGATTGCTTGGGTACTGGAAACACAAATTTCTGCTCCAAAATTTCATGTTGATCATTAAGTATATAATAAAATAAATTTTATATTTTATACCCTCAATTCAAAACCTAACACTGTTAGCAATTAGTCAAAAGCATTAGTGCTACCTCATTTATTATGTGTTTAAATATTTACATTAGCATTGGGCATGATGGCACACACAGGAAATCTCAGCACTTGGTGTAAGGACCACTGGTTTGAGCCTGGCTACACAGGGAAAGCCTGTCTCAGACACTGGCACCCTCCCACCCTTACCTAGGCAAGATTATAGATTTTAATACACTTTAAATTTTTTTCAGGAGTACAATGAGTTCTAAATTGATCTCTTTTTCATCTTCAACCACTTCTGTGTTCCCCCATTTCGTCTCAAATTCATGACTTCTTCTATGTTAATTACTATCTACATACCCACAAATTGACACAAGTAGATAGAAATACAGTCTAATAAGTATATCAACATTACCTGTATGTATATGTGTTTATGGATGACCAATTGAAATCATTTAACCTGTCAGTTATCAGGCTGGTCCATGGAGAAGACTTTTTCTCTCTCTCTTAGCAGTCATCAACTGCCTATAGCACTTTGTCTAGAAGTAGGAACTTTTGAGATTTCCCCCATCCCCAGGATGGGATGTCAAATACTGGTATCGTTGTGCAGGTCTTGTTTAGGTGATTGTATTGTTGAGATTCAGTGGTGAACTTCCTGTTGTATATATAAAAGGTATTATCTTGCAGCAAATGTATGGGGCTGGTTCTTAAGACCATTTTGTCCCCTCTTCTATGTTATGTTTGTATGTGCATACAAAACGAGGCAGATACTCAGGTGATTCTAAATCTGCCTAGCATATTGTGTTTGTAACAACTAGACAGGACCTATTCTCTTCAAACAGCTCTAACTAAAATTGTTAATTCCCTTTTCCATTATATGCATGTTCACGTGAAGGTACATGTATGTCTTTGTGTGTCGGGGGGAGTGGGTGTGTGTTTTAGAGAATAACTCTGCTGGGTTTGCTCAGCTGCTTCTCTCCTTATCCCTTGAAACACAGTAACTCATTGACCTGAAATTAGTTAAGTAGACTTGTCTGGCTGGCCAGTCAGTCCTAGACACTCCCCTGTCTCTGCCTATCTCGTGCTAGAATTGCAAGTACAAGCCACCAAGTCAGCTTGTTTGAAGTAGGGTCTTGTAATCAAACTCGGGACGTCACGTTTCCAAGACAAATACTTTGCCGACTGACTTCTCTCCCTAGCCTTCTCTTCCTCACTTGTCAGTACAGTTTCTCTTTCAGAGACAAATTGAAGCAGACCATAAAGTTGAGGGCTCACAACACAATCTCTTAAGCCAGAACTATATTGGAGGTTCATGAGGCTGGTATTAATGTGGGCTCCAGGTGGGACTTTGCAGTCCATAGATTGACAACTGAGTGCAGCAAAGGACAGGAATGATTTTGTTTCAGCAAAAATGGGACATGCAGTAGCGGCTGGAGTTTGAGGTTCCTGGTGCATGAGAAAAAAATTCATATAGATGTACTATTGAACAAAAGGCGGTACCTCATTTGATTATATCAATAACTGGAGCTGCCCTAAGACAAGCATTCTCATAAATACTCATAATGCCGAAAACACGGAAAAGGACCACTCAAAGACCAGAAAGTGTTTACAGAGAAAAACCTCCGGAGACAGCCACGGGAAGAGAATAAGAAGGGCTGCTGCCACTCACCAAGCTGGGGTTGCTGGGAACATTTCCAGTGAACTATTTCAACCTGGAACTGTGAAGGTGGATGCAGGGAAGACTGGCAAACTTTCTTTCCATCACCACAGTTCCTTGCTTGCTTGCTTCACTTCTCTCAGCTTCAGCATCTGCTCCTCAATGGTCTACCATGACCCAGGGACTGCAAACTAAGAATTTGAGGTTGATTTAAACATTACAAATGAAAATGTCCATAAAAGATATGGTCAGTTCCAAGCACCAAATTGGAACAGTCTGGGATTGATCACCTGGGACAAAGCTTAAGAATGAATTGTCTTGATCAAGTTGAAGTGAGAAGACCAGGCCAGCTTTGGGCAATGCCAAACCTTAGGGCATCTGGAACTCTGTAAGTGTAGAAAGGATGCTGACCACAAGGAAGCACCCGTGCATTAACTTTTCTCTTGGCTATAGATACGATGTGGTCGGCTGTCTTGAGTTCTTGTCACTATGAAGCACAATGGTAGATCTGAAATTGTAAATTAAAATGACCCCTTTGTTTCCCAAGTGAACTTTTGTTGGAATATCTTGTCACAGCAACATAAAGGAAAACTAATGCAGATCCTGAAGAGCTCTAACATTTATTTAATTTACGGTACAGTATCTAATATGTTATATTAGACCAGATCTAATATATATTAGATACCATATCATATCTAATATAATTGCATCTAATATATTGTCACTGATAAACATACTTTTATTTTGAACAGTTATTGTAAAAATAGGAATATGTCCCAATGGTAACTCATCTGAATGATAGGTTTTTAGATATGAGAAGATGAATGACCGGACCCTGTAGGTTTTGAGGCATGGTTAGGAGGCAGAAATTCTGCTTCCTGAATTCCAGGAGTAGGGACTGTGAAAGGATTATGGGTCTTCTCTATGGTCACCTGTGTCTGAAATTTCAAGACTTTTTGGTTTCTGCCATCATAAATTGCATACAGTATCTGATTTTGTGTTGATAATGACAGGTACATTATTGTCAAAGAGAGTTCACAGAATTCTTTTTGTGGTAAGGGTTACATATGACTGAGTTTTATTGAATTCACTGAAATAAAAATACTAAAACATGCTACAAAAAATTCTCTAAAGACCAGGTTGACATAGCAAACATATTTTTCCTATTATACTATAAATAATAGCTAACACTTTCAAAGAGGGGACTATATTCAAATATTGATTAAAGTCAAAAAGTATAAATTTCCCTAACAAAGCTTGGTGTTTTTTAATTTTCTAAGACTATTAAAGATATTTATGGATGAAACATCAGAATTTTCTAGGAGAGACAAGTCTAAAGAGAAAACCATTAAAAAATTTGACAACCTAAAATATTATGTATAAATAAATACAATGAAAACCAAGTTGATGTTAATATTCCAATCTTAATCAGAAACATATTTAGCTAAAATTTTAAAATTGAGAAAAACAGTCAACATAAAATCTCACTTATTGAGGAGAATGTCAGCACTAACTTGATTGAATTCTAGACAATGCATTACTTGAAAATTATCGTTGCCATGCTTTATGCTTTAAAAATTATTTTTATGGGATAGGGAGATGGTTCACCAGTTAAGAGTAATGGCTCCTCTTCTAGAGGACTCGGAACACATGGCAGGTCACAAACACCTGCAATACCAGTCCCAGGTAATCTGATATCCCTTCTGGCCTCTGCAAGTACCAGGCACACAGACATACAATCAGGTAAACCACTCATATACATAAAATACAATGAAATATGTCTTATTATATGCTGTGAGAATTCAAATACTGTATCTGGAATGTACTCACTTCATCCCAACCTCATCCAAGGTCCATCTCTCTTCCATAGCAACTCAGTTTTGTTTCACAATATTTTTAAACCCACAGAATATGATTTATGCTGCTATTTATTCTTGGCTGTGTGGCCATCAAACAATCTGTACAATGTACAGTTATCGAATCTTAAAACTATTATTTTAAGCTTCTATTTTTACTTACAAGCAATCCCAATAAGTTTTAACTGTGTAACAACTATTTTTATTGTCTTCTATGATACTTTCAAAATGTGATTCTTTATATTTAACAAATTATGTCTACCATGATGAGCCAGAAATTCTAAAGTTTTCATTTTAAACTACGATTTATATCTTCAATGCACAGCATGACTGTGCTTTAAGAAAAAAAAAATTGTACTAGAACCTCAAAGTATTTTAAGCTACAGAAACTTTAGAAAGGATTTTATTCACATGGATCTCCCTGTGAAGGGGAGATAGAACAGATTTTTCTGTTGGACTGGAGATGAGAGGGTAGGGAAGGGAACAGGAGTGATCAGACATGGGATGGGAGGGTTTGAGGGAAAGAGGAGGGAGTACTGAGAGAGACAACTGCAATTAGGGCATCTGGGGACAATGTAAAAATCTAGTATAGTAGAAAATCCCTGGAATCTACTAGAGTGATCTTAGCAAAGTCTCTTAGTAATGGGGGAATAAGAGCCCAAACTAGCCATCTCCTGTAATCAAGGAAGGCTCTTAGTGTGACTGGGACATCAACCCAACCACATATCCTACAACCTACCAACTGCCTTGCCTACAAGATGTGCTGGGGGCAATGGTGACACAGAACTTTTGGAGTGACCAACCAATGACTGATATATTTTGAGGCCCACTTCAGGAGAGGGAGCCCATGCTTGACACCACCTGGATGCCCAGAACAGGGCAGCCCAAAAACCCAGGATAGAACCGCTTTAAGCACAAGTGACAATAAACAAACAAAGAAACAATTTATAATGATATTATGCTGTACTCATAGATTGATACCTAGCCCAGTCATCATCAGAGAGGAGTCGCCTAGCAACTGATGGGAGCAGATGCAGAAACCCAAACCCAAACACCAGGCAGAGCCAAAGAAACCCTGCAGAAGAGTGTGGAAGTAGGATGGTATGGGACAGAGAGGTAGGGGACACTATGAGAACATGCCACAGAATCGGCTAACAAAGCTCATTGGGTCACAAGGAAACTGAAGGAACAAACATGGAATGGACCCTGTGTGGGTCTGAGCTAGGTCCTCTGTATGTGTGCTATAATTGTGTAGTTCGGTGTTCTTGAAGAACTAACAGTGGAAGTGGGGTTGTCTCTGACTCTTTAGCCTACTCATGGGACATTCTTCCTCCTGCTGGGTTGCCTTATCCAGCCTTGATATGAGGGTATGTGCCTTACTTTTCAGATTTTTTTATTTAATAATTTATCTAGGAAACTTAATGTTCTCCATGAATACTGTTAGGATATCCACTGCCTGACTTCACCTAAATCATTTTTATAGTCTCCTTGAGATATCTCATTTCTAGCGCTTGTCAATAATGAAGAGTGTGATACAATTACATTCAGCTTATATTGTTTATCTTTGCTTGGGTTGATAAGCCTTATTAATGAGATTTGTTTAAGTATCTCTTATATTATCTATATATTTTGACAATAAGAGTTACAGAAATTAACCAAAAGAGATACACTGCAAACAAATGATTAGCACATGAATCCTAAACAACGGAATCCAGTGTGCAGCTCACGGGTATTTTAATTTCTTTGAGTATAAGTGCTCTATACAGAAAGTAGTTTTATGTTCAACACCCAGCCCATTAAACTTCAGGTGTTTAAATGAATCTCTACATACTACTTTTTGAAAATATTCTTTGGGGATTGCAAGGAAAATTCTAAATGAATGTGTGTGCGTGTGTGTGTGTGTGTGTGTGTGTGTGTGTGTGTGTGTGTATGTGTATATGTGTATTTGTGTATATGTGTATATATGAATATATGTAATAAGTTAATCCATACATGTATGTATTATAGATTTATAATTAGGTAGTAAGGCCATTCTGTACATCACAAATCTTCCATTGTCCTCTTCAGGGCATGCAAATATAAGTAGACTCAAATTTTTCCATGACTTCACATGCCTAATTTAGTGCATAAACTTTGAGCTGTTCATTTATATAATGCACACTCTCATGGTCTTTCCACCTGTGTGCCATGTGAATTAGTCTAAAGCTGTGATGACGTCACCAGGATGTTGTCAATGTTCTGTTCCTCCATCAGCCTCCACCATCTATATTCTTCAAAACTGCAGAAAACTCCCCCATACGACTGTGTTGTTTAACCAAGGGATCTGACGAGCAATACTCTTGAGTTCAAATTTACCGTCAAAACCATGAGATGCAAGAGGCTGAACTCAGTACCAATTCCACTAAATTTTAAGGATGAGTAAGAGTAAGCAAAAACAATCTATGTAGAACATATCTATTCTGAAATTTCCTCTGTCAAAGACAGGTTACATCAAGGACTTATGTGATTGCAAAGACCATTCTTTGAACACTGGGTCTACTAAAATTTGAATTGCAAATAATTTTTATTAAAACATGCACAGAAGGAACTTCTTTCAAAATTAGACTTACCCATACCTAGAGGACTAGAAAAGCCAAACATAACCCAACAGTTTTGGAAGGATATACAGGGCATTGTGCTTGTGTGAGAGTCATGTCCGCCTTATATTCTGAATGTCTCGGTAACTTCCAGTGGAAATTTTATATTCTTCTTTGGTGATCTATCTCCTTGTCAAAATGAAGACTGGAGAGATGTTCAGATCACTGAAAAAAACCAAAGCATTCCCTTTAATAATTTCCAAGAAGTTGAGGAACAGGGTGACCCCCATAGGAAGACCAGCAGTCTCAACAAATCTTTACCCTGGAGATCTCTCAGACACTGAACCACCAACCAGGCAGCATACACTAGCTGCCCTAGGCCCTCAACGATACATATACACCAGAAGACTGCCTGGTTTGGCCTTAGTGAGAGAAGATGAACCTAACCCTTGAGAGACTTAAGGCCCCAGAGAATGGGGAGGCCTGGAGGGGAGTGAGGATGTAGGGACATCCTCTTGGAGACAGGGAGGAGAAATGAGATGAGGAACTGTTGGAATGAAAAACTGGAGGGGTGCTGGGTGGTGGTGGTGCATGCCTTTAATCCCAGCACTTGGGAGGCAGAGGCAGGTGGATTTCTGAGTTCGATGCCAGCCTGGTCTACAGAGTGAGTTCCAGGATAGCCAGAGCTACACAGAAAAACCCTGTCTCAAAACAAACAAACAAAAAAGAAAAGAAAAACTGGAGGGGAATAATGACTGGACTGTAAAAGATGTTTAAAGATAAAAAAAAATTTCCAAAGATGTTCATTGTATAAAATGTTCCACCCTCTTGAAGAGCCTTACTATCATAAAGGTCCACAAATTCCTGTGACCCATAAGTGCAGCTTGCTCTTTATTTTAGCAGCCAAACTAAATATAAGTTCATTTATGTACCCTATGAGCGAGCAGCAAAATGTCCCCCAGATTTCCATAAATCTTACTGGTTGCTGAAAAATGTTGTATGTTAAAGATTGTAGTCTCAAGAGGAGGCAAACTGGTGATAAACTATTGGGTTCATAATGAAGACTGGGTCTTACCTCAAATCATGACTCCTGGAAAATAACACCTATGTGATCCTGTTACAGAAGTGATTATAACAGAGGTAACAAATAACTATCTTCTAGTGAAACACATAATTCTTTCTACATAGTAGCTAATACTCCAGGAAATGGTTGGGCTAACAACTGAGGGGTTTTTTTTCTTATTTTTCTCTTTTATATTAGTCAAAAAGTAGAGTCGTATATGTCTTAAAATATTCTGTGCAGTAGATCTGAGTTCTAACATTATACAGTGTAAATTTTTTTTTATTTATAATCTGATTTCCTTCATGTGCAGTGTAATTTCAAATTTAGAAGTTTAGAATTTCAAATTTCAAATTTCAAATTTAGAACAACAGAGGTGCTGTTCAATGAAGCAAAGCATAATTGGTACCCATGAAACTAAATTCCCAGCATTCAAGGAAGAACTTGGTTCAATGCAAACTATATATACATATTTATAGATACCTGCATGTATATAGATATATGTATATACATATATGTATATTTATGTGTGGATATATGTTCATATGTAAAATATGTAAATATTTTAAATTAAAATACAATTATGTTACTTTTCTGCTCCCTTCCAGCTTCTAGGCCTTCCCTGCTATCCTCTCTTATACTTCTACCATTCCCTGAATTCTCAAGTTGATAAACTTCTTTTTATTTATTATTGTTTTATATATACATGCATGTGTGTTTATATGTGTGCATAAATATATGTAAACTCAACCTGTGCAGAATCCACTTTTGTTTGTGCTATGTATATTGTTTTAAGGTTGACTGCTTTGCATTGAATAACCCATAGGGGAGCTCATGCCTGGGAGAAAATAATTCTTTTTCTCTCAGCAGTTCTTATTTGTAGTTCTTTGTCTATGGGTGAGATTCCTAAATTTTCTCTCGCTCACATTCACATGTCTGATCATTGATATTTTCATATCTTTAGGCTGCTCTAACAATCAAGTGGTATTGTCAAGATGCAAAGGAGGAGTGTCATACTCTGAAGCACACTAGAAGCAAGAGCTCAATAATTCAACATGCTCCAGACCTCTGAGGTCTTGTCCTTTATATCTAGTGGGAGATGCAAACAGGGCCCTCTTCCTACCCAAATGGAAACGCAAAAGACAAATGATCGTAATTTTAAAATGTTCTAAAAACGAAACACGAGCAAAGAAATTTCAGCAAAGAGAAGTGCATGGCAACAAAACCCAGACCTGGTCTCAGAAACAGGAAAAGTAGAGGAAATTACGAAGTGTGCCGAGGTTGACTCCAGTCTGCAATTTGGTCTTGCCATTGTTTAATTTCTTTAGGCTGAGCCATTCATCTTCCACAGGATCAAATGAGCTGGGTGGTAAAGCAACAGATGGTTGCAAGGATGATCTGTCCAGGGAAAAGGGGGAAGTCGTGGGGAATCCAGGTTTGGAAGACTGGCTGTTTCAACTTCACCATGAGGCGCAGGGAAAATATTGTTCTTTCATGTGAGGTGAAAAAAAAGAGGAATGTGCATTTCCCCACTGCAGCATTGTGCATCGGGGATTCCACAAGAGAAAGGCAATCTCCCTTTACTCAAGACCCAGATCAGTTTCAAAGCCAGGTATTTCTGCCACCCCCAAGATAACAGATAAGTGTGGATGCCAGGGATTTGGGGGTATCTGACCCTAGATGCAGATACCAGAGATGTTTCTAGTGTGATAGGTTACAAGGGGAGCTAGAGGCAGCAAACACCAGTACATGTTACTTTATCTCTCACATAAAAACATTACAGTCTCTGTGTTTTCCTAAAAGGCAGCAAAGCCTTGGCTTGTAGTTCACGCAAATTTCATATGAAGGCCAATTGTGAGCGCCATTCCTGCTAAGAGAAAGAAAACATCTTGAATTGCCTTTCATAACAGAAGTGGGCTGGAGCTTACGAGTAAAGTTTATTATTATTGGTCCTTCAGCTAGATTGTCACCTTTTGAGCATGAATTTTAAAAGGGAGAAGGTGCTTTAGGTGTCAGAGGCCGATTAACTTCAGTGCAGGCCTGTAATCACTTTGGGTCAATAAATGAAATGCCTGACCCAGTTCAAACTCTAGACATAACTTGTAGGATGGGCTGGAGAGATGGCTCAGTGGATACGTGTGTTTTCTAATCAATTATGAGGAGCCTGATTCAAACCCCAGCACCCATAAAGGCCTGTATCTCCAGCTCCAAGTATTTAACCCCTTCTAGCCTCTGTGAACACACACATATGCATGTGCATTCACACTCACACAGGTGCATACACAGAGATACAGGCACGTATATACACACTTAAGTATAATAGTTTTCTAAAGAATGGGGAAAGGTGGGAGAGTAATGAGAAATCTATTTCTCCCTTCAGACTATGTTTTGTAAATTAGACAAATTTGGAGCAAAAAGAAACTGAGCTGTTATTGACTCTGAGGCCACCATCCACTCATAGTTAGAGAGGTGCGAGTCGTTGATTTGATGCCAGTGATGCATCATGATGAAATGCATCCTGGGAGTGCTTTAAGCATTTGTAGAATTGAAACAAAACAAAACAAAAAAGGTTGAATCAATATCTTAAAATATGACCGTATTGGTTCAGATGAAATGGTAATGATATTTGAATAGATTCTATTTTTTTTTCAATAGGATTGTGAAGTTATAAATGAATTGTCTGTGTTTCCTGTGTTCTGTCATATAATTATGGCTATTCTGATCATTAAATTTTCGGCAAAAGTGCAATATTTAAAGGATGAAGGGATGGTTCAGTGGGCAACATGCTTGAAGCACAAACATGAAGGTCAGAGTTGGGACTTGCAATGTGACATAATAACTTAACTGTAGGGTAGGGTTTTGTGCCTGTAATCTCAGAGATGGAGAATCAGAGACAAGCAGATTCTTGGGACTCACTTATCAGTCATTCTGACCAAACCAGTGAGTTTCAAGCAAAGTGAGAGACTCGATCTCAAAAAAAACCCAAAAAACCAAAACAAAACAAATAAGCAAAAACAAAGAAGAAACTAGGCTGAGGAAGATTCTGAATATCAACTCCAGGCTACCATACACAGATGCATGCTCACAACATGCATATACGTGAAAGACAAACAGAGGGTATGCAGGTTAGCTAGTAATATATTAACGTTTTCATGACACTAAAACATTCACAAGTCTACTACAATAACCATCTTTTGTGATTTTTATTGCTTGTGTAGTTTATTCAAATCTGTTTTATCATTTTTTCATTAATGATTCATATGAATGACATTTTCATCTTAGTATTTGGCATATGCCATACAAATTCCCTTATCCACTGCCTATCTAGTAGGAGTTTGAGTAATGTCAGTAGAAATCTCTGGTTTACACACACACACACACACACACACACACGTATATATATGCTTACATATACATGTAAGCATACACACGTATGTGTATATATGCTTACATATATATATATATAAGCATACACACATGTGTGTGTGCACGCGCGCATGCGTGTGTGTAAGTATAAAAGGCCTCTGTATTTGGTATTTATAGTATGTTATAGATGTATGTGCAGGGCTCTGTGAAAATTGGCCTACTTAAATAAAATGTGGGCTTTCACTTGCACAAATATAGCCTATTTATAAGATGAATTAAGTATGGTTAAGAAAAAACATAAATTGCAGTAGGTTTTAAGTACCTTGAGTTTTTTTTTTTTTTTCTTCCACAGTATCACTCTTAAGCCATGGAAATATTTATTTTTCTCATGAAGCTGAATTTAAATGTTTGTTTATGGTGCCCAGGGTTTCCCGCCTAAACACAATGAAGTGTTTATAATGACAATCTATAATCAAATATGACTTGGTTACTGGCGCTTTGGTTTAGAGACAGAGTATTTTATGATGAACACAATACGACATATCAGGGATTTCCTTTGCATTAATATTGGTGATAACTATAACATGTAGAGATAAACCGCAGTTTCCCAATGTCGTTCACTGAAATAAGAATGTGAGGGAAAACAGAGCAATTTTATTTCATTTGTCCCTAGAAATTGAACACCAGGTGGGTTTCACACAGCAAGCTCGTGAGTTACTGCTGAGCTACACTCCACACGTAGAGGCAGAATTTTGAAGTGGTGGAAATCCGTCATTGCTAGAAAATAAACCTGCAACCACTGCCAAGACATTAGGGACATTAATGATGTCCACAATGGTCACACTTTTTAATGAATGATTAGGTTTTTAGTATAATCCTGGCAAACCAGTGGTTTATGTACCAGAATATACTATCAGCAAGATAAGCCTTGTTTACGAAGTAGCTTTTTAAATTTCAGTCAGCCTCACTCATTTTCAATATTCTTAAATATAAAGCTTAGATATGATTATGTAACCTACAGGGTCACCGAGACAGTTGACTAGGTAACATGACTGTGAAGGCCGATGTGCTAACATACAGCATGTGTGCATTCACAAGCTGTCCTTAGTCACATTTGCAGATCTGGGCATAAAGAGCACTTACACATCTCTTTGAAAAATAATCAGAAAAAATGTCAAAACCCCCCTCTGGCAACATATTTTAAGTATAATTTTGTCTCCATTATCTGTATGTTTCCAGGAAAACACTTTTCTTTTTGCCTTTAAATAAAATACCCAGATAATTGTCTCCATTTAGCAAAATATACTTGGATTAAGCAAAAGTGAATGTCTACAGTCCATAGCTAGGGTAAGAGTAAGAAGAAATACTGGTAGCTACACCGTTTCACATGTGGCAACCACAATTACATTTCATACCCTAGATTGTTTGCTTTTTTTTGCCTGCCCCAAATGGATTCCACGGTAGCTGGGAACTTGCAAAATTATTGCCAGTTATAACCAGAGGAAAAAATATATTGAGTTTAACTTCATTACCGTCTCAGCACTTGTATCAACAGGACCTGGCATAAAATGGGAACCTTGCCGAAGCCCATCAACTGACGTTAATGTTTAGAGTTGGTGGTAGAGACTGTAGCTCCTTCTGCATCCAGCTCTTCTATTGAGCCAACATCTATGATCTTTGGACTCAAACGAGCTGGAGACCAAGAGCACATTGGTGTGGACCACCAACAACATGAATGCTACATGCTTACCTGGAAGGATGATAGGCTGGGGAAGTCAGGGACAGTCAGAAGGGACAGAAAGTGAGGCTAGACCAGGAAGACTGGCAAGGTCCAGGTCAAAGAGATTCCAGGGGAACTCTCCTGATCAAACTGAGTGATGATTTTAGTTCCAGGATCTTTATTTGTCCAGCGTTTATTGAGTGTTTAACACAGGAAGTCTCCACAATTACTGTTTACATAGGCTGAGGTAGGGGTCTCTCACCTTCACTATAATTGACCCTTTTGGCTAAAGAGTTGGTTCTTTGTTGGGAGAGATTACAAACCTCTCTGCATGAGTGAAAATATTGTAAGAAGAGACACTTCCCTCTTTGGCTATCAGACTATTAAAACTGAACCCACAGAGGTGTCATTGCCCCCAAGAATTTCATGTTGGGAGGAGAAAAAATCTGAAGCCTCGAGCCAACCTCAGGCGGAACCAGTGTCCCAGGAAGAATTTGCATATTTAGAGACAGTTTATTGGAACACATTCCAGGAGAGAATGGAGCTGAGACAAAGATGGATCAGTGATAGGTAAACTACACCTTTGTCAGGACTCCTTAACTGTGCAGAACTCTGTTAACACCTAAACCTCTTGTTCTTACACCAAGGACACACTGGGGTTCAGTGGGCTTCCTTCCATGTCTCCCCCACCCCAATGTGACCCCATTGAGCAGAGCTTTCTCTGTTTTTTCATTACAACTTGTCTTCTTAGAACGTGCTGGAAATGGGTGACTGGAACTGGGTTGTAAGGACTCCCAGGGCCTAGGCTTGCACCTTAAAATCCCCAGTCAGAAGATGAAGGTGTGGTCTGTGGGATGTGTAGGTATTTCCATGGCCTCCTCCTACAGTATGTCTGCTGCCTCCCTTCTCCTCAGCCATGTCCTCAGCCGAAACATGTCTTCAAAACTATCAAGTGTCTCTGAATATACATTAAAGTTGTGCAGCTTGCTGTTCTTGGGAGACTCTCAGCAGTGGATGTGGAGGGCTGGTTCTCGCTGACTCTCTTTTGCCTGTGCTTGGGACTCTTTTCCTCCTACTGGGTTGTGTTATCCAGCCTTGATATGAGGGTGCCTGCCTGGCGTTATTGTAACTTGTTTAACTATGTTCCATTGATGTTCCTGGGAGGCCTGCTTTTTCTTTTGAAGGGAAACGGGAGGAGTGGATGTGGGGAAGAGGGGAGGAAGAGGAGGAGCTGGGAGGAATAAAGTGGGGGGATGTATGTAGGTTAGGATGTCATGTATGAGAGAAGAAAAAATAAAACAGAAATTACCAAGTGTCACCCTAATGAAAACTACTAGGCCATGGGGTTATAGCCTTCCTTCTGACCAGAGTCATAAGCAGTTTACAAAGGTTTGCTTCTTCAGCTGTACACTGTTTGGTAGAGCAGTCCTGGACCTGTATGTTATAGTAAAGTCACCTGATAGAACCAACTACTCTTTTTATTAGGGAATCTCTAATAGTGACTCCCCAAATCCACCAGATAATTGGGTATAGCTTGGAGAGATTGTCCTTTTTATTAGGCTAAACTTATACTAGAGAAGTATCTTAACACTGAATGCTAACTTTACTTGAAGTGAGGATTCCAGGAAGGTGAGAAATCACTAGTAGAATTAGAAATGAGGACAGGAAAAGAAACCAATTCAAGAAGACTAGAATGACCCTGCTTATAGGGACAGGGCCAACCTAGGAGAAAGCACATCAGGGAACAATGAGAAAACACCTTAGAAAAAGAAGTCTGGTGAATCCAGAGACAGAGACCGTATCAGTCAATCTGAACCCCTCCCCTGGTACTTTCTACTCTTGATCTTGACAGAGAAAAATCCCCGGAGGAAATAGTGATTTCAGAACCTCAACATCTTGACTCTAAGCTAAGTCGTCACTGAAATCTCCAGACATGATCAGCGATCGGTTCCATTTGAGCTGCTAACAGGGCGCTCAAAGATCTGGTGTCTGTTCCATCACGGAAGAGAAACCAAAGCCCATTGTGATGGACTCCCAGAGTGGTTTACACAAGCAGACCCCCTTCAAGGCTAACCACATCTGACATGTAAGGTAAACACGGTTTGCAGTCCTGTTTGTTGCAACAAGCAGGGCTGCAAGCTGAGAAGGGAGTCTGCCCCCGAGATCATGAAGTCCTGCTCTGCCTGGTGATTAATAGAGAACCGACATGGTAGGGCTCCACCCCCTTTGAGAAGGGGGTTTATCCAAAGAATTCAACACAAAACGTTGTAAAACAGAACATTAAAACAAACACTGGGCTAAAATATGCCTCCAGGGGTGGCGAAGGGTAATGTGAATGTGTGTGTGTGTGGCGGGGGGGGGGGGGGGGGGGGGGGGGGGGGGGGGGGGGGTTGTCATTTGTTTTTATTTGTGGCTTTTATGCTATAGGTTGATGTTGGCTTTCGCCTTTCAAACTGATGTTGGAGAAGAAACATGGGGCATGAAACAACAATGGACTTTACCAGGCAACATCGGGAGACGGAGATGTTTGCCCGAGTCTCACAGGTTCCTGAAAGACTCCCCAGACTCCCCAAGGTTGTTATTAAAAGTGGGTTGCTAGCTGATGAAAGCTTCCAGGCTAGTGGTCCTGGAACACTGTAGTTTCCCAGCAGGGAAGATGGAGACAGGACACCCTCCAGTGCAAAGATCACCCCCCCACCCCCACCCCTCTCCCCTGTTCCTCTAAGTTGCTGCCTCCAGCTGAGCCTGGCTTCTGGCAATGGTCTTCAGCCTTGATTGGCTGGATCCTAGGGAAAGGGAAATTTATTCTAGCTAGCTCCGTGACACTTTCATGCTAGACCCTCATGTCTATAAAACAACCACCGCTTGCCAGTGACCCTTAAGGTGTCTAATGATCAGAAGGAAAAAATTCTCGAACAAGGAGAAATAAGCTTACACGGTAGTTTGTGTGGTGGATGGAAACAATCACTTAGCAGTTTTCCTCAGGAGACCAAGGGGTCTTCAACTAATCCTTTCTGATCTGGTTAACATAACACTAAGACGCTATCATTATATATTCATTATATATTCTTGCTGGCAAATTATATTTATTTAGAAACTACTTCTTAATCTTTTCTCAGACAATTTACAGCGTATTTTCTTCAAAAAGCTTCCAGAAATACCTTTGTTTAAAAGTAACAAGCTTATTTGCTTTGCTGTAAGGGAGAAACTTACATACCTGAATATATTTCGTGGTATGTGTGCTTGTGGTGTGCAATAGTGGGCATGCATGTTCTCTTTGTGTGTGATGTGTGTGCAGACACATGTACATGTGTGCATGCATGGGTTTTGAGGCCAGAGTTTCATATTGAGTGCCTTCCTTATGCTCTCCACCTTATTACTGAGACATACTTTCTCTCTGGAACCAAGTGCTTACCAATTTGGTTAACCTAGCTTGCTTCTTAAGTCCCATGTCTCTGTCTTCCAACGCTATGATTATATGTGGCCACCGCACCTACCAGGCATTTCTACACAGGCTAGATATCTTCACTGAGTCATCTTCAAATTTATTTCCCAATTCTAGTGTCTTTCATATATTTTCTTTTAAAATTATTTTCTATATTTTATTCTTTATTATTTTCTATAGTCCGTGTTTTTTCATTTCTATGTTTTAACCTTACTTAATTTTTTTATTCATTAATTATTTTATTTATTTACATCCCAAATGCTGCTCCACTCCTGGACCCCCTTGAAGAGTTCTTCCCCTCACCCCTCCTCCCCTTTGATTCTGAAAGGGTGCTCTTCCCTGGGTATCCCCCACCCCTTGGGGTATAAAGACTCTATAGGATTACTGCATCTTCTCCCAGAGGCCAGACAAGACCTCACTTTGCTACATATGTTCCAGGTGCCTTGGACCAGCCCATGTATGCTCATGGTTGGTGACCAAGTCTCTAGAAGCTTCCAAGGGTCCAGGTTAGTTGACACTTATGGTCTTCCTATGGGGTTGCCATCCCCTTCAGTTGATACAACCCTTCTCTTTACTCATCTATAGGGGTCCCTGATCTCTGTTCAATGGTTGGCTGTGGGTATCTGCATCTGTCTCAGTCAGCTGCTGGTAGAACCTCTCGGAGGACAGGCATTCTAGGCTCCTGTCTGCAAGCACAACATGGCATTTAGTAATAGTGTCAGGGATTGGTACCCACCCATGTGATGGATCCCAAGTTGGTCCAGTTACTGCTTAGCAATTCCTTAAGTCTGCTCCATTTTTGTCCCTGCATTTCTTTTAGACAGGAGCAATTTTAGGTCAAAATTTTTGAAGATGAGTTGGCGTCCCCATCCCTCCACTAGGATCCATGTCTACTTACTAGAGATGGACTCTTCCAGTTCCATCTCTCCACTGTTGGATATTTTGGCTAAGGTCACCCACACTGAGTCCTGGGAGCCTCCCATATCCCAGGTCTCTGAGACTTCCTAGAGATTCCCCAGACGTCCTTCTCTGGCAGCTGCATATTTCCATCCATTCTCCTGGACCTCTGGGTCTCTCACCTGTCTCTCCCCATACCTTATCCTGATTTCCCCCATTCCCTGAACCAACACCTCTCCTTCACTTGGGCCTCCTTTCTTGTTGTACTTCTTTGGGTCTGTGGATGATTATCATGGGGATTCTGTACACTTTTGCTAAGATCCACTTATTAGTGAATATATACCATGCATGTCCTTTTGGGTCTGAGTTACCTCATTCTGGATGATATTTTCTAGTTCCATCCATTTACCTGAAAAATTCATGGTGTCCTTTTTTTTTTTTAAACTATTACACTATGTAAATTTTCTGTATCTATTCTTTGGTTGAGGAACATCTGGGTTGCTCCTAGTTTCTGGCTATTATAAACAAAGCTACAAAAGACATTTTGGAGCATGTGTCCTTGTGGTATGGTAGATCTAGGAGTGGTGTAGCTGGATCTTCAGGTAGAACTATTTTCAATATTCTGAAAAAACTGTCAGATTGATTTACAGAGTAGTTGTACAAATTTGTGGTCCTACTAGCAATGGAGGAGTGTGTGTTCCTCTTACTCCACATCCTCACCAGCATGTACTGTTCCTTGAATTTTTGATCATAGCCATTCTAAGGTAGAATCTCAGGTTCATTTTGATTTGCATTTTCCTGTTGACTAAGGATGTTGTACATTTGCTTAAGTGTTTCTCAGCCATTTGAGGCTCCTCTGTTGAGAAATCTCTGTTTAACTCTGTACCCCACTTTAAAATTGGGTTATTTGGTTTGTTGGTGTCTAATTTTTGAGTTCTTTATATATTTTGGATACTAGCCCTCTGTTGTATATAGGTTAATGAAGATCTTTTCTCATTCTGTAGGGTGCCATTTTGTCCTATTGACAATGTTTTTTGCCTTACAGAAGCTTTTCAGTTTTAAGAGGTCCCATTTATCAGTTGTTGATCTTATGGCTGAGCCATTGATGTTCTGTTCAGAAAATTTTCTCCTGTTCAAGCCTATGAAAGTCAAAGGAATACAAACTCAAAAGGCAGAAGTCAAGGTATCACTATTTGTGGATGATATGATAGTATACATAAGCAAAACCCACAATTCTACCAGAGAAATCTTACAGCTGATAAACAACTTTAGCAAAGTGGCTGGGTATAAAATTAACTCAAATAAATCAGTAGCCCACCATTACAATAATGATAAATGGGCTGAGAAAGAAATTATGGAAACAACACCCCTCATAATAGCCACAAATTATATAAAACAAATGTTGTAACTCTAACCAAGCAAGTGAAAAGTCTATATGACAAGAACTTCAAGTCAGTGAAGAAGGAAATTGAAAAAAAACCTGAGAAGATGAAAAGATCTCCCATGCGCATGCATTGGTAGAATTAGTACAGTGAAATGACCATGTTACCAAAAGCAATATACAGATCCAATATACTTTCCATCAAAATTTTAACACATCTTTTTACAGGCCTTGAAAAAGCAATTCTCAACTTCATATGGAAAAACCCAAAATGCAGAATACCCAAAACAATTTTGAACAATAAAAGTATTTCTGGAGGAAACACCATCCCTGACTACTTCAAGCTGTACTACAGAGCAATAGTGATAAAATCTGCATGGTATTGGTACAGAAACAGACAGGTTGATCAATGGAATCAAATCAAAGACCCAGAAATAAACCTACACACAGAAGGACACTTGATTTTTGACAAAAAGCCCAAAACCATATGATGTAAAAAAAAGAAAAAGAAAGAAAAGAAAGAAAGAAAGAAAGAAAGAAGGAAAGAAAGAAAGAAAGAGGAAGGGGAGGGGAGGGGAGGGGAGGGGAGGGGAGGGGAGGGAAGGGAAGGGAAGGGAAGGGAAGGGAAGGGAAGGGAAGGGAAGGGAAGGGAAGGGAAGGGAAGGGAAGGGAAGGGAAGGGAAGGGAAGAAAAGAGAAGAAAAGAGAAGAAAAGAGAAGAAAAGAAAGCATCATCAACAAATGGTGCTGGTCTAACTGGCAGACTACATGTAGAAGAATGCAATTTGATCCATATTTATCACCCTGCACAAAGCTCAAGTCCAAATGAATCAAGGACCTCAACATAAAATCAGATACATCGAATCTAATAGACAAGAAATTGAGAAATATCCTCTAACGCATTGGCACAGGAGAAAATTTCTTTCTTATATTTTCAGACAATAATGTGCTTGCTTTTTAAACAGATCATTTGCATGTCTAAAAAGTTATGCACCTGGTAGCAATTTTTCCCTTTATTACTAACTTCTGGTGTGATGCATGACATGATCAATTGAAAGTCAAGGTCAATTTGAGGAGGTGATGAATTATGGATACTAATTGTTTAATTTTTTATTGCTTTACATTTTAATGTTATATTACTTCTCTCCCTACATATTCTTCCCTCCAGCCCCCTCCCTCACAGGTACCCTCCTTCTACCACCTCCCATCCTAGCCCCTTTCCTGCTCTCAAGTTGATAGATACATAGTATCATTGTCTTTGATTTTGTTTGTTGTGTGTGTTTGTGTACATTGTTGAGTTCACCTTTATCATTTATGTGTTTATGTTTTGAAGGATGACTATTCTGCATTGGACAATCAATAAAGGGTCTCATTCTTGTGAGAGGTTAATTGCCCTTCTCTCAGCTGTCATTCACTGCCTGTAGTTCTTTGTCTATGGGTTGTCCCCTTGAAATCTCCATTTCAATGCTATTACATCTAATGGTATAGTTACTGTTTCAGCCTTGTTTACGTATCCATTTCTAGAAAAGACTATTACATAGCAGACCCCTGGTTTTCTTTCTTTTTTTTTCCAAGTCTTTCTTCCCACTCTCTTCCAGTATGTTCTTTGATCTACAGACGAAGTGGTTCTGATATAGATGTATCTGCTTCCTGTGACCTGCTGATCTCTGATTGTGTCTCGTTGAGGTTTCATGTGACGCTCTCTATTTGTTCTAATGAGAAGTTTCTATTTTTTTCTTTTCCTATTTTGAAGTAATAATATAATTATACCATTCCCCTCCTTCTATCCTCTTCCTTCAAACCCTCTCAAATACTCTTCCTTGCTTCTTTTCAAATTTATGGCCTCTATTTTTATTAATTGTCATTACACACGCACACACACACACACACACACAGAGAGAGAGAGAGAGAGAGACAGAGAGAGACAGAGACAGAGAGACGCAGACATGTGTACTATGGGAGTGTATTCTCAAATACATAAGTACAATCTGTTTAGTCTGTAAAACATTACTTGTAGCTTTATTTTCAGAACTGACCTTTTGAGCTTTGTGTCTGAATGGCATGGTGTCTTCAGCGGTAGGGGCTTACCTTCCACCTCTGTGCAGGCAACCAAGGGCAAAAGCATCTCAAATGCTGCCCCTCCCTTTCCCTGAGACCCTCCCCCACTCCCCCTGCTCCTTCTTTTCTGAGAGGGTGGGGCCCTCTGGGTATCCCCCCCACCATGGTGGATCATGGGGGTAGTAGCTGTACTTATGTGTGAATATAAGGAT
Organism: Arvicanthis niloticus; assembly: GCF_011762505.2. Classification (NCBI taxonomy): domain Eukaryota; kingdom Metazoa; phylum Chordata; class Mammalia; order Rodentia; family Muridae; genus Arvicanthis; species Arvicanthis niloticus. The sequence continues at coordinate 10,934,075 of NC_047663.1, forward strand.
AAGATTTAGAATGTAATAAGAAATTTTGTTTGTTTAACAAAGTGGCAGCAATAAATTCTTTTCAAGGGGCCATGACCTCAGGAGCCCTGGGAAGCTGGCTAAGCAAGAATTCCCTCCTGTTGAGTGGGACTTAAGTCTAATTAGACAGCTGTTGATTGCCACCAACATGTGAATGCCACTTCTTGCACCTTTATGCATATCTTGCTATGCTGTTAATTGTCTTGCTTTATTGGTGTTGCAGCTGGATAAAGCTGTGTAATTGCTTCCCTCCCTTGGAAACTTGCATAGTATTTTTTTGAACCTGGGAAGCTAGACTGAAGAAAAGAAGCTTTCAGGTTAGATCTAGCTCCAATCATGTGAGTTGTGTGTCTTATGTCTTTAGCAACAGGTTCTTATCCTTAACCCTTGAGAAGCAACCAAGGGCCACATCAGTGATCTATATTGTTTGCAGAGTAACGAGGACTACTCTAATAAAAAAATTTTTTTGAAAAGAGATTTCTCAATTTTGGGACTGGGGCTTTTGTTAGTCTTTGATTTTTATGGTAACCAATGAAGGCAAATATTGATTTTATTTCATTTATTTTATTATTAAAACAGAACAGAATAAAATAGAAGCCTATTTTTTTCTAATAAGAGATACAAATGAGGTGTATCCCAATGAGATGGGGTGGTAAGGAAAACCTTCAAGGACTGACGGGGAGAAAACCATAATCATGATATATTCTTTTAAAAAATCTATTTCTTTTTATTTCTTTTAAAAAGTTTTATTTATTTACATTCCAAATGTTTCTGCCCTTCCTGGTCCCCCCCTCCAAGAGTTTTTCACCCCATCCTCCTCCCCTTTGCCTCTGAGAGGGTACTCTCCCTACCCACCCTCCCTCACTCACCTACCCACCCTAACCTCAACTCCTCCCCTGTATCTTTCTTCCCTGGCTCAAGTCTCTACGGGATTAGACTCATCCTCTCCCACTGAGGCCAGACAAGGCAGTCCTTTGATACCTATGTGCAAGGGACCACCACAGACCAGTCTATGTGTGCCCTTTGTTTGGTGGCTTTATATATATATATATATATATATATATATATATATATATATATATATTCTACCAGATTACATGGTTCTGCTTTTGAGAGTCCTAGATCGATCTGTAGAAGTTCATTGGCTACAGTGAAAATTCTTGAGACCCTAGGGAGGGGAAATGAGGAACTCGATTCCATGAAGTAGTTCTGTGAAATCATAGAACCTTAGATTTTCTTATGTATAATCAAAGAGCCATCTTACCTGCCTGTGTTTAAAGGAAGAATGTTGCTTTTATGTAAGTCTGTTGAGAAAAGTGAAACAGTAGTCAATCAAGCCTTACTAGAATAACCCACCAAGATGAAAGCCACTATCATAGGTTTGTAAGTCTTAGCTGACACCAAGCCTCCCTCTGTTAGATGAGCCTCTAATATTTCTTACTTTTGGCTTCATATTCAGAACATCTTTGTTGGAATTTTTCAACTATTTAAGGTTTAACTTAGTCTAATTAGTACTTACTCTCCAGCGATATCTGATGCTTTCCAAACATGTGTATCTTTTTTTCCAAAACACAAGTAGAGTATACTATCTAGCTATGAGCCCACTGCCTGCCACCACCACATACCTGTATCTAGCTGCGAGTCTGCTGCCTGCCACCACCGAATCCCTTTGTCTTTCCAGTTTTCTCCATAGACCATTGTAAAGTCTAACACAGCAAGACGCTGGGCATCTCCAGGCCAGTTCAATGCCTTTATGAGAAAGAGATAGCTGCATTCATGAATTCAAAGCCACTGTGGTTGTCTGTATGAGACTTGCATGCACATAATCAGGGTAGTCACACTCTAGCATGTAGTAGGTGAGTTGGTCATGGGCCCCTACCCCTAACAAATGACAGTTGATGGCTTTTGGGGGGAGTAAGGTCAGTTTTTTTCAAAGCTACTGGGTATGGCTGCTGATACATTGACCATGCTCCAGTTAGTTGCCTCACACCCATGACTATATGGGTGGCACAAATTAGATGCTGTGAATTACATTCTCTTTTCAAAAGAGGGCACGAGGTTGTGCGAATGCTGGGAGTTGGAAGTGGATCTGGGAAGACAGGAAGAGGAGTGTAATCAAAACACATTGTATGTAACTATGGGATTCGCAAAGGGTTTATAAAATAGCTCCTGTTGTACAACAGGCAGGATGCCTGTACACCTCTCTGTTCTCCTAAATCAAACCCTCCAGTCACATCCCCAGCTCTGCAGAAGAACACCATTGGCAGCCTTCCCTGTTGCCACCCAACCCTGCATGCATATCCCACAGATTCCACAGATATTTCTTCATCTAATGTTCTTCTTCCCACTTGTTGCTTTGTCCCTGACCCCAACCCCAGAAGGCACTCCCTGCTAAATAAAACAAGGGTCTCTCTCATAAGGGTAAGTAGGCTAACAGAGGACCCACACACTTCTTATACTGCTTCTGAGATCTAACACACACACACACACACACACACACACACACACACACCATTTCATTACAGTCTCTGTAGCAGGAAATCTGCTGTGTTTTTCTTTTCCTCTCTGACACGATCCTCAAGGGATCACAAAAACTGTCTTTCCAACCTTGATTCCTGCAATGCATCTCAGTATCCCAGCCTTCTATACCAGCAGGCATCCCCGCAAACAACACACCAGCTCATCAGGCCAGGGAAAGAGGCAACGCGCAGCCATCACACTCTCTAAAAATACAGGGAGGACTGGTGATTGCCCACTGATGGGTCTCAAGTTGGGCTGGCTACTGTAGCCATTCCTTCAGTCTTTACTCCATTCCCTGTTTCTACATTTCTTATAGGTGGGACAAATTTGGGGTAAAAAGTTTTGTGGGTGAGTTGGTGTCCCTATCTCCACTGGGATTCCTGCCTGGCTACAGGACATGGCCTCTTTACATTCCATATCTCCAATGCTGTGAGTCACAGCTAAGGTCACCCACATTGATTTTTGAGCCCTCTCTTATCCCAGGTCTCTTTCTTGTCCTGGAAATAACCTCCTTCCCCATCCCCATCAGCTGCAGATTTCCATTCAGTCTCATGGCCCTCTGATCATCTTTCCTGTCCCTCCCCATACCAGATCCTGAAGATTGCCACTCCTCTCATAATCCCCTCTCCCACAGAGTTTTCTCCCTCCATCTGCCTCTTATATCTATTTAATTTCTCCTTCTAAGTGAGATTCAAACTTCCTTGCTTGGGCTTAATTCTTATTTGGCTTCTTTGAGTCTATAAAGTACACTGTTGGTATCTGATATTTTATGGCTAATATCCACTTTTAAGTGAGTATATACCATACATATCCTTTTGGGACTGGGTAACCTAACTCAGGATGGAGCTTGGGGACTCTTACGGAGGAAAAACAGGAAGGATTGTGGTTTCAAAAGGGATAGGAACTCCACAGGAAGACCAACAGAATTAACTAACCTGGACTCTTGGGGCTCTCAGAGACTAAGACACTAACCAAAGAGTATACACAGGGGTCAGAAAAGGAAACTGCATACTCTTTAAAGGAAAAGTTAACTAAAATGACATTTCAGGTTTTAATATCTGTGCTCCAAATACAAGGGCACCCAAGTTTGTAAAAGAAACACTACTACAGCTTAAATCACATGTTGGCTCTCACACACTGATAATGGGAAAGTTCAATACCCAAATGTCACCAATGGAAAAGTCATCTAGACAAAACGTCAGCAGAGAAATACTGAGCTAGCGAACCTTATAAACTAAATGGGCCTAATAAATATTTACAGAATGTTTCACTCAAACACAAAAGAATATACATCCTTCTCTGCACCTCATAAAACATCCTCCATATTTTATCACTCCAAAGTTGACCTCAGATTCAGATACAAAGCAAGTTTCAACAGGTAGAAAATAAAATTGAAATAACTCTATGTATCCTTTGGAGTAAAGATATAAACAACATTAAAACAAAACAAACAAACAAACAACAACAAAAACCAGAAAGTTTACTAACTCATGGAAACTGAATAACTGCCTACTGGGTGAAAGGGGTCAAGACACTAATAAATCAGGAAATTAAAGACTTTGTAGAATTCAATGAAAATGAATATACAGCATACTCAAACTTGTGGGACACAATGAAAATGATGCTAATAGGGAAGTTCACACCAATAAGTGTCTACATTAAAAACAAGTAATCACACCTAAGAGGTATAGAGGGCAAGAGATAATCAAACAGAGCTGAAATAAATGAAATAAAAACAAATAGAACAAGACAGAGAATCAATAAAACAAAGAGTTGATTCTTTGGGAAAATTAACAAAATAGACAATTCCCTTATCCAAACTAAGTAAAAGGCAGAGAAAATATCTAAATTAAATTTAAATAATATCAGAAACAGAACTTGGGACATAACAACGGATACCGAGGAAGTCCACAGAGGAGTCATAAGGACAAACTTCAAAAACTTGTATTCTATCATATTTAAAAAAAATATAAAGGAGATAGAAGCATTCATTTAAATCTCCCAATCCAAATGGAGAAGGACAGGGACAAAGATGATGACAAGGGCCAATGGTTTTAGTGCAGCATTTAAGGGTCTTTCAAAGAACAGTTAATGCAAATCCTCTTCAAATTATTCCACAAAAAGGAATTGTCCATTTTATTTTATGAGGCCATAGTTGCCCTGATACCCAAACCACATAAAAACTCATCATAGAAAGAATTACACACCAATTTCCCTTATGAACATAGATGTAAAAATATTCAATAAACTATTTACAAACCAAATCCAAGATAACACAAAAAGACCATCCACTATGATCAAGTAAGCTTCATTCCAAAGATGCAGGGGTGATTCAATATACAAAATCAGAAAATGTAATCTACCATATAAACAAACTAAAAGAAAATCAAAAACATGATCACATCATTAGATTTAGGAAACATCTTTGCCAAATTCCAACATCCCTTCATGATAAAAGTTCTGGAGAAATTAGGGATACAAGAGACATACCTAAACATAATAAAGCAATTCATAGCAGGCCTGTAGCCAACATCAAATTAAATGGAAACTCAAAACAATTCCATTAAAATAAGGAACAAGACAACATTGTCAATTTTTTTCCATATCTACTCAATATAATACTTGAAGCTTTAGCTAGAACAATAAGACAACTGAAAAAAAAGTCATGGAGATGCAAAATACTGTTTTTTTTTTTTACATTGAGGAAGAAATCAAAGAATTGTTATTTACAGATGTTATTATAGAATACATAAGTGACACTAAAAATTCTACCTGGATTCTCCTACAGTGGATAAACAGTTTTAGCAAAGTAGCTGGGTATAAAAATTAACTCAAAAATTACAAATGACAAATGGACTGAAAAAAAAATTAGGGAAACAACACCTTTCACAATAGCTTCAAATAATGTAAAATATCTTGTGGTAACTGTAACCAAGCAAGTGAATACCTGTGCTGTTGAAAAAAAAAAAAGAGAGAAACTGAGGAAGACAGCAGAAGATGGACACAATGCTCATGAATCAGTGAATAGTAAAGATGGCTATCCTGCCAGAAGCAATCTACAGAGTCAGTGCGATCGCCATCGTAATTCCAACAGGATTTTTACAGACTTTGAAAGGATAATTCTTAGCTTCATGTGGAAAACCAAAATACCCAAGGTAACTGAAAATGAATCCTAAACAATGAAAGAGCTGCTGGAGGTTTCACCAGTCCTGATCTCAAGCTATATTGCAGAGTTCTAGTAATAAAAATACATATTGGCATAAAGAGACACTGAGCAACAAATCGAAGATCCAGACACAAATTCATACACCTATGGAACCTGCGTTTTAGTGAAGAAGCTAGAAAGACACACTGGAAATGCATCGCCTTCAACAAACGATGCTGGTCACAATACACATACGCAGGTAGAAATGCAAACTGAATTATATTTACCACTTTGCACAAAACTCAAGTCCAAGTGAATCAAAGACACTAACATAAAACCAGACACACTGGATATGATAGAAGACAAAGTGAAGAATGCACTTGGATGCACTGACATAGGATACAACTTGCTGAACAGAGCACTGATAACACAGGCACTAAGATCAACAAATAATAAACGGGAACTCATGAAACTGAAAAAGCCTCTGTAAGACAAAGGACAGCATCAATTTGACAAATCAGCCTCCTACAGAATAGAAAAAGGATTTTTCTGACTCCACATCTAATAGAGGACTAATATCCAAAATCTATAAAGAACTCAAGAAACTAAATATAAAAGCAAGTAATCTTATTTTTTTTAAAAAATGGAGGACACATCTAATCAGAAAAGTCTCAATAGAGGAAACTCAAATGTCTGGGAGCACTTGAAGAAATGTTTAACATCCTTAGCCATCAGGGAAATGCAAAACTACGTTGGGATTCCATCTTACACTGTCAGAGTGGCAAAGATCAATAGCACAGTGACAATTCATTGTGACAAGAATGTGGAGCAAAGGGAACACTCCTCCCTTGCTAGTGAGAGTGTAAACTTGTGCAGCCACTATGACAATCAATATGGCAGTCCTTCAGAAAGTTGGGAATAGATATATCTCAATATCCGGCTATACTACTCTTGGGCATTTGCCTAAAAGATACTCTATCCTACCCTAAGTACACCTGCTCACCCATCCTCATTGCAGCTTTTATTCATAATAACCAGAAACTGGAAGCATCTTAGATGTCCCTTTAAAGAGGAATGGATATGGAAAATGAGATACATTTATACAATAAAATATTACTCAGCTTAAAAAAAAAAGTTACCAGGAAATCTATAAGCGAATGGAACTAGAGAAAAAAAATCCTTTGTGAGATAACATGGTATGTGTTCACTGATAAGTGGACACAGCTGTTAAGTAAATGACAGCTGTTGTGATGGCTTGTATATGATCAGCCCAGGGAGTGACACTACTATTAGGAGGTGTGGCCTTGTTGGAGTAGATGTGTCACTGTGGACGTGGGCTTAACACCCTCACCCTAGCTGCCTGGAAATGAGTCTTTTATTAGCAGCCTTCAGATGAAGATGTAGAACTCTCAGCTTCTCCTGCATCATGCCTGCCTGGATGCTACGATGCTCCCCCTCCCCAATGTTATTGGACTGAACCTCTGAACCCATAAGCCAGCCCCAATTAAATGTTGTCTTTATAAGACTTGCCTTGTTTGTGATGTCTGTTCACTGAAAGTAAAACCCTAACTAAGACAAAAATCAAGCTATAATCTGTTGATACAGAGTTTACATAAAGCGGAGGTGGATGTCCTGTCCAGCAGGTCATTAAACAGGGTCCAGGAGATCACCTAAGAAAGAATGGGGAAAAAAACGGGCAAACACAAAGAAGCACGTCTTGTCTATAGGCTGATCAAACCATAATTTTTACTTTTTCACACAGGGGTTATACACACAAAAAGGCAGGATGTGGGGAAGGGGATAACACAGGATCATAGGTGTTCAGAGAGAGCACAGGTATCTTCCAGAACAGAGTATCAGCTGGGTGAAGGTTCAGGGGACAGGTCACTATGACTCTGCCTATGATTCACTTGTCGTTATCTAAGTTGGTACTATCCACCAAGGTTACTTATCTACAAGCTCTATGACTACTCAGGCTAGTAAATTTCCACCAAAGCTGCTTGTTTACAATAGCTTATAGCCATCTGTTTCAGTGTTTTTCCACAGAGACCCAAGACTTTGTGTTAGCAGGCATGTATGTCAGGCCTATTGCTGTTTTTAGGCCTATGGCTTTTTTTAGGCCTTCAGTGTATAAGCAGGGCTGCCCCTGACAAGGAAGGGTCTATGGAGGAAGCATTGATATTTCTGGGAGAGCAGGAGATAGAATGCATTTTAAGAGTAGGCTGGGAGCTGGTATGGACGGGAGTTGGTAAATCGGGTAGAGGGATTAGAGAAGGATGCAGGCAGAGAAGACTGGAAATTTCTCGAACTTTTGAGGTAGGGTATGGAAACCTACTACAGGGGAAGCTACTTGGAATGTATGAGAGAGATACTAATAAGGGTTCTTAGTCATGGGGGGACTATGAATTCTCAATTGATCATCTCTTGGGCTAGGTAAGTTTTCCAGTTATGGAACTAGGTTGCATTCAACTTAATTGTTGGCCAAAGGAGACCCATGGTAATCCCCATAGAAGCAGGTTGTTGCTTTCCACAAACTAACATCATGGCCCCATTGCCATGGACAATACACATACAATGCATTGAACAGCGAAAAGTGAAGCTGTGCCTACATAGATAGAGCCTTCACCCCTATGGTCTGGTCTCTTTGGTGCTTGAAGGTAATCTGAAGGCTACTAGAAGAGAGGTGTGATCATTAACCCAGCCACAGATATTTGACATACAATCTGTCCTGCCTGAAAAATACTCTAGGGCAATGCTGGTACAGAACTTGTTGGAATAGCCAACAGGTATCTCGTTTCGTTTAAGTCCCACTCCATGAGAAGGAGCCATGCCCCACACTTCTAGGATAACCAAGAGCAGAGACAAGATAACCCAAAGACATATGATAAAATCAAACACTACAGATGTCAAGCCAAAAAAAAAAGTATCAATAAAATAACTCCTAGTGGTATTTTGCAATACTCATAGATCCAATCATCATCAGAGAGGCTTCCTCCAGGAGCAGACGGTGACAGATGCAGACGCCCAGAAACAGACATTTCATGGAGAGAGTCAAAATTGGAGATCTCCATCAAATCCTTCCCTTCACAGCTCAGAGAATCTCTAGATTATAAAAGCCAGAAGGGATTGAGAGCACAGGAGAACAAGACCCATTGAATCAGCTAAGCAAATCACATATAAGGTCACAAAGACCAAAACAGCAAGCCCAGGGCCTTGATTCGTCTACAACAGGTCATCTATGTACATAATATTGGTATTAGATTAATATTTTATGGGATCCCCTGACTGTGAGAATGACTCTTGGGGTTCTTCTGGTTGGATTACCATGTCCATCTCTGACATGATAGTTCTTGCTTCATTGTATTAATTTTTTTTTCATGTTTGCTTGTTATCTCTTAGAAGACTTGTCATTTCTAATGAGAGCCAGAAAAAGGAGTGTATTCAGAGGGGCAGGGAGGTGGGGAGGCACTGGGAGGAATAATGGGAGGAAAAGCTACAATCATAATATATTGTAGGAGAAAAGAAGCTGTCTCCAAAAAGAAAAAAAAAAAGTATGTTTTTAAAAGAATGAAAGCCCTTTCTTCTTACAATCACGCAAGATTTCTAAAGGGCTGTCTGGCAAGAAATGAAGGACAAAGAAAAATGACAAACAATCTGATCATCATATTTCCCCCTTTTCTTTATACCTGAATAAACATACTTATTCCTTGTGTGCAATTAAAGAAGGAAGAATGCCCTTATCTCCTTGTTAGAATCAGGTTTTCAAAATCATTTTCAGTTACAAAATGTCAGTGTGTCTTCTGTTCCCTAGGACCTCTCTAAGATGACCAGCATATGATCTCCCCCTTCATTAAGATACGTGAGGGGAAAATTGGAAAGTAGAACATGTAACATTTTCTAACATAATCAAAATCCTAATTCCTTTACCAAAAAAAAAAAAAGTCATCCGAGGACTGGAAAGGCTGCTCAATGGTTAAGAACACTGGTCACTTTTCTAGAGGACCTGAATTCAATTCTGGGCACCCACATGGCAGCCCATAGCCATCTGTAATTCCAATGCCCGGGTATTAGACAACCTCTTCTGATCTCAGAGAGATCTGTATGTATGTGGCTCACAGACACATGCACAGGCAGAAGCTCTTCAGGTACAATAAAAATAAAGGTTAATTTTGAAAATAAAATAAGGAACAAGTGAGCATTAAAAAAACAAGTCATACAAATTGTATGGCAAAAATATTGATAGCCAGAGAAAACATTTTTCAGTTCTTTCCAACATATAGAATATACTCACAAGTTATTGTCTCAAGAGAATCAATATTTGATTCTCTCTGATCACTGAGCTAGATGACTTCTTACATTAGGTTCTAAGTAGCCACCCAATTATTTTAGTTGCTTTAGCTCTCATACTGTTCTCAAGAACGTAAAAAGGAAACACTGATTTTCATACTTGTACAAATAATTATGTTAATTCAAAACTATGTACTGAGACTCAGCTGTGATTTACACACAGTTGGGTAACTGGAATGCAGCCTAGGTGTGACTTTCATTTTCATCTGATTCTTACTCTATCAGAGAGCATTCACTCTGCATTTACTCTGCCATTCAGGCTTGAGGTCTGTACACAGGAGCATTTGCATATATGAAATTTATATATACATATGTGCTAAATAACATATATGAAATATTTTGTTTTCATTTTGCACCAAAGAACATGCTGATGGTATTACATCTTTTGTTAATACTTCAGTCATCATAAATTAAAATATTTCTAATATGTCACTTATATGAAAAAATAAAAATAATTTTTTTTCATTTTAACAGTCCATGTTACAGCATTAAAAATTCCAACTAATTCCAACTAATTCCAGGAAACAGACAAAGATAATTAATGCCAAGGAAACCATTTGTTAAGTGCCAGTTCTGTGATTCAAAGAAAAAAAAAAAAAAAAAGCTCTATTGAGGTCAGGAACAGGAGGCAAACTTGGAATGTGGCTCTTTGCAAAAGGTGGTTCTTAGAACCTGCAAGTTAGGATCTAGCAGAAGGTAAGGTGTGTGACATCAAGTGAAAGAGAAATGATATGAGCACTACAGCAAAAGGAAGAACCAATGCTCCTTCATGGAGAAAATTAATCAACAATTCAACCAGAACCAGGCCTCAGAGAGGAATCATTGGCAGAAGGACAGGGTTTAGCAATATGCGTCAGTATATCTGAGACTAGTGTAGAAGCTTCCACAGGCATAGTTGAATCCAATTGTCATGATGTCCCATGTAATACTTAGCACTGCATGTGTGTTTTACTAGAAGGCTAAATGAAAATGTTGTTGAAAAGAATATAGCTGAGGACTAATACCCCTTTATTTTATTTTTTTTAAATATTATTTATCTAATGTATATGTGTATACTGTAGCTATCTTCAGACACACCAGAAGAGGGCATCAGATTCCATTACAGATGGTTGTGAGCCACCATGTGGTTGCTGGGAATTGAACTCAGGACCTCTGAAAGAACAGTCAGTGCTCTTAACGGCTGAGCCATTTCTCCAAGACCAAGTAATACCATGCTTGGGAATATACCCAAAAGATGCCCCAGCATGCCACAAGGGCACATGTTCCACTATGTTCATAGTGGCCTTATTTGTGATAGGCAGAAACTGGAAACAGTCCAGATGTCCCACAACAGAAGAATGGATGCAGAAAATGTGGTTCATTTACACAATAGAATACTACTCAGCTATTAAGAACAAGGACATCCGGAGTTTTGCAGGCAAGTAGATAGAACTAAAAAATATCATCCTGAGTGAGGTAACTCAGACCCAAAAGGACATGCATGGTATATACTCATGGTAAGTGGATATTAGCAAAAAAAAAAAAAGAAAAATACAGAATATCCACGGTACAGTCCATAGAACTCAAAAAGGTCAACAAGCTGAAGGGTCCAAGTGAGGACACCTCAGTCCCACTGGGAAGAGAGAAGAAAGCAATCACAATTGTGGAGGGAGGGAGGGACCTGGGAGAGAAAGTAGACAGGGTTGTAGGGGTGGGGTTGGAGAGGGGAACCTGATATGGTATTGAGTGAGGGAAAAAGACTGAAGCCCTGAGGGTCAGCAGAAAGAATGGAAACAGGCAACCTTGGGAGGTAGGAGGTTGGGGGGACCCTCCTGAATGTACCAGAGATCTGAGAGGTGAGAGACTCCTAGGACTCAAAGGGAGGGACCTTAGATGAAATGCCTGACAGTAGGGAGAAGGAACTTATAGAGCCTACCTCCAGCAGGAAGACAGGGCATCAAATGAGGGAGGGGGTTGCCATCCCACAGTCAAATCTCTGACCCATAATTGTTCCTGTTTGAAAGAATTACAGGGATGAAAATGGAGAGGAGCCTGAGGAAAAGAAGGTCCAGCGACAGGCCCAAAGTGGGATGCAGCTCAAGGGGAGGCCCCAAGGCCTGACACTATTATGGAGGCTATGGAGTGCTCTCAAAAAGGGACCTATCATGACTGCCCTCCAGAAGGCCCAACAAGCAGATGAAAGAGTCAGTTGCAGATATTTGCACCCAACCAATGGACAGAAGCTGCTGACCCCTGTGGTTGAATTAGGGAAAGGCTGAAAGAAGCTGAGGAGGAGGGCGACCCTGTAGGAGGAAGAGCAGTCTCAATTAATCTGGACCCCCTAAATCTCTCAAACACTGGACCACTAAAAAGGCAGCATACACCAGCTGGTGTATGAGACCCCCAACACATATACAGCAGAGGACTGCTGGGTCTTTATTCAATCAGAGATGATGCACCTAACTTTCAAGAGACTGGAGGCCCCAGGAAGTTTCAGGTCAGGTGGGGTGGGGGTGGGGGGTGGAGACAGCCTTGTGGAGACAGAGGGTGAGTTGGATGTATGGGATGTGGAACAGTCGGAGGGTGGATGGGGGGGGAGATAAAATCTGGAGTGTAAATAAGAAAAACATAATTTTGAAAAAAAGAAAAAAGGGAAAAAAGAATATAGCTGTAAGATTGAAAGCAGTTTCTATACTTCTCTAAGGCAGAAATGGAGACTTCCTTCACCTTTCATAGCTAAAATACTATATTATTTGATTTATTTTTTTCTGTTGCTCTGATAAAATACCATGACCAGAGAAACCTAGAGGAGAAAAAGTTTATTTGAACTTGGGGTTCTATAGGGTTAAGAGTCTATCATGGCAGGCAGGAGTGTGGCACCAAGTGGCAGACATGGAGGGGTGAGCAGAAAGTTGAGAGTTCACATCCTCAGCCCCAAATACAAAGTAGAGCATCCTGGAATTGTCTGGAGGATTTAAGCATTAAAAGCTCACCTCCAGTGATATATATCCTCCAGCAAGTTTGCCTCACCCACAACTCCCCAAACAGGACTAAGAAACACAGACTTGGTGTTCTGATTAGATACTGGAATTTACAGAGTTCCTTGTTCCCTTAAACCACCACACATAGAATTCTCAAAATGGGCTCTGTGAACAATGATATACCTAATCTCATCTTCATTTTCTGATTAATATATCATCTCCACTAGACTCTATGAATGGAAAAAGTTAAGTGCTAGTTAGAAAAAAATCCTTAATACTCTTAGGATGCTTAATATTTGATTTTCATTTACATGGTTTTGGTCCTTGCAATGTGGATTTTAATCATGAAAGTTAATCAGAGAAATAGAAAATTCCTGAGTTTAAAACAAGTCTTTGTGCTACTTTTGTGCTAAGTTTCCCTTTAGCATGGGATCCTCAAATTAAACAGGATAAGAGTATTCAGCCAGAGAGGAAGAACTTCATGCTGGTAAGAAGTGAGTTGATTCACTGAAGTCTGCAAGAACCTACAAACCTGGATTCTGACAGACCAATAGCAAAAAGAGAGTAACTTCAGAAAAACAAGACCACTGTTGCCATGTTATCAGACTGCGGTGAGGGATTGAGGGGATAGCTTGGTTAGCAAAATATTTCTCTTCAAATTATAAGGAACAGTTGGATATCCTTACAAATCAACTGACAAAGCTGGGTGTGAGAGTATGCTCTTGTAATTTCAGCTGTGAGGGAGTAGAGACAGGAAGACTTCTGAGGCTTCCTAGTTGGCCAGCCTACCCTGTTCAGTGAGTTCTAAAGCAATGAGAGATCTTGTCTCCTAAAACTAATAATAATAATAATAATAATGAGGAGGAGGAGGAGGAGGAGGAAGAGAAGGAGGAGGAGGAGAGGGAAGAGGAGGAAGAGGAGGAGGAGGGGAAGGAGGAGGAGGAGGAGAAGAAGGAGGAGGAAGAGAAAGAGGAGGAGGAGAAGGAGAAGGAGAAGGAAGAGGAGGACGAGGAGGAGGACGAGGAGCCAAAGCAGAAGCAGTAGCAGTAGCAGTGGATGACTCTGGAAGAATTACAACCATATCTCCCCATGCTGCTACATAGCTACATGAATGAACACATATATGCTTACACCTGCACACATGCATGTATCTTTTCAAATATAAACACACACACACATACATATATGATATATATATATATATATATATATATATATATATATATATATATATCATACATACAAAAAACACCCACAAATAGTAAATGAACATGTACTGATGAAACGTGACCATAAGTACATCATATTCAGAAATTTAAAACCTGAATAGCATACATCTAGCCATGGGGAAGAAATGTGTAAAGAACAATATCTCAGTAGTTACAGCCTTTGCAGGCACAAGGTCCTGGGTTCAGTTTTCAGCACTGAACAATTACTACAGAACAGTGGCAGTATTAACTTTAGAGCTGGCATGTGATCATATACATCACACACTAAGAGCGCAGGATGCGTTGCCCTTCATCCAACACATTCCTCTGAGTGCAATTAACTTCCTACCTCTCAAGATATGATCAAGGAGCCCCCCCCCACCCTCCCACCCCCACGCCGACTACCCGGAAGAGGACAAAACTCAGATGGGACAGAAGTAAGAACAGCGTGAACATCATGAAGAAAACCCTCAAAGCAGTGGTATTCTGGCCATTGGGTGAGGAGGAATGAATTCATTTGTACAATTAAATGCGAGGAAAGGGGCCGCAAAGCCTTGGTGGTCTGGTTAAGCTTGATGTGTCTGGTATCCATTAAGATCCAGCATTTACTCGAACCTGTGGATTAATTGTCCTACAGGAACTGAAGCAAACCAAGAGCAGTTGAAAGCCAATCAAGCCGTGATCTCCCCCAATCCTACTAATCACAGACAGCTGTGAATCCAAACCTTTTGCACCGAGGTTCCCTGGGGCGGTTCTACGGGAGCCCTGGAGTGAGCACCCTCAACTCCAAGAGGGCAAGAAAGAAGTTAATAAAATAAAACTTAATGCCTTCAATCAAGGGCTTGAAGAATAGGATTGAGATGGTCCCCAACCCGTTCTGCATTAATCTCTTCCCCACTCGCTCCCAGCTGCTTGGCCCCAGAAGGCATGCAGTGTCTTCCGATGGTTTCTGGGAGTTTTTTCTTTTAAAATGCAATACAATCCAACAAAAGTTCATGTTTGTTTGTTTGTTTGTTTGTTCCTTTCTTCCCAATGAAAATTCTCTGTTGATCTCACAAGATGTTATTTATGAGAATTTCTCCTAACGTCTGTAGATGTGTTAATGGTAGTTTGGAGATTTTGTAGTGAGTGTCATACAAAATTAAGATGAAGAGACTTCATCTGGGCTTAAACCAGTTTAAAAGAAAATCTATATTCTTCTACCAGTCCATGAGCCGATTCAAGCACCAATCTTTGATTAAATGCTTTACTAACAAATTCCACAATCTGCACAGGAGTTTTTCATGTGGCTGGTCATCTTGGTAATTTTCCTTGTAGCTTGTGTGAGTTATGGCCAAGCAGTCCTAGGGAGCATGGAAGGGCTGTGTATCCTTTCTTTATAATGCTCTGTCTATGTAAATCCTGGGACTGATACCTCCTTTATTCAGGTTCAGTTCTCTCTCCACGGGACTGTTCTTTCCTGGCACACAACTGTGTACTGGCTCCCGTCGACATTATTCTGGAGCCTCTTCTCCTCATTTCCCATTCTCCGGTTTCTGTCTGTTGCACTTCCATGTTCCTTTCTCTTGGAACTGCTCATTGCCAGTTTTGACATATTTTTGAATTAGGACTCTCTGGTGAAGACAGCTAAATATGATATTACTCATTTTCTGTTTCTCTAAGCTCAAGATGCCATGATTTATCTACGAACCCAGAATTCTCCCATCGTTAAAAATACATTTATCTCCCTAGAATCAACTCTATTTATGTTAAAGAAAAAAAAAAGAAAAAAGAAAAAAAAGAGATTTAGCTCCAGTCCTGTCTTTTCTGCCCTAACGATTTTGATTACTTGTATCAAACATTTCCAGCTACGCCCTAAGAAGTGGCATGTGCCATAGTAAGGATCCTCAGATAACTAACTGACCTCACACCATAACTTCAATGATATAGTAGTCCAGAATCCACCAAAAGCATTGTGCCTGGGAAAAATAGAGTTATCTATAAGGAAGGCTATGATTGAGGGTCAAATGGTATCACAATGACTATGTTTCTGTGGAGCCCAATTATAGAGTAGATAGCATGTTGTTAATTATGTGAAAGGTCTGAATTCCTGTGTGAAGTGGGCTTCGAGGTCCATGATTTAACTCACAATCAATCTAACAGCAATAGGAGTACACAAAGAACTGACTAAGGAGCATTTGTATCTGGTTAAGAAATAAGAGGATGCTGTCATCCAAGTATAGAAATCTCAAAAAGAAAATTACATCACCGCATACACATAAAAAGGATAGATCACGGAAGCCATAATTTATAGCATGTACGGAAGTTGATTAAATTGAAATTACATAGAAGATAGAAGTGCAACAGAACCACATCAAAACCTCCTATCTTACAACTGCAGAACTGTGGCGACCATGCCGGGATGTGGGACCATTGGTCAGCCACAGTTTTAGATTCTTGCCCACGACTTGGCATGTTCTTCAGCACCAGAGAATTAAAAGTAAGGGAAAGAGCCAACAAAAAGCCATAGTTCTGCTTTTTATTTCATGCAGACAGAAATGGGAAGCAACGCAAAATCTTGGCTGCACCTGTTCTTAATCAAAGATACTAGGATGAAAGATAATGAGGGCATGGCCCCCAAGAATCTTTGATCACACACAGACACAGACAGACGGACGGATGGACAGATGGATGGACAGACAGACAGACAGGCAGGCATGTGCGCACGCATGCGCACACGCGTGCACACACACACACACACACACACACACACACACACACCATAACCCTATCTCATATACTTGACAAGTGGAGACTCATGCAGATAAATGCATCAAATACAATCAAATGTGTGGAAAAAAAATATTGGCGGCAGCATTTTCAAGTCACGACCACAGAGGGAACGTAAGTATTCATCTCCTTTTCTTCTTCAAATGCCACTGAAATGACAGTGAGTTAATGCTAGAGGAAGGGGTGCTGTTGATGCTTCAGGCATCTTAAAAATAAAGTCTCAAACGGCAAACTTGAGATATAAGCTGCACATCTCAGGAGAGGAGGAAATTCCAAAGCTCCCTTGATGGTATGTTCTTCAAAGCTCTTGAGAGCCTGGTCACAGGACAAGGTCTGGTTAGCTCAGAGAAATTGGTGATGCTAAGAAGCAGTGAGCATTTGTGTCATTTCGTGAATTCTCTTCTGAGAAAATGAAGCAGGTAAGTGCCCCTATGATTCCCATGGAGAGTCCAGAGAACTGTTTTCCGTAAGAAGGATGTTTTGGATAAAGACAATGGCCACAGATCAGGGACCAGAACAGGACAAAGACATATCTGAAAAGCAATGTTATTGCTTCAATAATACTGAGTAAATGCTCTTCACTGGGCACTTAGGGAACTGGCTTATTTCTTCCTGAGTTATTTCACACCATAAATAAAAATAAGACTATGGGTGAGACCACACAATAGCAACAGAAACTCTGCTGTGTACTGGAGCAATGGCGGAGAGGTTTTTTTTAACTCTTGGTTTTTACTCTTAAATTTTCAGCTCTGAGTGACAAACTCCATTTGGGCAGGCTCTCATCCTCTCCTAAGTAACACTTAAAACTTCTGGACAAAACACAATGCCAATCACCCCAAGGCACTGGGTAGCAGCATAAGACGGAATTAAGTAGAGTTGACATCAGGAAGAAGGAAATGATGTAATTAACAATAAAGAATAATTACAATGTAGAATAATCCTAAAGGGTTATGGAAGCATACTGTTCATAGAATGTATTTCCGTGTTAAGACTCTCACGTTCAACACGCTTTGAACTTACTTGAAGTGAGTTGAAAATTCATCATGCTTTGTGAATGTCGTCAGATTAAATCATGTTGGTGATGTGAAATCGCAAATAGTCGCAGAGTTACAGTACAGGACAGAGCACGTTTTACTAAAGTCATCTGGATGATTTACTTTACTTATTGTGGAGGTTTGAATGAGAAATGTCCTACATAGACTCTCGGGTATTTGAACACTTGGTTGTTGGTGCTGTTTGGGAGATACTATAAAACCTTAAGGAGGTGCTACCTTGTTGAAAGAAATGTATCACTGGAGGATTTGAGAGCTGACAGCCTCACTCCATTTCTAGTTCAAGCTTGCTGTACCCATGGGGTAGTCCACACCCACACTCCAGTTCCAAAATGTTTGATACCTTTTAGCCTCCTCGGGCACCAGGCACACATGGGTTTCGCCTATATGTAGCAGCCAAAGTATATAAGATTTAAACAATAAAGTAAAAGTAAAAAATTAAAAAGTAAAAGTGAGTTTATCCTGTCCTCTGCATATAGAAATATTCTCAAACAAATCATAATAGTTTTATGGATAACTTGTTAGATGGCTCATTGGGTAATGGTACTTACCACCAAGCTTGACAACCTGAGTCTGATCCACATGTTGAGGAAAAAGAACGGCCTTCCACAAGTTGATCCCTGACATGTCTGCGCTGTGGTATGTCTGCCCACACCCAGCCATATTTATTCACATGAAGTAAGTAGACGAAATAAAATGTTTAAAGAAAGCCTCATTATCAGGACTAAATCATGACCTCATTGAAAATCATTTAATGGGCCATTTTCTCAATAAAACTTCTTTCACTTGGATACTTAATGGATATTTAGTAAGGGGAAGCTGTAAGTCTCTTCCTCCCGGGGTATAAAAGCTAGGCTGCTTATTTGACTTTTCTCCTCTGCTCTCCATGTGAACTTGAGAAGACTGTAGTACTAGAGATGTGTTGTGTCCTGACCCAGGCAGGGTCTTTAGTGTGCTCAGCTGCCTCCTTCTGATGCTACTGGAACCAATACCGAGTTCAAAATACTACAGAAGTATGCATCGGGTCTACTAGGTCCGGAAGATCTTGATGGGAGTGGGATTGCTATCTCAGAGATCTTCAAGGCAAGATCCCAGCAGAAATGCCAAGCCTGGCCCAATACCAAGGGAAGAAACCTGCCTGCTTCTGCAGCAGACAGGTCAGGTTTTTCCACAGTCTTTGCCTAGTCCAGTTTGCAGTGATCCTGCAGGATCTGATCTTAGAAAGCACTTTATTCTGACTTTTGAAGGTTTTTGCTACCTTAGTTACTATTTTTGTTGTTGTTAATGTTAGAAAGCTACATGGCAACCAGAGTGCTGGACCAATAATTGTTTGCAAGTATTGTATTTCACAATTATACAATTTTTGCTTTGTAATGATAATCATAATGTAATTATGATTTTGAGTGCTCCTGTTCTGTGTTAGAAGCTCAAGTCACCTCGCTAATCAGTCTTTCTGATTCACCATAACAAGATACAGAAAACTGAGAATTGATTCTATGAGTTCAAATGTGTGTATATTAAATTGAAAAATATTCACCCATATTTTTTAATAGTAAGTCTTTACATTTACAAATATGTTTATCCTGGAGTGTTTTACTGTTGATTGACATGATTCTTACAGCTTAGAGAAAATAGACTGTGGGGAGGAATTCTGTAAGACATTATAGATATTGGTATTAAAATCCAAATTCATCCTTACACTCTTTTCTGCTCTGGAAACTATTCCAGTTAAAATATATGCACAACTCCTTAAGACTTAGTTCAGCAGCATAGAGATGTTACAGAGTGTATGCATTTCAATTGCAGGCACACAGAATACAACTTCCCCAGAACATGCTTGAATAGTCAGTATTTTGCAGACATCAGCTAAATATTGTATGATGACAATTATTTCAAATATAAGAGAAGTTTGTTTTTTTTTTTTAACTAAATGAAACAATCTACGTATACCCTACATTTAGAGAGCGTAGTGCAACTTGAAGTGTTGGAAGAACTAAGGCATTTTGGAAGCTAAATTAAAGCTTTTGATGGCTCTGTGTCTTCTAAACACATTGGATTTAACCTCCCCTGTTCTCCTCAGCACAACTGAAAGAGGATCCGATTTTCTGGTTTTTATTCCATCCTAACAGTCATTTATACAGAACCCAGTCCCTTCAGTGATGATAACCACTTTTCAAATGAGTGATCTGTATAAAACTGTTGGGAAGAAATGAATTATACAAGCAACTCAGAGATGTTCTGAGGACTTAAGAGAATCATGCTCTCGTTGTAGTGTATCTATGTCTTAAGCCAGTGGTGTCTATGTTCCTACAATGACAAAATATGCCTTAATTTCAGTGGAAATATTCTTTTTCTTCAAAATTAGAAGGAAAATCTGCTTCCGTTTATTCTAGGCAAGGGAAGACAACTGAGCAGCAGGAATAGTTTAACTTGGGCATGGTAGTGTCTTAAGCTAATCGTTTTTCACCAAACACACTCATACAGCAGTGAGACATCCTTAAAATGTAAAACATCTTGCTTTTTTAATAACCCCTTGTGGTATGTTTTTACTTTAGCAATAATTGTATTTTCTTTTTTGCACATTTTATTTAACAACATTGCAGTGGAGGATAATCGGTTCCATGTGTTCAGGGCACCAGCAAAATGCCTAACGGAGAAACAATTAACTTTATTGGGCTCCTGTTATTGGCAGACACAGCCTTACACCCTTACTTGTTCATGGTGCAGAGTCACATATGAGCTGCAAAGAATTTGGTGTCCTGAGAAATCATACAGCCACCTGAATTTAGAGCCAAATTGTTGTTAAAATGTTCAGGATCCTGAACTCGAAACAGAAGTTAAAGTCCATGACAAGATTGAGAGATAAAGTTCACTTAAGTAACAAAATGTTCTGTGATTAGACCAGGGCAGGAAGCCAATGGATGCAAAATAAGTCTGTCAGCTTTCTTGCTTTCTTTCTTTCTTTCTTTCTTTCTTTCTTTCTTTCTTTCTTTCTTTCTTTCTTTCTTTCTCTCTTTCTCTCTTTCTCTCTTTCTCTCTTTCTCTCTTTCTCTCTTTCTCTCTTTCTCTCTTTCTTTTCTCTCTCTCTCTCTCTCTCTCTCTCTCTCTCTCTCTCTCTCTCTCTCTCTCTCCTTCCTTCATTTCTTTTTCTTTTTTTTTTTCCAAACAACATATTGCCTGATGTGAGGCTAGTAGGAGCTCTGAGACTGTGTCGTAAGCATGGTCCTTTGGATAGGAAGCACTGCAACAATACTTAAACACAGTTAAGCACAAGAAGTAATGTAGTTAGCTTTTATCAAACATTAACACTTGTACTGGAGAGTCCATAAAATTCTAATTGGCCTCTTCTGCAGAAAGCAGCCCCAAGAGGTTCTTTGTGCACGGAGCAGCTCTGACGCATGCCAAGACTGTTATGAGAACATAAACTCTTCTAGCATGGCTAAAATAGACTAGAGAAGTGGACTATGTTCTGGCCACCTCCGTGAAGTGATAAATTAGGTGCATAGTAGGACCAGCATATCTACATGAACTCAGCCCAAAGTTCTGAGTGGCTGTAGTAGTGGGTCTTGTTGGAGGAAACATGTCACTTGAAGTACATGTTGAGAGTTTAAAGACTCAATGTCATTTCTAATTCACTCTCTCTGCTTCACTCCTGTGACTTGAGATGAGAGGTCTCAGATCTCTGATCTGGCTAGCATGCTTGCACCCTCCTCACTCTCTTCTTGTGGAGAGCAGAAGGAGCCTTGAGTGACTGTAGTCTTGAGTAAATGCCTATTGTTCACATGGGTACTGTCATTTCTAGGACTCCAAAGCCTTAACCCCAGAATCTTGGCAAAACCTCTTCAGGATGAGGCTCAAGAAGAATGACAAAGCGTTCCTCAGGAGTCTGAATGTGAGTTACCACTGTGTGCAAAGATTAGCAGCTGCAGCTTCCCCCTCCCAGATGTTGACAGCCTACGTGTATTTGTCCTTTCTTCTTTCTTTGCTGTTACCAGTTATGGATGGATCATGACCAAAGTCAAAATTTTAGGTTTTGTTTTTTGGGGTATTGCTGTTGTTGTTGTTGTTGTTGTTGTTATTGTTAACACTTCATAAACTCTAGCATCCTGGAACCATAGCCCAATAAACTCCTCTTTCTATACGTTGCCTTGGTCTTGGCATTTGATCATAGCAATAGAAAAGAAAATAATACACCTGAGAGCAGGGAATAGCCTAAATAAATCAAATAAATCTCTTTCTCAATGAAGCATGCAATACAGTCTGTTGAACTCACTTTGCCTTACACACACACACACATTTGTGCACATATGTTCATGCATGTGTGTATGCTTATTTCTGAGTATTGGGATGGATATGCCATCATATGAGTGAAGAGGTCAGAGAAAAATGTGCTGTTTTGATTCGCACCTTCTTTCTCAACTATTCTTAGAACAGTTCAATGGTAGAGATGGGGTGGTCAGTTCTTTCCTCCTTTAGGATGTACACATGTAGACATGGTTTCCTAAGCATCTTGACAAAGAAAAGGACCATTAGTGATGAATACAAAATGCAAGAGTAGAGTCCACATGAAAGAATATCTGTAGAAAGACTCAAACATTTTTTTTCTAGCGATGATTTCACAGGAACTGCACAAAGCATGGGACATCAGGGTCTTTGCCGACACTAACGAATATTGCCACATGAAGCAAAAGCAATGAGGTAGTAATGACACATATGCTTCTTTCCACATTTGAGCTGGAATTTCCCTCTTCGTAAGAACAATCAAGAGGATATCACTTACATAATCTATTTAATATTTAATGGGCTATTTTGCTTTTAGAAATTAGTCCTGTCAGCTGTATTACCATTTCTGAATGTATTATCAAGCTGAACCCTTACAACCTTGGATGTAAGCTGACAATTCCCGTTGTCAGAACTGAAACCAACAGTCTCCTCCCATGTTATAAAAAGGATGAACAGGTGAAATATTTCTATTCTAGCTTGCCCTCATGAATTAACCTTACCAGACTAACATCTACTCAGTACACTATTTTCTTAGTGGAACATGTAGACTCAGGTTTTTATTTTCATTTTTATTATGCCCACATTCCATGGGGTTCTTAAATGGGTGGCTAAAGCTAGTTCACAAAAGGGGGTGTGGTGTTCAGATGTCTCTTCAACAAGCAGTCTATTGAGCAGAACACTGGGTCAGTTAGCTTCCAGCTACCACACCTTGGGCTGCCTCAGTGGGGCTGGGCACTCCTTCCCCTTGCAAATCTCCTCTTGCCTCCAGACTTTCCCATCATCTTGGTCTGAGATTTTGTCTGAGTTACACTAGGATAGGAGTTCTTTCTAGCCTAGGCTTCCTTCCCTCATCGGCTGCATGAATGCCATGCCCACATCTCTCGAATCCTGCTCTCCCCATTAAGTCTTTCCTAATAAATCTTATTCATTTATAAATCCACATTGGGTTGCCCCTCCCTTTAGCCGACTTCTACTGTTATTCTTCTACTCAAGTAATTTGTCTCTTTTATCTACAACAAATTAAATAAGAGATGTCATGGGCTGAGAGTTTAGCTCAGTAGCAATTAATGGCCATGTACATGGTCAATGATTCAATCCCCCAAGAAAAATAAAACTAAAACAAGATACTATCTTCATTATTAAACAACTTATCACTTGATGAAAAAAATGGCATAGATGATTTTGGGTGGACACAGACTAGCTGTGGCTTATGACGAAAATCTTTTAGAAATAAAAAGGTATTCACATATGAATAGGATAGTATCCTTATTTCTAAGAAACATATATATGAATACACATACAAGTGTGCACCCACCCACATATATATGAGACTACACACACACACACACATATGAATGAAACTATACAGACACACATATATGAAACTATTACACACACATATACACACAAACATATACACACACAAACATAATACACATATATACATACAAACATATACAAACATACACACACATTATATACATATGTACATATAAAATTTTTGTGTGTGTGTATATATATATATATATATATATATATATATATATATAGAGAGAGAGAGAGAGAGAGAGAGAGAGAGAGAGAGAGTGTTATCCATCAGTCTCAGTTATGTTAATCATTGACCCGGCAGTTGTGCCAGCATACTTAGGAACCCTAAGTGACTGGACCAGGTCCTAGCTTGTAGCTTAATCCTCCCTTTCTTTAGCTCTAACACAATTTCTTTTCTGAAAGTGGACTTCATCAAGTGTAACCCTTTTTTCTCAGGCTACTTCACACTATATCTGGAAAAACAATCTCACCCAGGCTCCTGTGATTCTTTAAACAGACAGAGTATGTGCTAACTTCGTCTCAAAACGAAGTGCCTGAAGTAATTAATCTAAAAATATTCTTGAGTTCTCTTGGTCTTCTTTTCTAGCCGCCGGAAAGCCTTTGGGCTTTCGGTAGACTAAGGAAAACAAAAAAGCATTTTCTATACTGACGTTGATATGAAAAGGGAAATTGATCTCTGATTATATTTAGTGCTTCATTGACTTGCCTCCCCATTGAGCGACACTGTTCGGACTAAACAAAAGACATCACTTTTATGGACTGCCTATAACTCTGTGTCTTTGTTGGACTATGGAAACGTCTGCCAGTGTGGATCGTTGAGATTCAGAGTGCTTAGAGAGGCTTGCCCAGTGCAAGCCGGCCCACTAAATCATATCTGACAGGCTTTTGTTAAAGAACCTTCTCACCATGTCTCCTTGGACTAGCCCCAGAATCTCACCCCCATACCATGAAAACAGCTTTTGGAGCCGTGGTGTTGCTATTTACACATGTCGATTTTCGGGGCCCTGCCAGGGCCAGCTGACAGCATAGTAACATGCCCAGTGATGAATTTTAATCTTTGCAAGGAATTAAGAGAAAAAGTTGCTTTGCAGAAATGGTTCTAGGGTGACTGCTTTGGCCATTTTATGGAAGAGTTCAGTGCATGGAGGGAGACAATTGTGGGTATCCTTGTTTTCCAAATCTAGACCAAAGTGATTCAGAAACAAAGTATGCTCCTACACTATGAAGCCAATTCCCCCATGGCATGGCCATAAATTTCAATAGTTAGGTGCCCTCAGTGACTCAAAGCAAAGTACTAGCAATCATTTTAAATACACAATGAAGTGAGAAACTGTTTCCTTGAATAATGGCATTTTTTGACAATTCAGGAAATGATGGCTTACCTCTACCAAGACATATGTAGAGATGGGTGGTTGTTATGTGATTCATGTCCTTCTCTTAGTGGTATCCTGTGTGTGTGTGTGTGTGTGTGTGTGTGTGTGTGTGTGTGTGTGTAAGTGTGTACATACATCTGAAAGTGAGAGGTTAAAGTGAATTTTTTCTATCACTTTCTACCTTCATAATAATAGTAGTAGCTGTTATTATTGTTGTTGATGAGACAAGTTCTCTCATTAAGATTGAAACTCACCAGTTGCCTAGACTGCCTGGCCAGTGAATCTCAAGATTCCCCTCTCTTCGGCTCCATAGCACTGGAGATACAGGCACACAGGGTCATCCTAGTTTTTAAAGTAGGTGTCAGGGATCCATTTGAGCCTGGGTCTTTATGTTAAGCAGCAAGAGCTTTATCCATTGGGCCTCCTCATCAGCTTCACTACTCCCCACTCTTGAGAGCTGTTTGCAAAGGAAAATAGCTGCCTGTGTCTTTCCCATTGCTTTTTCATGATATGCATGATTAATACTGTCTAGTAATAACCATCTTTGTGTGTGAAGACCTATCCCCACCGCCTGCAAGTTAAATTAGGATCATAGCTCTCGATACATATATAGTTGTTCATCATGAGACCTAACTAAATGCCCGAGAGTGTCAGATTTTACGCACACATACAACTTCCAAATAGTTTAACTTGGTTTTCTTCTTAAAAGAACCATTTAAGAGGAAAAAAAAATAATCACAGAGTGGAAACTATAAACCCTGTGATCATAGACCACTATGGCCAAGATATTTTAGACAGTTTGTCCAAATCAGTTTGTTCTTGTTGAAGAAAAAAAATATTCCATGTTTTAGAAGTTAGAAGGAAACACCGTGAGGTGATTCGTTCGTGGGCAAAAGGGGAAGCCATAGGAATGACTGTCTGTAACCATAGTTTAGCATCTAGACCACAAATAGAGTCCTATAGTTTATCTACCCTTTAGGGTTTACTTAATAAATGTTGTAGCCGTTAAAGCTATAGAGAAGCATGATGTATCTAGAGTATTGTGGTGATTCCAGTTGCCAAGCCAAGAATTGATGTAAAGACTCTCCTACCATTTGAGGACTCTTGGATAGAAAGGCATTAACAAGTTCTCCCCATGGGGGAAGGTGAAGCAAATCCTTGAGAAAATTACCTTCATAATTCAGGCAGAGAGATGCAATTATTAACTAAAAAAAACCTGAGTCCTTTAGGTGTGTTTCTGCTTTTTTCATAAATTATCCAGTCTTGCTGTCTCTACCAATTGAGAAACCATGTTTACTTTCTTTTTCACTTCTGGTAGTAATTGCCTATCAAGGGCCAAATTAGGACCGTTTCGATGCAATCAAAATCACCGACAAAAATCAGGTCCAAATGCCCTAGTTTGGTGTCTAATGGAAAGTGTAAAATTCTGATTTTTACCCTCCTCAATTATGACATCCAGGAAAGCTCTGAACTTACACTGGAGCTACACAGGGCCAGATCATCACCCTCGACCTTCACAGGTTATGAAGTCTTTACTAAAATGTTGAAGCAAGCCTAATTCGGAGACTCATAGCTGCCATTTGTGTCTCTCACCTGTCATATTTGTGTTGACCCCCTTTAGATTTCTCAGTAATAAGTCACCTTAAACCACATCCTTTCCCTTCCAGCACTACTAAATAATTCACAGTTTTACTAACTGAAGGGGAATAAAATAAGTAAATTGATGTTTATTATGTTATTTGGTGTAAAGGAATCTGTAGACCAAATGCTTCCCGCTGTCGGTATTTGTAAATACAACTTTATTTCACTAGAGTGAGACCTACTCACTGAGGCTGCTTTTAAATTACAAGTAGATCTCAGAAGCTTCAACTGAAACCATATGGTCTACACCCCAAGAGTGTACTGTCTGACCCGATACAGAAAATGCTGGTCAACTCTTGGCTTAAGGAGACAACATGTGAAGGGAGCCACTGCACAGGAAATATCCTTAACATCTATCAACTGTGAAGATCTGCAACTTACAAGCCTTGTTAAAGCTATTGGTGCCTGAGGTGAGAATATGTGATGTTTCCCAAACAGACACACACACATACATATACATGCACACACACACACACACACACACACACACACACACAAGCAAACGCACACATGGACATGCACACACGCACACTTATATACCTACACACACGTGGATACATATACACAGAAACACACACACATTCACACACATATATATACATAATCAAACACACAATCACGCACCCACACACACATATATGTACACAATTATACATATAATACATGCAAAAACATATATACTCACACATACATATATACATACAATCACACACAGACACAAATACACACACAGACACACACACAGACACACACACAAACACACACACACACACGCATGCAAGTACCAGCTTCCAGCACTGGCCATCAGTCTCAGCTACATTTCGGCACATTTGCTTGAACATGTGAACACAGACTGAAATTTGGTTACATTCAATCACTTAAAATACCTGACACCCAGCCAGAGTGAGTCCATGGTGATTCTGAAAGTGGAGCCTGCTTCACAAGTGAGACCAATTGCAGCTGTCATCTGCTGTCAGTTGGGTTTAATTATTAAAATAAAGACAATTGAGTTTGAGCACACAGAACACGGGAGTCTCAAAGATCACTGTTACCAAATAACTCTGCTCTGAGAACTAGTGACAGTACATGATTTTGATTGTGCTCCTGTCATAGCAAAAAAACCTGTCATGCCTTCTTTTGTATGAATGCAAAGTACTAGGACGTTTGCCTGGGCCTTTGAGTTGGTAAACTGGAAGAAAGAAATGAGCATGTCCCTTGCAAAGGAGATGCCGGATACATTGTATACATCTAGTCCTGAAAGAAATACTTTTTCTTTAAGAGACAAACGTTTATCACACCAAAAAAAGGGGGGGCATTTTTATAGAGGCAGAATGTTGCAGAGCTGAGTCTGTACTGAAGAAAAGAGCTCTTGGCTTTCTGGGCTCAGCCCAGATGTTCATCTGTATCCCATCTGATCTGAACATTGGGCTTTCTTTGCAGAAGGCATTCTGTCTCAATTGTGTGTTCTTCTTCTGGGCCAAATTCCAGAGACACAGATGTGGAGAGACAGAGAAGGAGGGGGAGAGAGAGAGAGAGAGAAAGAGAGAGAGAGAGAGAGAGAGAGAGAGAGAGAGAGAGAGAGAGAGAGAGAGAGAGAGAGAGAGAGGAAGGACAAGGGAGGTTTTGGAGGGCATGGTGGGGAGGAGACACAGAGAGAAGGTGAGATGGAGAAAAGGGAAAGCAGGGAGACAGACTATGAATAAGGAAACCTAAGTTTCAGTTTATCAGCTGGTCCTCTCCTGCACACTGTTTATTTCCCTACACTCTCACATGAGCAGAGGCACTTGGATTGGGCAACAAATCTCAAGCCTCCTGTGACAGCATCTTTTTCTTCCTCTTCTTCCTCCTTCTCCTCCTCGCAACACTAGCAAATGCTTGCTGTATTTATTGTTTTGTGTAGATGTTGGGAATCCAAAATCAAATTTTCACTTCCTTTCATGTAATTTATTAATTAAATTATTTTATTTATTTACATTCCAAAAGTTGTCCCCCTTCCCAGTCCCCTGTCCCTGAATTCTTCACTTATTCCACCCTATACCTCTGAGAGAGTGCACTCAACCCATCTACCCATCCACCCCCACCTCATCTCACCAGCATCCCTCTTCCCTGGGGCATCATGTTTTCATCAGATTAAGGGAATCCTCTCCCACTGAGGCCATACAAAGCAGTCCTCTAATACACATGTGCTGGGGGCTATGAACCATCTCATGTATTCTCCTTTGTTTTTAGCTTAGTCTCTGGGAGTTCTGAGGAGTCCAGGTTAGTTGACATTGTTGTTCTTCTATGGGGTTGTTCAGATCCTTCAGTCCTTCCATAGGGATCAGGACCTCAATCCAATGGTTGGCTGTAAGTATTTGCATTTGCTGGTAGAGCCTCTCAGAGGACAGCCATGTCAGGCTCCTGTCTGCACATACAGTATAGCATCAGTAATAGTATTAAGGTTTCGTGCCTGTGGATGGGATGGATCCCAAGTTGGGTCAGTCACTGGATGACTTTTCTTTTGGTCTCTGCTCCATTTTTGTCTCTGTATTTCCTTTAGACAGGAACAAATCTGGGTTAAATTTTTTGAAGATAGGTGAGTGACCCCCTGCCTCAACTGGGGTCCATGTCTATCTACCTAAGGTGGTCTCTTCTGGTTCCATCTCCCCACTGTTGGGCATTTTGGCTAACGTCATCCCTGTTGAGTCCTGGTAGCCTCTCACATCCCAGGTCTCTGGGACTTTCTAGAGGCTCCCCCGGCCCCTAACCCTTGCTGCTGCATACTTGGATTCATTCTCTTGGCCCTCTGGGCAAAACTCCATTTAAAATATTATTCTACATAAATCTTGCTAAATATAGATCACTTTCTGTGTCCAACAGTTCATGGTATTACAGGTTCATTTACAAAATTCTGTTTTGCTATAGTTACCTTTTAGTAAATATTTAAAATATTCCAATTTCTTTTTCTGGCAAACAAAAATGTAAATCTCTCTCTCTCTCTCTCTCTCTCTCTCTCTCTCTCTCTCTCTCTCTCCCTCCATTTTTATGTCTCTTATCGTCTCAGTGGAGAAATTTGTGATTTAGTACATTAAATTTTATGTCCATTGTGTTTTTATCAAGATCTTCTCAATTGTACATGACAAGCCTTTTTTTTTTTTCCCCCAAAAAGATTCATATAGAAGCTCCATGCAGTCTTAATTCTGTGACTGTAGGACAACAACAGCTGTGCTGGCTAGTATACTGTCAACTTGACACAGATAAAGTTGTCTGAAAAGAGAGAACTACATTTGAGAAAATGTCTCCATAATGTCGGCCTGCAGGCAAGCCTGTAATGCATTTTCTTAATTACTGATGGATGTGGAAGAACCCTGCCTATTGTCGATGGCGCCATCTCTGAGCAGGTGATCCTAGGAGCATAAAGGCAGGAAGAATATACCACAAAGGACAAGCCAGTAAGCAGTATGCCTCCAGGAAGTTTGCATCAGCTCTCTGCTGGCTCAGGGTTCCAGCCCTGTTGGCGCTGTTTCCCTGACTTCCTATAATGAAGAACAATCATACGGAAATTTGAATGAACTAAAACCTTTCCTCACCAGGCTGCTGATTATCATGGTGTTTCATCATAGCATTAGGGAACCTAAGAGAGACAGAAGCTGCGGGTGATATGTGAATGAGTCTTCATAGGCTACTCAGCCCTAAGAAGGCCCCCACTCAACTCAGGGAAGGTCTTCACTCAAGCTATCAAAGGTAGTGAGGCCATAGAAATCAATCAGCCCACAGGTGGTGGGAGGAGAAAACTGACGTCACAAGTTGTCCTCTGACCTCCACATGTGCTCCGTATCACGTATGCCCGGCTTCACCAGCCAATAGCCACATACATGCAATAGATTTTTAAGTTAATCACATACAGCCTAAAGGAAGTGGGACAAAACTGCCGGTAAATTAACATCATCATCATAAAAATAAACGCGACCCAGACTGGAATACGAGGGAAGGCTTAATTAAAATATGCACACTGTTTACTGTTTATTGTTTGTCACTTAGAATATTTTCGTGTAGTTTTATATGCCAGGATTGCAATATCTCAGCTTAAACTACTCTCCTTGGCTTCCCAATAAAAACATAAATTGGAGGAAAGACATTTGGGATTCATTAATAAGCTCTATCTGCCCACTTGCCGTCTTGGTGCCTCCAGCTGTCATGTTGTTTTCCCAACAACTTCCTGTGCGTATTCTCTTTCTTTACAAACCTCAACATTCATTAAAACCGAGCCATCACCGAGAAGGACTGAATTAAAAGAGAATGCTGATGTTTGTCTTTAAAAGGATGAGTCGGATATTACTTAAACAAATGCGAAAGAGAGCGTGTATTGGCACATGCGTGGTTATCATCACTTTCTGAATGCTTGCAGTCTTTGGATGGAAGCCCAGAAGATACAGGATAGAGGGGTAGTTAACAATACTTATCTGGAGCATGCTACATAAACTAGTGAACTAGTGTTATGTGTTTTCAGGAAAGGGAAGCTACAGGTCAACAACAACAACAACAAAATGCCAACTTTGTGAATGAAAGTCTAAAGAAGTAAGCTTAGCTCTCTCCTGACTCTTTTGCAGGGTTCATGGATGAGTCGATTCAAATGTCAGTGATTGAGGAGAGGAATAAATGATACAGGTCCAGAGCCTGATTTCAACTCGTGTTGGGTTAACTTTAGCCCACTAAGCAGCCATCCTTTGCCCACCTCTGTGTCTTTAAAAATGTTGGAACAATGGAGTCTCTGGAGCGTGATCGCTCAGCTGGCTTCAGCGGAGCCTATCTTTTATTGCCTTTGAGGTGGTATTTTTCATTTGATTTCAACAACTTATATGTAACATCAGCCTAGTGACTATCAAAAGTCACAGGGCTCACACACATGGATGTATTCGTCTGCCAAAGGCTTGACGGAGAATTATGTCCATTGTGAAATGATCTGAGGGAATGGGTATCTTATAAGAGTGGGGGGTATGGAAGTTCCCTGGGCTTCATAGAACCAATACTTTACCTAAATTTTAAGACTTTCACACAGAACAATATACCGTTCTTATAGCCTCTGTTGTTACTCATAGGAAATGTCTCAAATATAATCTCATCCATTATGGTTTTTTTTACAAACAAAATCTTGGTTTTTATTGGAGACACAATTTATTTAACGATACTATCCAAGTTTCTAGGATGTCTGAAAGTACACTGTAATAGCTCACAGTGAAATTTCATCTGCTAGACTTCAGTTGTTTATAATGTTTAGAGACACACTTAGCTTTATAATATTAGCAAGATAATAAAAACTACAAATGTTTGTTATGAATGCATGGAGATGGTAGTAGGTCAATTGTAGATATTATCTCTCAGATGCCATCTCTCTCGTTCTGGTCTCTCACTGGCTTTTCTGACCTAGGTAGAGATCATCACAAATCCATGGGTTCAAACATAAATATTACAAAGGCAGTTTGATGACCTGATCATCTAGTAAAACAGCCCAGTTGAGTGTGTGCCTCCTAAGCCTATAAATCTCTCTCAACATGGGCTGTTGATCAAGTTTGCCACAGGAGGAATCCCTTCCACAGAGCAGGCCTCAAATCCATTCAGCAAGCAGTTGGTTCATCATGATAACCACTACTGCACAAGTAGACACAACTTGCTTAGTAGGTCAGTCACAGAATCCAAATATCCCTCCATGGTATTGACGTCTTTCGTTGCCCAGTAGCTGGCACAGAACCTTCTGTTTCTGGTAGTGTGAAATCTACCCAGAATAGATAAAGTTTCCTGATTTTTTTTCTCATGCATTAAATTACATCAGCAATACTAGTGTATCTTATTCCCAAATCCATTCTTTAATCAATTTTCAAAATTGTATGACAAAACAGATATTGGTCTTAGTCCTGACTTTAGTACAACATACAGAAGAATGTGTTCGTCTTCTGTATAGGTGAGTGAATTGAATATGTAGCAAACGAATATCCCCTGTGATTGCAAACATGGTACATATTTTTGTCTACGCTAATTATGGTCACGGTTTCTCTTTTACTACCCACCAAACATAGTGTAAATTTTGACAGTACATGTCTATGAAATATGTACAGAGGCAGAAAGTTGTTGGAACGTGTATTTTATTAACAGATATGTGCCATATTGTGAGCCTTCCATATAACAGAATAGATGGATGAGTAAGAAAATTTAAGCAATGTGTTTTGATCTGTACAGAAACATAAGGATGTGCAGAAATAGGATGCTCTATTCAGCTTGGGGACAGAAAGGATGCTGTGGGTGAAGCAGTAAAAGAAGCTTCATTTTGCAGCAGATAGAGACCATTAGGGAAAGCTAAAACTGGTAAAAATATAGAGACCAATGACCATAGGGTTTTCGTGCCTCCTTTGTACATGTACAAAACAACCCGTGCTTGCACCTAACACTTGGGGAGCATCATAAAAACAGGGGTAGGATAGTTATAAGAGCAAACAGTCTGCTGAAAGATTATGTTCTCTCTATATGACATCAAAGCTATACTTATGAACTCAATACTGTGGTTGCGTAAAGGAGACCTGCACAGTGACAATACCAGCCTATGTGCAAATCTGAACAGACAAAAATTTCACGAGGACCCACACCTAGTTGAATATCTCTAGGCAGTCAACTACGTATGAGAAAGGGAAAGTCAATCTTCCTCAGATGTGAGCCCTCTAATTGCCTGTCCAGTCCAATATCAAGTGATCGATAGTATACACATATGTACACTAGCAACACTGCCTGGACTCTGTTGGTTATATTTATATATTTATTCACATATATGTGACAAGAATAGCTCAAGAAAAAGAGGCCATGAGTTTGAAAGGAGTTGGGTGATCACCAGAGTGGTCGTTGGAAGGAGAAGGATAGGAGACATGGTAGAAACACAGTACACATAAATGACACTAAAAACAATACTTTTAAAAATAAAAGGTAAAACAACAGTAAAAAGAATGGCACATATTCCTAGTCTACGGGAGGAGAAGACAGGTGGATCCCTACGGATTGTTGAACAGCCAACCCAGCCTACTTGGCAATTATCCATGTCAGTAATGGACTCGACCTCCGTAAAACAATTAAGCCCTGAAGGAGAACACCAAAGTTTGTGATTTGGTTTTCCATACATATGCACATAGACAAGTGTACACAGAGAAATGCACACACACACACACACACACACACACACACACACACACACAGAGAGAGAGAGAGAGAGAGAGAGAGAGAGAGAGAGAGAGAACCAGAGATTGACAGAGAGAGAATGGTCCATAAATGACATAAAAGCAAAGAGGAATGAGGCATATCAAAAATAAGATTATTTCCGAAACAAGCTGCTTGGATGATACTTAGCATGTGAGCGACCCAAATGACCACAAAGTATAAAGCATTAGTGGGTTTTGTTGTTGCATATACCAAAAACCTATATCAAAAAACGAAGCACAATAGTACGTTCATTAAAACTGCCATCACTGGCTTGTGGAAGGAAGGTTTATTCTTTATTTTGTTAATATATTAGAGAGTTTGTGTGTTGCTAATATTTTTAAGGTGTCTACGCATGTCAAATCAAAATAGCATCCGTTGTTTAAAGACCTGGGGAGATAAAATGCATGCTGGATTTGGAGCATACACAAAGATATGTGGAAGGCACCAGATATGTTGCAGAACTACAGATCGTAAAGACAAACAAAACAAATATAGAAGGGAAAACGAAGAGAAAAAGGGAAGGGTGTACACCTGCTTCAAACACAACACATGTGGTAGAGGCTCAGTTGAGCCAATCTGTTGAGAAGCAGGGGTTTCAGAGAGGCCAGGTGTCCTCTATTTTTCTGTCTAAAATAGAGCGTGAATCTCCTCTTGTAAGTGTAACAAGTTTGTATTTAAAGGTTTCACCCTCTTAATTGGAGAGGAAGGTCAACTCTGACTCCCAGAGATTACGTATCACTGGAGAATCCACTGACACCATGCCATCTGATAAGGACCTATGAGCTATCAACTCTAATTTCCACCTCTCCGGTATTTACATCCTCACATTTTGCCTCCTCTTGTTCCTTCTCCACAATTTATAGCTCTTAACCAAGATGGTATAAGGACCCCAAAGGTGAGTCACTGCTTCCTGTGCACAGACATAACTTACTGACTTATTGTTCCTGTTGTTAACCTGTCATCTGTGAGTTTAAATCATAGCTCCATAGCTTCTGTGTATTGGAGGAAAGATTTACTCCATTGGATAAAAGCAAGACATACAAGTCCAGATTATGCATGTCCAGATAAGGTATAAATAATGAGAACAAGCATCAAATAAAAGGCCTGTCCTGAAGCAGAAATTCTATATTCTATACCTAAAAGTAAGGTTAATCCTTCTTCTTGTTCAAGCTCTTGCTTGTTCTCTACAAATTAGGTGTGCTCTATACATTTCAAAACTTAGAAGGAAAAAATTTGAAGGCAAATGACCACGAAGTCATGATATAACTACTTGTTTTTATCACCAAGTATTTTTTATTTCCTACAAATTTTGCTTAATATTATTTTTTAAAAAAAAATTAAATCATATCGCACATAGCATTAATGTTTCTAAAACAATGGGTTTGTAGAAATGTTTTTTCAGCTTAAAGAGTTCTTGTATTCTAGAAGCAAAGGAAAAGTCTCTAAACATTTAGTTATGTGTATATTTGGGCATAAATATGCTCACGTTTGTGTGGGCGAAAAGGAAGACTGGAAGATGTCTTTAAGATCCCTGGAACTGGAGTTAGGGACCGTTGTGAGCAACTCAAAACGGAGACTGGGAAGTGAACTCAGATTTTATGCAATAGATACAAGTACCCATATGCATACACTGTGTAGCCCTCTCAAGTGAGAGGTTCCTAACCTCACCCTGATCTCAGAATGAGTGTTTTCAAGTTATGCCCATGAATGAAAGACTTATGATCTTCAGGATTGAAAATTCAAGCACTAGTCCTAATTATATAAGTTCATAAATTGGGTAAATCTAAGTTCATAAATTGGTGTATTTCTGGCAGATTGAAGCAACAGTTTTTGAGCGTCACAGAATTTTCTGTTCTATATTCATTATAGAGATACCCTCTGATTCACATTGCCAGTGCTATGAAAGCATACCATGACCAGATAACTTGGCAAAAGAAGGACTTATGGCAGCCTACACACCTCCCATGATACTTTATCATCACTGAGGGTCACTGCATAAGGAACCTGGAAGCAGGAACTGCAGCAAAAGCCACGGAGGAATCCTAGTTACTGATTTTCTCCATGTACCTTGATTAATTCTCTTTCTCATTCATCCCATAATCAACTTCCCAGAGATGGTACCATCAACAGTGGGCTGCAACTGCCCACATCAACCATCAATAGGGAAATTTCCCACAAGTTTGTTTACAGGCCAATCTTAGGAATTCATTTTCTCAAGTGAGGTTCCATCTTCCTGGATTGCTCTATGTCATATTAGGTAGACAAAATTATCAACCAGGACAGACAGATGCCCACGGCTTTAACATGCCACACTCTTTTATAATGAATATGTGAAAAAGAGAAAATGGAAACAATGATTACCATCCACATTTATAGATGTAGTATATATGTATGTATGTATAAGTAGATATGCCTGTATATGTGTATATACATATGTGTATCAATGTATGCATACAACTCTGTAGATGCATGTGTGTGTGTGTGTGTCCACTTGTTTGTACGTGTTCATGTACTTTTTAACCAATTAGGAACAAAATTGTGACATATTCTATGACAGTTATGTTTGAAAAGTAGCTTGAAATCTCTTTATGGAAACTTCAGTTCTTATAAAAAAGAAAAGATTGCGTGATAGATCAATATTCCTAAAGTTGAAGATACAGGAGTGCAATACAAGATGTTTCTGTGAATTAATTTGAGCTCCAATTTTTCTGCTCACAATCTTAAATAATAGGTTATTATGATTATGTCAAGGTGATTCTGTCTAGGGATTCTTTCTTCCCAGTCTGTGATTTACATCAACAGTATACATCAACAGTATCATATTTACATCTTGGTATCAAATAATAACACTAGAAATTATGTCTATGTAATATTTATTGTCTATTTATTATTGGTGAGAAATTGAACTAAGCATATGTAACACATGTTCTTCAATTCTCTGTGATGAAAGTAGTCACACGGTACTATTTTCACACTTGTAAGGAAAAATATGAAACAAATAACTTTAGATTTAAATTGAGTAAATAAGTTCATTTGAAGCTCATTGATAACCAACATCTGAGTCTAGCGATTTATCTGCACACAATACTTATCTCTCATGTGATGGGGTGTTCATTGTAATGATTATATGGAAATAGCCTTTCCACAAATCAAAGTGGAAATGGTTGTCCAAAGTATTCAGCTTCATATCATCTAGTGGGAATATTGAAAGCTTTGTTCAGAAGGCCTGTGTTAGAAAAGTTATGAATCCTGGTCAGTAATAGGGTTCATTTAATGTGAAGTGGGTTAGTCCCATACGGTCTTTTGAAATGAAGTGGTGCCCACATGCAGTGTGTGTGTGTTCATTTTGTGTGTGTGAGAGAGGGGGGTGGAGAGAGAGAGACAGAGACAGACAGAGAGACAGGCAAGAGACATTGAGTCAGAGAGACAGAGGGGTAGACAGACAGAATGACAGCCTGACAGACAGAGACAGAGAACATGAGAATATGCTGGGCAGTAGGCCTCCTCCTCCTCCTCCTCCTCTTCCTCCTCCTCCTCCTCCTCCTCCTCCTCCTCCTCCTCCTCCTCCTCCTCCTTCTTCTTCTTCTCTCTCTCTCTCTCTCTCTCTCTCTCTCTCTCTCTCTCTCTCTCTCTCTCTCTCTCTTTCTCTCTCCAGTCAAGTGATTGATACAAAGCCTATTTACAATGTTCAAATCTAGGGTCATGGCAATTCTTCAGCATATAACTGACAGTTTTATGGTCCTGAGATTCAAAAAGCTTTATCTTCATCTGGGTCTTTCTGTACTGCTATGTATCTTAACATCCCTTTGTATTGAGACTCAACTACTGTTAAGAACCATGTGGCAGTGTATGCACACATGTGGCTGGGAAATTAGCAGTCATTTGAGTTACATTTTAAATACACAAATGATGATATTTTTCTGAGATTTTTCTTCCCTGTGAGTCTGTTTGGACAGTTATATTAATCTCCATCTGAGCTAGTTTGTCTTTGGAAAGAGATACATACCAGATTTGGAAGCCCTTAGTACTTCTGTGAATTTCTTCCCATTAGACAAGGAAAGGAATTAGTGAAGAATAAAGTAGACCTCTTAAATAGAACTCTTCTCTCTTATAAGCTTTGGTGACAGTTCACATACCAGAGAGTTCACCATTGAAACTGACCATCTTCAAAAGAATAAACTAACAAACCAATTTCTAAAGAATGGATACTTGGCAAAGGATAATGATGTAGAAAAAAAAAATCTTTTCTAAGGGAAGGTCAAAAGCAGACCTGGTTGCAATTTCTGGCTCTGGCAATTTTTTACTTTCAGATAATTAATGACTTCAGGGCATCTCCTAGCTTTCAGGAGTATAAATAAACAAATAGAGAGAAACGAAAACATGCACAAACCAGTTGGATCTGCTTTTAGATTGTTCCTTTGAAACGTACTTAGAAAGTTTCCCCCAATTAAAATAAAATAAATTTTGGTGAATATCTTCAGGTAATGAACAACAACAAAAACAAACCTGGTTGATCCAAGAATGGATCTGAATTGCAATGAAAAGAAGTTAACTCTAGCCCTGACTCATGCTTGCATAGGGCTGTGGGGATCCATGCCTAAAGGAATAGAGAAAACATATCCGATTTAAGGATAGTCTTCTAAATTTTCCACAGATAAAGGGAAGTAATTCTTGCTGGTTGATTTTTATCTTAAACACATTTTGTTTTTGTACAATGCAGTTTAAAAAGAGAAAAAAATAGCAATAGAATTCACAAGCCACTGTTAAGGTAAGTGAAGAGACAGG
This sequence comes from Arvicanthis niloticus, assembly GCF_011762505.2. NCBI lineage: Eukaryota > Metazoa > Chordata > Mammalia > Rodentia > Muridae > Arvicanthis > Arvicanthis niloticus. Next base: position 10,972,943 of record NC_047663.1, read on the forward strand.
TGTTGAACAAAATCTACAGCATTATTCTATGTTAATGAGAGATTTGGACTTTGCATGCATGGGTTTTGTCTTTATTAAACTTAGTTTCTAATCCACCGTAGTTTTCTGGAAATAAATGGTAGTGATTGTATCTGCTTAGTGACTGGGTAGACTTGCTAATTCAGTCTCGCTGTGGCCCTACCTTCTAAAGGAACTCTTTCTTTCTGTGTAAATTCTTGGAGCTGAGGATGGATCTCATTGTAGGAACTGTTTCTAACCTCGCATGAAGCCCTTAGGTTTGACCCTAGCAAGAAGAAGAAACAAAAATGGCTCTAATCCACATGTCTAGCAGAAAGATCCAACGTTCTCATAACTCAGGTTAAGCAATACAATTCAATGACCAAAGCAGGGGCTGGAAAGCTAGCTCATTGATTAAGAAGGCTTGCTGCTCTTGGTAAGGACCTGGCTTCAGTTCCTAGTACCCTCACCAGGCATCTCACAACTGCCTCTGACTTCCGCTTTAGGAAATCTGATGCCTTCTTCTGGTTTCTACAAGTATCTGTACCTATGTGAGCATATACACACTTGTAATAAAAATAAATACATCTTTTAGAAATACCAAAGAAATATTAGTATGAAATTGTTTAGAGCCTTTGCATAAACACTCTGTCTACTGAAGTAGAGCTGCTGAGAAGCACAGAGATCCGTCTTGTGAAGCAATTCATTATTGGCTTTTGGATATTTCCAAGGACAAAATAGGGCAGGTGCTTGTGTGTCTTTTTCTCATTTCTCTTCTATTACACAGAACAGGACTAAATAAATGAATAAACAAGGACAGGCAGGCCCTTCTCACTGCCTTGTGCAGCACGGAGCATTTCAACTGGGTTTTATGAGGTAATAAATTATTGTTCCTGTCCTAGCAAGCTGCTGGTTTTTTTTTTTTTTTTTTTTTTTTTTTTTTTTTTTTTTGAAAGGCTAACATCCGGTCCTTGGGGGCACCAGCTTTTATTATACATTTCACATTGGACCAGAGGTCAAATTAATTGACCTTATCTATGTGAAAAACCAGCTGGCTGCACGGTGAAATAAAATCTTTTACAGAGAATTCGGGGACATATAAACAACAGGAAAGCTCCATCCCATGGCGCCTGGAACTTCCAATTAGAAACAGAAAACGTGTAGTATTTACATTTTTGAATAGTCAGTTGAGAATCTATTGTGATTATTTTTCTCTAAGGCACAGTAGTGCCTGTGAGATTCCAGACGCTGTATAACGCTTCCTACGTGTTTTTTATTTCATATATCCATTTGTCTGTATATATTATTCGTGTGTAGACTAATGCACCCACGTGGGAAATGGGTGACGAGAAAAGGAGATGAGATGTCCTAGCTCCTCACTCTCATCTTGCTCCCTTGAAATTAATGAACCTAAAGTTGGGAGGTTCACAGCTAACCTGGCTAGCTAGCAAACCCTGAATTTCCTCCTCTATCCATCCCACCCTCCAGTACTGTGGTTACAGACACCCAAGAGGCCCCATCCAGCTTTTTATATGGGTGTTTGTAATCCTAACTCAGATCTTTATGTTTGTGAGGCAGAAGATCTTGCCTACTGGTCCATCTCCCCAGCGCTCCACCTATCTTTTATAATGTCACAACTCACAAATTTGAGATGGGAACATACGTTTTTCATATACTCGCACATTCTATATTTGAGTGAGCAATGATGGGAAAGGTTTTGGACTACACAAGGATGAGTATAACCAGGTTCTCTAAAGAAACAATTAAACCACCTGGATTCCCAAAGAAGTTGCTTTACCTTTAAAAGATTAAAATTAGGGCTCATGCCCTTCAAGTTCAAGATGAAACCCCTTACCTCCTGAATTCTCCGTTGTCAAATCAAACTTCAGAAAGATTGGGACATTTGGCTTTCCGTAGCATATGGGAGATGGCTCATTTCTTTTCCTAAAAGACTGGCCTCTCCACTTCCTCATCTGTTAAGTGGGATAATAACGCTGGCATCTCAGAGTGGTTTGCAAAAAGCCAAATCCATCATTGTAAATAAACATCTTGGGATCTAAGTTCTGGCCATAAATAACAGGGAACTTACCATTACGTATTATATCCAAATTAAAGGTAAATGAATGATTAGGATTCTCATTCAAAATGAGAAGTAGAATTTGCCTGCATCTGGTTCAGGCCAGCAGGGGTACATGAGCAGGACCCAAGCTTAGGCTTTCAATTTCTTATTTTGCTATTTCGCATTTGATCAATATGTGTAAGCCTTTCAAAAATTTCTGATGAAAATGATCTTGAGGGACAAAGACAGATGATGCTTGAAAAGGTGGTTGACCCTACTGAAAGTCAGTGACAAATAGATGTGAATTTGACCCAACTATATAAATTCAAATAATGGAATAGGGTCATTCATAAAACTTACTTGAGTTGAAACTACCAGGAATAATTTTAATTGCTATGCAACCCTTATGACTATCCATTTGTGGAACCTGTGATTTTTGAGAGGGGCAAATGAGGTTTGATGAATGGAGTTTTTCACACTGTAGCACGAGCCCACATCAGGTGGAGGTCCTCTGTAGCATCAATCTGGAAAAGATTAAGCCACAGAGCGCACATCTGCTCGGAGGAATGTTGAAGAAACCAATGTCTGTGCATGCAATTTCAACCTCTAGCTGGGGTCAGAAGGAAAATGATTTAGTGACTTCAGCAAACAGACTTGCAGGGGAGTCAAATACGTTTGGTTTCACTTTGCACAGTATATAGAGGGTATCAATAAAGAGCTCTATGCGCCAAGATTAGTTCAAGGACAGCTTGGACAGTAAACTGCTTGGATGATTCAGTCCTCAGCTGCACGAAGTGGGTCTTCTGTTGATTCGTGCAGCTTTTTCATGCTAAATAATGGACGGGGAAGTTTTAGAGGCTACATATAAAAATGAGACTGTCAATTTATTTTTAATTGAAAGATGAATAAATGGTTCCGTACTCATGAATGTCAAGCACAAAAGAAGTTGAGCTCCAGACTTAGAAACACATAGGACAGGCTTTTGTGACTTCCTGAAATGCATGGCCAAAAGTGGGTAGAACCTCCCCATGCCAATAGATAGGCAAGGTTGCTTAGACAATACAGAAAATCATTGTCGATACCCTGTTTTAAATTTGTGACTTTTGCTTGTTGGATATGACTTAAGGTCCACGAGAATGCCAGAAATAAAAGAGAAGAGTATAAAATGCCAGATACCAACAGCATAGATGTGTGATTAGGTTTAAAACTGAGAAAGTGGCAAAGAGGGAGATGAGATCAAGCTAGCAAGCCTTGAAAGAAGAGGTCTCTACTTTTCCAATGACGTGATAATAAAATGCTGTTTATTTAGTATAAACATCTGGTGGCTTTTCTCTAGTATCCCTGCTCAGATGCAATAATCTCTTTTGGGAAATAACTTGCTCTATCTTGGCCCAATGGGTGGATCTGGTAGTGGATCAGATTTGATGGGCCATTCTGAAATAGCCACCGTTGCTGATATTTCAAAAGCATGCAAATTCCTTATGAATTTCGAAGAAGATCAAATCCAATGGCTTTGGAGGCATAAAGAGACTGACCTGGAAACTTGGGACAGAGCCTATTCCTTTTGCCTCCCTGACTCCATGTCTCCCCATGCAAAGCAGGAACGTGTGGTGCGTGGCTTTCACTGGAGTACCCCAGGAACCATCAGTGAACCTGAAAGCCCCCACATCTGGCTATAGCTTAGTCTTGTTTGCTTTAAGATCTGCACACAGACGACGACCACCCTGGCTGTGAATTCAGGGATGGCCCAGCCTTCTTTATTCATGGCCAGTGGAGGTGAAGGGTCTCTGCACTCACCTGGTCCGAGGGTGAGGCCCACTACATTTGCAGCCCACTAATGTTTTTGTTAGTGTTACCCCTTTTGAAAAAGACTTATGCAGAGGCAGACACACATTCATCAGTCACTCTTTTTCTTATTCCTTGTTCAGCAGGCACAGAGTATGTCTCAGTAAGGTAAAGGTTAGGTCTTTACACTGATACCGGAATACATATCGATCAAAAACAGAGCCTCCTGGATTAGATCTCTCAAACAACAGTTTGCTCTCCGGATATTTTTTTTGTTGAGGTTTATGGCAGTTACTCCAAGAAATTACCTTTCCTAGGAGTGTAGACTAAGTGGTAAAGTGCACTGTGGTGGAATCTTAAACAGTGATTAAACAGAACATTGTACTGAATGAGTCAATGCAGAAAAATAATTAAAATGTGGTGGAAGAGACAACTAAGAAAGTGGTAATGAACAGTTAATACAAAGAGTTTCTTCCAAACCTGTTAGGTTTTTGTGAAGAAGGTTGTCTCAGAAACCCATGGGTTTTAGCTGTTTTAAGAGCCTGTGTGTACAGAATTAAGATCTCAGTTGAGCAATGGCCCTTAGCAAGAATGAAACAAAAACAAAGAAACAAACAAAACCACATAGCATGCAACATCTATCCTTTTCATTCTCTTTAAGTGAAATACGACTTTTGTGGAAAGTTCTGGCATTCTAGAAACAGCCCCACCCAAGCAACCAATCTAAAAGGCTGATTTTTCTTTTGTTTTTTTTTTTTTAGTATATTTTTCTGTAAACAAATTTGATATACTTTTAAAATGAAATGACAGAGTGCAATGCTGTTGTATCGTGTATTTGCTAAGGTATTCTGGGGCAGCCAGAAAAATCAAAACAAAAATTAAACATGAAGAACCACAGAAACAACTACCAAGATGGACACTGTCTCTCCCTTTAAAAGTATCAGAAGACAATGGAAAAGGAGGATTTGTGGAGGAACCATAGTATTGCCAAGACACACCACCGGCATCTTCTTCTCCCTATGGTACAGCCTCATGAGGCTGTGTGTCTTTCTCCTTTGCAGCCAGTTCTGTAGCGGTCGACTGTACTGCCACCTGCTGGTAACACATTGCCTTGTACAATATTTCCCTTTGCTGTTACAAAACATCCAGTGTCTGTTGAGCTAAGTTTACTGGTCTCTAGCCTGGCAAGCAATAATTGATGACCACATATATTCATTGTGACTGATAAATTAAAAAAAATGCAGAGTCAACGTCCTTCTGGCCAGGGAAGGATGGCTTAGAAGGATCTGCACCAGGGTTAAAGTATTTTCCAGCTCCACACTTGAGCCTGGCAAGTTGTGACTCTTGGGACTGACACTTGTCTGGAATTCTTCCGTCAAGGACAAAGATTAAGGCTAAATATGTAACAAAAGGGTTATAAATAAAGGGTGTATTGTTATTCTTCCCTAAGAAAGAAATGAAAGGAAACATGTTGAGATGTGTATGGATATATACAGTGTCAGTTAGTAAACAGAAAATACAGCACAAACTTTATCCAACCACCAAGGGCAGAGGAAATGCCAGCACATCAGTAAAAACCAAGAAGGATCTTATGAAGAATCGGTCATGTTACACAATTTGACAATCTCTCGGCTGTGAACATTATGGTTTGCGGGCTATTCTGTATGGATGTTGATGGGTCTTTTCTGGTGAAGACTACCTATAACTTTCATTCCCTGAGCCGCATATTTTGCTTTAATTAGCACAGAGATTAATTTCCTGGATCCCTCTGATCTTCACACTAGAGCCGCACAAATTTGAGCTTCTGACTTGAATCATTTCTAAAGATTGGGTAAGGACTATCTAGTTAATATTCATTTATTTCAGGACTACAGCCGTTACATAATTTATCCTTCTAATTATTTTTCACTTTCTGTGCTGTCTACTCCTCGTTCCAAAACACAACCTGGTTTTCACTAACTTGGGTGAGTCTTGAGGTTATAAAAGGAACTGTTGATTTGACTGACTCCATACTCAAAATGTAGCAAGTGCTTTCTTTACTGATCAAGCTAGTAGATGGTGTTGAAGATTAGAGGCTACAAAAACAAGCCTGTGCTCATTTGTTGACTTCTGATCTGAATATTCTCTAACTCTTTCCTTATTTGGCAATTAGCCTTTCTATTTGTACGCCGTGTCTGCTGAGGCTGCAAGGGACTTTTCATAACCTGCATCATGGAACATGCCATCAGGAAAAGACCTTATCAACGGTAGCAGTTGATCCAAACGGTTTGTCTATTTGGGGAGTATCAGCCTCACTGAAGCCCCGCCCTTACACACGGAATCATTCAACTCTCCATGCCTTGGTAGCTCTAGACATTGCATGCCACACTTATGTCTCGGGAAAGATAGATGTCCGCTGGTTTCCAGATGTGTTTGCTATCAGTGCAAATGCATTTATAGCTGTGTCTGGAAATGTTTAAATAACTGACCAGTTTTTTTTTTTCCTCCCCTTTTATCTCTGGCTACTTTAGTATCTTCCAGCTCTAACCCCAACCAGTTTATATCTCTTTTAACCTTCATTGCGACACTTGGAATTCTTCCTCCTACTCTTGGTACACTTAAGTCATAGCCTAACAAGAGTCAGTTGTTTCCAATGGATAATTTTTAGCCTCAAGAGGAACTAATTTTAATTGGTGTGTGCATGCTGCCATCTGGCGGAGAGAGTGGAGAGTACACTTTTCTTGTCGGTTTTCGATTCAACGAGCTGGCAAATACATCTTGATCATTTCCCATTTGTTACACGCAATGAACCAAACATAATGAGGGAAATAATGTCACAGGAGAAGTCTCAGTGAGACAGTCAGCTGGAGGAGACTGTTGAGTTGGTCCTGAGGGGAAAAGAGCCAGCTTAGCTATACAGGTTCATCCCTGAAGTCCACGTGGAAGAGATCTCACGGTATAAAATTGTTTTCTGACTTCCTCATTGTGCATCAGAGCCTGTGCACACCTGCTCACACACAACAATACTCTAATAATATCAGTAGTAGAAAACTCTTAGGAATCTACGAGGGTGACCCCTAGCTAAGACTCCTTGTTCTTCCCCTGTAACTAGGAAAGACTTCCATGGGAGGGATTATAGGGACCATGGGAAGGATTATAGGGACTTCAATCCATCCCCCAAACCTCTGACCTACAATTTGTCCCTTCTGCAAAAGGTGTATTGGGGCGCAGGTAGCACAGAAATTGTGGGAGTGGCCAACAAATGATTGGTCCAGCTTGAGACCTGTAGGAGAAATGGAGGCAGACCTCTAAATAAACGCCAGGGAACACGCAGCTATCTCCTGCAGGATGACATAATTGAGGACTGCCTGAGAGACCAAGGATTGCTGACGCAGACAATGCCAACCAATCAGGAACTGCTGTTTAGAAGAGATCCTTTCTTGGGATCAATGGGGCGCAGGTGGAGGGTATTAAGGGAGCTTGCAGCAGCATTCAGGTGAGCTTGCTGAGGTGTTTCTCACCTGCTCCTGGAGTCTAACTCCTCCCACCTCACCTCCAATCTCCTAGGGCAGGTAGAGTCAGGGCAACACAGCAGAGACCCATGCCACAAGAGGAAGCCCACCCTTGACACTACCTGGAGGGCCAGGAACCAGAGGCTGGATAGTCCAGGGACCTAGGATAGAACCAAACATCCCCAGAAAAAAAATTCCCTAATGATATTCTGCTATACTCAGAGATATAAGCCCAGTGTAATGGGCAGCGGAGAGACTCGATCCAGCAACTGATGGAAACAGACGCAGAGACCCACAGCCAAACATTAGACAGAGCAGGGCGAATATTAAAGAAAAGGAGAAGAAAGACTGTAAGAGACAAGGTCAAGGACACCACGAGGGAACCAAACCAAACCAAACCACAGAATCAGCTAACCTGGCCTCATACAGGATCACAGAGTCTGAACCGCCAACCAAGGAGCCTGTGTGGGACTGACCCAGGCCCTCTGCATATATGTCATGGTTGTGTAGCTTGCTCTACTTGGGAGACTCCCTAATAGTGGGAGTAGGGGCTGTCTCTGATGCTTCTCTCTGCTTTGGGGATCCTTTCCCTCCTACTGGGTTGCCTCATTCAGCCTTAATATGAGGAATGGTGCTTAGTGTTACTCTAATTTGACCTGCCATGTTGGTTGCCCCGAAAGGCCTGCTCTTTTCTGCAGGAAAACGTAGGAGTGGATGGAGTGTTGGAGGGACTGGGAGTAGAAAGGAGGAGGGCAAGCTGCATTTGGGATGTTACAAATGAGAGGATAAATAAAAAAATTTTTAAAAATAGTAGTAGCAGAAAATTGAAAGTTAATCACTCGGGAAACTAATATACTTATTAAAATATATATTAACTCTTTTCTAAATTTTATGTCTTTAAGAAATACTTAATTTCCACCGGGGAATCTGGAATATTATTCATGCATACCTCAAAAAGAGACTATCGTCACTTCGTCCTTTTATTAGCTTTGTTTGTTTGTAGAGATCATGAAATGGAGTCTGGTATAGTACTAGTTATTTATTTATTTTTTTAAGTAACTTCAGGTGTCATTTGCATTTCACCGATAATGGTTTCCACTGGTTTTATTTGTTCTGTAAAAGGATTCAATCCCCCGTTAGCAACCTGCACCTCATTCTGTATCTCCTTATTTCTGTTTTACTCATTACTATGTACTAATTACTACCCCCGTCTATATTTGTTATTTTGACACCTGTAAAATAACAATGAGATCAACACAAAGAAAGTGAACACAGTTGCTGCCTGTGCCCTGGACTACTCACTGCCGACCCTGCCTGCCCTTGGGGGTTGGAGGTGAGGTGGCACACGGCACAGACTCCAGAAGCAGGTGAGAAATGCTGCAACAAGCTCATCTGAACTGTCCTGCAAGATCCTTTAATACCCTCCCCCTGTCCTTCGTTGGTCCCAAGAAAGCATCTCTTCTAAACAGCAGTTTCCAATTGGCTGGCATTGTCTGCATTAGTAATCCTTGATCTCTCAGGAAGTCTTCAATTAGGTCTTACTGCAGGAGATGCCTTTGCGGCCCCTGGTGTTTACGGAGAAGTGATCACTGACGTTCCTTCTACACACAGTATATTCTCTGATACAGTTAAACAATAACACTCTTATGATATGGTTTTAATATTTATATGTAATCCGTTTAGCATTTTTTTTCCTACTTGGCCCTGGCTAGAATCATCTGAAAAAGGAGTCACAACTAACTAATGTTCTTCATCAGGTCAGACTCTGTGCTGGTCTGTGAGGGGGTTTTTTGATTGTTAATTGATACAGGAGGGCCCAGCCTAAAGTGGGTGGTACTATTCCACAGGCAAGTTGTACTGGTCTGTCTGTATAGGGCTACTAGCTAAGCAGGAGCTTGAGTGAGCCAGAAGCACTGTTCCTCCATTTATTTCTGACTCATGCTAAGTGGATTCAACTATGAAATGATATAAGCGATGGTATTTTTCTGATCACATAAATGGAGTCCTAAATTTTGTAGGATTATGTAAGGCTGAAAAGGCAGTGGATGAACCTTTACCAACAGCCTCTCTTCTAGAAAAACAATTCTTTAAAAATGAGAAGAAGAGAATCACTAAGTATTTCGTGTTGAATTGATATTCTGTAGGCTTCCCGTTATCTATTGAGGTGATCATGCAATATTTATGTTTAAGTGCATAACATGCACATAACCATAAATGTGGTTAAATACATTTATGGACTTGTGTACCTTTAACCATTCTTAGAACTATAGGGTAGAACCATCTTGGTCACAGTGCACAGTCTTTTGGATGTGCATTTGTATTTGTTTTGGAATTAGATGGTTAAACTTGCTTACATCTTGCTTAATTACCTAAGATATTGGTCTAGAATTTTTATTTTTATGTATCTTTACTAGGTCTGAGTATATGATGATACTGGCTTTATAGGAGTTTGAAGGTGTTCCTTTGTTGTTTTGTTTTCATTTTGGCGTGTATGTGTTTTAAATAATTTAAGAAGGATTGGCCATAGATCTTTGAAAGTCTGGTAGAATTTTGCTGCGAATCCATCTGGCTCTGGACGTTTTAGTTGGAAGGTTTATTATAACGATTACCATCTCCTCGTTTCTTATGGGTTTGTTTAGGTTGTTGATCTCGTCTTGTTATAATTTTGGTGATTCTGGCTGAATATAGAAATTCACCCATTTCTTTTAGGTTTTCCAATTTAACACAATAAAAGATGTAGAAGAAAAGGGTTGTCCATGTTAGGGCTGGAGAGATGGCTCAGTTGTTTCGTTCCTCTTGCTAAGGACCAGAGTTCAGGGCCAGAAACCATATCCAGCAACTTGCAGCTGCCTGTAAGGCCACACCCATGGGATCTGACGCCCTCTTTGGGCCTCCATGGGCACTTGAACATACATAAACACCAACAAAAAATAAAAATCTTTTTAAAATAAAGTTTATGTTTTTTATAGTTCTATATCTCTATGGTTTCAGAAATAGAAACTAGTTTTCAGTGACAGAAAGGAACCACATCCTTACCTTTTCTGCTTCTGGAAGACTATGGCAATTTTAGCTTATGACCCTCTCCATCCACCTTCAAGACCAACCAGTCATTCATTGGGTACCAGCTTCCTGCCATTTGTCTTCTCTTTGACTCACTCCTTCTCCTTTTCCAACTCTTACATTGACTGATTGCACTGGACCTACCCAGATGAGCCAGGGCCACTATGGAGTGGCACTTTTGACTTCTTTTTTTCTACACCCTATCACCTTTGCCATATTCTATGTTCACAGACCTGGCATTAAGGTATGGATATTTGCAGACATGGTACTACTTGGTTATATTGCTTACTATAGCCGTCTCATCCATTTCATTTCATGATAACTGTACATTCTGGTATCTGTGTAGTTAATGATCTTAAGTATTTTGTTATGTACATAGAATTCCTATTTTTCCAGCAAAGATGATGGTGGAGGTCTTAATCCTGGGCTTAACATTGTCTAGTGCCTCAAAGCTTTTTCAACTCTGCCATCTATGTCTCCTGTACTTGCATGTCTCTCATGCTTCCTTTATGCTTTACATTTAAGGCCAACTTATCGTGGTCATTTTCATTCCAGAACTCGACAGCAGTAGTGATTTATTTTTATCACATACTTACTTTTAATTATTTCCTTTATTCTTGAGAATTTCATGCATTTAATACAATTAACCGTGAGCAAATATAAACCTGTTTCTCCCTCCAAATTATTGCATATGTACTGCATGACTTCTTTCTCTTTTTTTGAGGTAGGATCTCACTATGTAGCCCTGACTGACCCAGAACACATAGAGATTCTCCTGCTTCTGCCTCCTAAGTACCAAGATTAAAGACAGAAGCCGCCAAAGCCAGAAGGTGATTTTTTTAGAATTACTGAGTCCACCTAGTGTTGTTGCTATAGTGACTTGTGGATTGAAGGGGAGGGCATCCCCCAGAGCATGCCTGCTTTCACCCTCAAAGCCAAGTCGTTTTACATCAGCACAACCCACAGGTCCTTCACTGTTACACTCCTCTCGAGCTTCTTTTCTTGGGAAACCACAATGTAACATTAGACAGAACAATCTTTGCATTGTCTATGGTGGTAGAGGTAGGATGGATTTAGCAGAACACTGAGCAAGGCAGAGGTGAATACATCAAGAGTTAAGTTAAAGTCTGCTCCTTATCTCAACTCATGATGTCTCCCTTTTCCTGCCCTGTTTCCATCATCCCATTTCCCCATTTTAATTTGTCCGGGTAATTTCCACCATTTAAGGGTCTGTTTTGGTTTTCTTACATTTTTTTTTCCCTCCAACTCTGTTCTGATAACGAGTCTTTGAGGATTCAGCCAGGGATGTCCATAGCCTTCCTCAATCACAGCTCTGCCTTATACAGTAGCAGTAAAATTTTCAGCTACACCACAAAGAGAAACACATACTCTTGTTAACTCAGGTGCTTCTAGGGCCTAACAATGTCTAACACTCAGTGGGAGATGATAAACAACACACCCCTTTTCAACATCACCGACTACAACGTAGTCATCTTTAATTATCTGCCAGAAAAAAAATAGCAAGTAACAACAATTCTTATTTGTGTGATTGGAACTAATCTGTTTGGTTTATTTTGGGTGTGTGTATGTGATAAATTCATGTTGTTAAAATAAAATATAAACGTGGCTAAATACCATGTCCGTCAAGTTCCATGCGACCACTAGGTGGCAGAGTAGTATTGTGTGTGTGGTATCTGAAAATATTATACATGTTTATATGCCCATACGTGTATATACCAATGCATGTGCATGTATGTATATATGATATCTTTATATTTGTTACACTTCACGTTCTTTCCTATATAAATATCAATTAATGTGAAAGATAACACTGGCAAATATACTTGGTAGCAAAAAAAAAAAAAAATGGTAGCAAAAAAAAAGTTAACTAAGAAAAATTGTCCTGAGGTACAGCACCAGCATTTCTCTATCTGTTTGTCTTGCTGGAATGTCAGTAGCTATGACTCCATGCAAAGTTTCAATCACACAGGTAGATGCATATATTTCAAATTATGGGGAAGCCGAAACCAGGAAATACCAATCTAATATTACCTGCTAAGTTTCAAATTTAAAGCCTACTCTTTAACATGTAAATATGCATGTGTGTATACATGTTTGTGCATCTCTGTGTCTACATGTATATGTCTGTTATATGCACATGTGGTGGTTTGAATAAGCTTAGCTCAGGGAGTGATGCTTTTAGGAGGTGTAGCCTTGTTTGAGTAGGTGTGGCCTTGTTGGGGGAAGTGTGCCACTGGTAAGGGAGGGTGGGCTTTGAGGCCCTCCTTCTGGCTGCCTGAAAGGCAGTCTCTCTTGGTTGCCTTTGGATAAAAAAATGCAGACCTCTCAGCTCTTCCTCCAGCACCATGTCTGCCTGGATGCTGCCATGCTTCCTGCTATGATGATAATGGAGTGACTCTCTGAGACTGTAAGCCAGCCCCAATTAAATGTTTGCTTTGATAAGAGTTGCTCTGGTTCTGGTGTCTCTTCACAATAATGGAAACCCTAAGACAGTATGCATGTGTGTATGTGTGTGTGAGAGTATGTGCCAGAATGATGGCAGCATTTATTTGTGTGTGTGTGTGTATGGGTATACATGTGTGTGCATGTGTATATGTGCACATGTATGTGTGTGTGAACATGTGCATGATGAAGGGGCATTTGTGTGTGTATATATGTGTACATGTATGTGCATGTGTGTGTGCATATATGTGTTTGAGTATGCTCATGAATGACAGGGGCATTTGTTTTATGCAGGTATATGTGTGTACATGTGTGTGCCTGTGTATGTATGTGTGTGTGAGCATGTACATGAATGTGGGGCATTTGTTTGTGCATGTACATATGCATGTGTGTGTGTGTGTTTCATTATGATCCTATCTTTCTGCCGTTGCTTCTTTCTAAAGAACAAAATTATCCGATCACTTGGTTCTATCCTCCAAACAAATTTTAAATTGGTCTTCCTCTTGTAGTTCCAATTCCAAGCTCCTCATGTTCTCCAGCTTCATCAGTGACTCCTGCAGCTTGTTAGGCTTAAATAGTCACTAGCTGAGGACTCTGATGTCAGAGCACAGAAGATCAGCCAAGCAGGGAACATGATCCCATTCACAGCTGTCCTCAGAATCTGGGGGGAAATTCTGACAAGTGAATATGGGACGGAGAAACTTGGATTGCGTGGAACCTCCTGCCTCAACTCCTGAGTGCTGGGAAGGAGCATATCCAACAAAGATAATCCTTACAGTTAAAAGACTAAATATTCTGGAAATTTCTGGTGCTCCTTTTCAGTAAAATAATTAATTATAAGATTTAGCATTAAAAGAAGAAAAACTTTAATTGGCTTTAAAGTCTCTGAGCTTTGTTCTCTGCTGTCATTATGTAGTAAGTGTGTAGTGAAAGTTTAAGCCAGATGAGGATGGGCAGATGGCTCAAACTTAAGAGCTAGCTGCTCTTCCAGAAGACCTGAGTTTTATTCCCAGTATCCATGCTGAATGGCTCCCTACTGTTGGTGTTGGTCTGGTCTGGTGCTGCTATGTATTCAAATACTAAACACTGGCCCCAAAGATCTGGTTACCTCCAAAGAAGAGATCCTCATGTACACCAAGTGATGCTGTGTAAACTTTGCACTCAATGTTAATTGGTCAATAAAAGCCTAATGCCTGTGATTGGGCAGTGGATAGAGAAAGGTAGGACTTGGGGATCCATTGAGGGGTCTCAGGAGACACCAAGGTAGAAAGAGGACATGGAGAGAGGAGGAGGCCACCATGAGAGAAGATGCACCATGAGCACATGGCCAGGAGAAACGGCAAGTAACAAGGGACATCTGGCTTGGGATTTAAGTTAGAACAGCTCCAAATCTGCCCAATCTAGGCTTCCAGCTTGTAAAATAAAATACCAGGATTGTGTATCTTTTACATGGGCTTAGCTAGAATTTATGTAATTCCTTAAACACCTGAGTACCTGAAACTCCAGTTTTAGAGAATGTAGCTTCCTCTTCTGACTTCTGTAAGCATCTGCTCTCATGTGCACATACCCTCATATCTCTCTCTCTCTCTCTCTCTCTCTCTCTCTCTCTCTCTGTCTGTCTGTCTGTCTGTCTCTCTCTCTTACAAACACACACACAAATATAATAATTTTTTAAAAATTCAGCTGGAGTAATACTTTCAGGAGGACAAAATAAATACATAATGTTAAAAACAGTATGGAAGCTTCAGATGGCAGTGCATGCCTGGATCCCCAAAATGTAGGAGGAAGAAGCAGGGGAATCATGAGTTTAAGACCAGAGAGAGAGAGAGAGAGAGAGAGAGAGAGAGAGAGAGAGAGAGAAGAGAGAGAGAGAGAGGAGAGAGAGAGCCTGTGTCAATCTAAGCTCACCCAAATAAGTAAAAGGATGTAAGAAAGGCAACGTGAAATTATCAGCTCCACATAGACAAACAGCCTGCCTCCTGAATTTGAGATGTCAACCTCCCACATTTGATTATGAGTCACTGAAGATTCACTGGAAGGTGGAGAGATACAGAGGGAACCGTCCTGCTCTGGCCCTTCTTCCAAGACACCTGTGGTCCAATAGAGTACTGCGGTAACACTGGAATGCCTACCTGTCTGTCTGCATATGGAAAGTTCACCTAGTCTTCTCTAAAGCTTTCTGGTTGACACGTGATGTACCTTGACCTTGTCCAAAGAAAATGTCCTGGTTTTTAAAGCTGAAGTTCATCCCAAAGAAGAGTTCAAGCCAGGAGGGGATTAGAGCCATTTTCAGACACTAGACTCTTCTTCACTGGTTATTAATGTTAATGAATCTGCTCCGTGCAGCAGATTCTAAGCTAGCTAATGAGCCTCTTGCAAAGCATGGGGACTTTGCTAGGGTGGTTGCTTAAATAATATAGTTCTGTTGAAGAGGAAAAATATAATGAAGCAATGTTTTCTTCCAAATCATTACCACTGTAGCAAGTAAATACAAAGAGAAAATGAGACCCCCAATAACAGTACATGATGTCTTCTTAGCTACCCTTTGTCTGGGATTAATAAAAGTAGCTACTTACTTGCAGTGCTGAAAACAGTTTTTCTGGGAAAACACCTCATCTAATTCATGGCTGCTTTCAAACCAAAGGTGAACGAGGTCATTGGCAGTAGAGGATTGCTTCTTGAGGTTCTCGGTGCGATTGAAACAATAAATAGCTTTGATAGTTCGCTTGTGAAATGACAGCGACCTTGATTGGCTTGGTAAGAGTGTTAGTGTAACTTATCCCCTGATGACTTAGCCTTCTCTGGAAGGAGCAGACCTCAGGGATGAAGCCAGGTCTCCACAAGCACAAAGCTCCTTGATGAGGTTGGCCAACTCGACTGTCCCTAAGAACTGCTTGTGATACAGAATGCCCGAACATGTCCAGTAGAAGGACCACCAGTTTCTACCATCCCTACTTACTCTCACAATTTCTGGCTTACTAAATGGTCTTTAATCACACACAGTGTTAAAAAAGCAATATGTACTGTTGGTATTTTACTTTATTCCTAAACCCTCCCAACTATAAAAATATTTTTTAAAAACACAGAAAAAATGGTTTATCACAAATTCTTTTATAAAGATCATCACCATAATATATTATGCATGTATTTATGTAATTTATTATGTAGTTGCATTCACAGGGAAGATAAACACCAAATGCTTTCTTATTTTCTATTTTAAATCTTGTAGACTGTGTTATTAGAAGTAATGAGTGGGCTTTATCATAGTTAGAGTTTCTAGTGTTCGTGATAAAATATTGACCAAAATTAACTTGGGAAAAAAAAAAGGTTTATTTTATATTGTCACTTACGATCCATCAAGAAAGGAATAGAAGGTTGGAAACTGGAGGCAGGAAAGGTCACGGAGCAACATAGCTTACTGGCTTGCTTTCCATAGCTTGTTCAGCTTATTTCTCTACAACCCAGGACAACTTTCATAGGGCTGGTACCACCCACAGTGATCTGAGGCCTTCCGTCCCACTCACTAATCAAGAAAATGCCCCACAGGCTTGCTTACATGCAAATCTGATGAAGGGATCTTCTGAACTTGAAGTTCCCTTTTCCTAAAATAAATCTTATTTGTGTCAAATGTATACAAACTGGGACATGCTTCCTATTAGGTGCTAGTAAGTGATTTTTTTAATTGCTTTATGTAAATTAAAATATGCAAGCATTTTCCATGGGGATCTGTTACTGTCTGAAACCAGAAGGAATGAGACCAGCACCAATGAGTTTGAGGAGATTAGTCTTCAGCCAGAGAAGGCAGGAGGTTGCAGCAGCATCCAGTGAGAGGGAGCTAGCATTCCATGGCCTCTTAGAATAGTTTTAGGACTTACACTTGTTGAAAACTCATACGTATTATTTTTGCCTATGATATGCTTTCAGATCTGCCTAATGGCCGTAAAATCAGCAAGCATTTTTTACTGAGAGGAGCAGAGACTTTAAAATGAGCTTCCATTGTGAACAATCTGTTCTTTTGTCTGGCAGCATGGTGGATCAATGTCTATCTTCTGCCCAGCGAACGATGGGAGAGAAGAAAGGGCAGTCAGGAAACTGCTCAAGCTGGGGGAGCTGGGAGTTTTTATTGAAATACCGAATCAGATCTAACTGCATTTTTTTTTTCTTTCATAGCAGACCCAGGAAAGTGTGGGTATTTTCCCAGAACAGGGTGCAGCTTCCGGTAGGAGAGAGAGTTAGCCTGGAGTCATGTAGGTCCTGGTTTAAAGACTGTCAAGAAGGAAGAAATAGTATTCCCCTATGGGAAAGGTACCATGTAGCGCTGAGACCCACCAGGACAAGGAGCTTGGAGCCAGCACCCAGTGAAAAGGAAGCATCAGCATCGCACACCTAGACTGTGGCTTGAAGAGCCCACATTGACCTTCCTCTGAAGACTGGGAGACAGCCCCATAGGAGCCTCCTGTGATGTTTCTTCTCAGATATGTAATTATGCTCACCATTCAGATTTAGACACAGCTTCAGAGATGTATGGGGCAACCGTGACTGCCCACAAGTATGTGCTTATGCTACCTAACTCCAGAGCAGGCAGATGCTTCTTGGTCACACTGAACTTTTCGGGGATATTGCAGTAGAAACAGAAACACACTTGATATTTATCCACACTCATTCAGGAGCTCCAAGAAGGCTAATGCCTCATAAAGTGAACCTTGTAAGGATAGGGGTAGCAAGAAAACACAGGTTCTCCCCTCTCTCTTACTGTAAAGCCCAGGACATAAGGCTTTTCTCCAGGTTCCAGAGGTATGATCAGTCAGATATCTTGATATGGACCAACTTGAGGGGATGCGTTTAATTTTGGTTGTTTCTCTTGTCTTCCAAATTGCTATTCTCTTCCTTCACTCCTATTATGAGGTCATGGGTCTCAGCGAATCATGCAATTTCTACTGCCTGAGAGCCCAGGTCTAAAGAATCCCCCTTGAGATACAGAGGACTCTGTGCCAGCACAGGACACTTGCAAATTATCGGCTGCATCTCCTGTTATTTACCCTTCCGATGTTCCACTTCCTATCTCTAAGGTAATAAGCACTTACCTTTCAGATAGTACCCAGAGGAGGAGGTAAATCTGAAAATGGAAAGTCCCATCCCACTTCCTGAAATGCTTCAAACAACACAGATGGAGGAGGGGAGAGAATTTAAGATGAAATCCATCTAAATAAATACATGAATTTTTTTTCCAAGCCTGGAAATCCCAATTTTAATGTCAAAACTAAATTGATTTTCTGGATGTTTTTGAAGGAAGCCTAATACTTATAAGTGGGCAGAAACACAGGACTAGCCAAGATGTTATGCTGAGTCATGGAAACACCATG
The DNA here is from genome assembly GCF_011762505.2 of Arvicanthis niloticus. NCBI lineage: Eukaryota > Metazoa > Chordata > Mammalia > Rodentia > Muridae > Arvicanthis > Arvicanthis niloticus. The sequence goes on from NC_047663.1 coordinate 10,991,161, forward strand.
TTTTGGATTCTTGCCAGAAATATAGCTCAATTGGTTCCCGTATCATTGATCAGGGTTACTCATCAAATAGGCAGCAGGAAAAGCTGAGTCAGCAATTATCTCTAAAGTTTTGTATATCAGATAAGAATTCATTAGCTCCATCCCGTTATTAGAATCACGGTGAATAAAGCCATCTATTTATCGAGGTGCAATATTCACCTAATCCCTGGTAGCATCCTTCCTCTTCTAGAGATTTGTATTTTGTCAATACTTAACTAAATAGTCGGTTAGAAACTAAGAACGATTAGGACATTTATTTGTTAATCAAAGCAGAGTGGATAGAATGAACACATCAGAGCTAAGGTTGGAAGACATTGAACTACTGTTATCAGACAAATGCCTTTTCAAAGTCGATGTCCAATCACAAGAGATCTCTCTAGAATAATGTATTCTTAAATGTAAGAGTCTGCAAACATTTAGGCAGTCAATCATTTAACTCATACTTTATAAGTTAAGTGGCAAATTAAATATGGAACATTCATGGATGCGGAGGAGGGATGTGCAATTCTCTCCTGTATGGAGTGAGGGCTTCTTCCTCATATTCTTGGAGCATCTGCAGTGCTCCATGGCACAAAGTTCCAGTGAATTGACGTGTGGAAGTTTAGAGACAGGTAATCATCTTTCATTCTCAACTTAGTGATCAGGTATTACAATAGTATTTTTTAAAGTATTTTATTCTTTTTTTAAATTAAAAGATAATTCCTTCTCTTTCCTCCTTCTCCCATGTATACCCCTTTCTCTCTTTGAAATTATGGGCAATACACACACACACACACACACACACACACACACTGTGTGCATATGTGTGTGTACGTGTGTGTGTGTGTGTGTGTGTGTGTGTGTGTGTGTGTGTGTGATTTCAGGAATGATTGCATGGGATAATTGTTTGGAGATTTCTGAGGACTTCCTCCCTGAAGAGCTGAAGAGGAGTGTCTGTCCTATTCTCAGCACTTCTTGGCTGCCTGTAGTTCAGAATCTGGAGTTAAAGCCCTATGAGATTTTCCCTTCCTATGTTAGTATATATATATATATTGCTGGTGTCCTTTTGCAGGTACTATTTAGGTAGCCATATCCATAAGACTTCATGGCTGACTGCAGCTTCTCTGCCACTTTTAGAACATGAAATCTCACAGCGAACTTCTTGGTCTCCCTATTCTTACAATCTTCCCTGTCTTCTGCTTCAATCTCTAAGCTAAGTCCCCAGTTTAGGAGTTGTATTTTAGATGGATCCTCCTTCTCTGAGCAGTTGTGATTTTTCTGTAATGATCTCTTTGTTTTGCAAAGGGAAGTTCCTTTGATAAGAGGCAAGACCTACACTTACCTGTGGCCATCCAGATAAGTATTTAGAATGCAGTTAGGAATTACCCTCATTTAGTAAAGTGATAGTTGTAGCTTCTTCTCCAAGACCATGGCCTTACTAGTCATGAGTAGTTAGTTAGGTTTCCACTACCAGGGACAATTTCTCTCTTGTTGAGCAGGCTTTAAGTTCCATTAGAAAGCTGTTGGTTACCCCCCAAGAAATACATACTACTGTTGCTATAACCTTAGGGTTATAGTACATTGCTGGCCATTGTAGTTTATAGGTATGATATCTGGATAGGCAAGTTGGTTGTTTTACTCCCTTGATAGCTTGCATGGAGGCTAGTACCGAGGGAAGAGACTTAGAAGTCAGATCCAGCTCAGGTCGTCTGTGTCCTGTGTATGAAGTACATGCTGTCTTTGGCCATGGAGACCTACTTTGCATTACTAAGAGGCAATGTCGGTAATAGCTTAGGTTGTAGGAAGTTCAAGTAATGCTATTCAGACTATGGGTGGGAGCACTGGATATAGTACCCAGCTAGGTCTTTGAGGTTGGGAAGGCTTCAGGAAAGCACAAGAAGTAGAGGGTCGGGTGGATATTCCAACATTCTTAAAGTCCAGATTTCCATTAAAGCCAGACATTGTTAACTAGTACAGGAAAAAAAATAATTATGACATTCCAGAAAACACAAAGGACCAACATTCATATCCCAGATTTCCTTAAGCATTGCTTTCTTTCATACCTCAAATAACCAGTAATTCTGAAATTAACTGCAGAAATGGAAACACTATTCACATTTCAGACTCTTTTCATTCTGTTCTTTTACTTAAAAAAACTTTTTAAAAGAATGAAAAATACTTTTAATTTTTTTTTATTTTACATCTATATAACCAATTAAAGGAGGAAATTCAGGGACTTAGACTCACTAGTGAAGTGTTATCTTGCTTTGTAAATAGGCATTGCAAAACGCAGCAGATCAGAGAATTCATGATGATTATACATTGTAACTTATTAAAACTCGAAGTATAGTAAATAGCATCAGACAAACAAAAGACACTGACAAGTTGAGAGTTGTCACTGAGCAAGAGAGAGGAATTTTTTTTTTTTTTTTTTTTTTTTTTTTTTTTTTTTTTTTTTTTTTTTTTTTTTTTTTTAGACAAATACCTTAATATCATATTCGGCTTTCAGAAGTATAGATTTCAGTTTTCATCTTTTGTTGGGTCCCCACAAATCATGGACCCTGCCGCAGCATTTGTTTAACAAAATGTATTATTTGTACACGGATTTCTCTTAGAAGCCACATCCCATTAAGGAGTTCCAGTGGGAAAGCAGTGGCTTCTTTCAGGTGTAACAGAACACCCAAAACAAACGAAAACGCTTCTGGTTGGTTTGGCCAACAGGTGGCGCTTTTGTGCTGGGCGAAACGGGTACCCGCCCTTATGACATGTGGTGGCCAATATCTGGGAGATCTCAGAGCTCAATTGACGATCAATCTCCCTTCTGCCCCCTTATGTGGGAGCGTTTGGGCAAAACAAACGACAGCACTTGAAACATCTCTCAATTCCATTTATTCTGTTTCCCTTTTACTTGAAAGTTGGACTTCACTGTTCTTATTTCTAACCCATGTTTTGTGAATCGTGGTTCAACGAAAGGTTGCTATTCATATAGTGCATTTCTTTTTTTCTGTGTTAAAGAGAGACTAGAACATCCTTATTGTCATCTCTGTTTTGGCAATGCTAGATGAGTGGTTGAGTGAAATGTCACCGACTTTGGGGAGAAATAGCAATTATGCAAAAGCATAACACAGTGACTTTTATTCTTTGCGGTTCGTGGTTTATTTTATTGCTTCGTTCCGAAATAAAAGCCGTCAAATTAAAAATATAATTACTTCTCTGGTAGTGTGTTTAAAACGAGAGACCTGTCAGGCCGGTATTTAAATATGCATCCTAGCTTTTGTAGCAGAAGATGAAACCCCAAACTGCTTCTCTCTGTTCATTAAAAATTCACCGTTTTCTCCTTCAGAGCAAGTCTGTTGACTATTATCTTCTGCCCTGGTCCCTCACCCTCCCCAGGGCAGTTTAATTTAAGGATATTGCTCTCTTTGTATTCCTCCCACGCTGTTTTGAAGGGTTGCTATGAGAAGCGAAGGAGCAGCTGCTGTGCCTGTCCCCAGAAGTGGCTGGATTCCAACAGTGGGCACAGGCAGTTATGTAAAGATCGGTTTCCAAGGTTTCCTAGGGAGCTAGTGATACTGGCCCGGTCAGACTGGACAGGAAAACGAGAAGATTAAGTTTAACTTTGAACGAACGACGAGTGGTCAGTCCTGTTTGAGTGGGAGGCGCCTCGGCAAGCTAAATCCGTAGTGGTTTGCTTCACTTTTATTTTGAAAGCATATGATATATTCGTATTGAGAAAACATTAAAGTTATCCAAACAACAAAAAATAGCCATGTTGAACTGAAGTTCACAACCTTATTCACTTATTCACAGTGACCTAAAAAGCAAAGATGAATAGCATTTGCAGTTGTATGATGATTTCAATATGCAAAACACTGAACCAGGGAAGGTCAAAGTTCATCTTGTAACGTCATCATTCTGCTTCACTAGAGTATCGAAGGAAGTTACTCTTGTGTCAGATTTTGATAAAATAGGAAAATCCATGCAGGATGTCTAATGGGAGCCCTATAGGTTGGGGAAAGAAACAAGAGACACTGAAAGCATCACGTGACATGATGATTCATCCTTGGATATCTGAAGGCCACTTGGGAACTCTTTTTTTTTTTTTTTTTATTAGCACCCTCTGTTGAAAATTCTAGAATTGCCTACTCCAGTATAACAATTGCTAAATGCTGGAGAAAAGTCGCTTGGAGTCAGTTTTTAAAACGTCTGTCTAGATGATACAAACAGAACCTTCTGAATGGTTGGTTGGATTGCTACATTTTGCCCAATAACTCACTGTCCAAAATGCAATTAGTTAAGACGTCAATCCAACTTGAAAAACCTTCGGTATAAGGAAATAGGTATTCTTATAATAAAGGAAGGAAGGTCAAGCTATCGCAGAAATTCACAAAACTTACAAGCTTGTTGACCAATCATCTATTGTCATTATTGGACCTTTCATAGAAGTTGTATTTCAGAAATGAGAACTTGTTTATGTGCTTTCTTCCAGTGACTGACAAGTGCTTTAATAAGTAACTGAGGTATATACCACATTAATATTGTAGACATTGAGAAGGGGGCCTTTATAATATATTCAGGCAACTGTGCTATTTCTTTTGGTTTTTTTGGTTGATTATTTCATTTGTTTATATTCCAAATGTTGCCCTCAGTCCCAGTCCCCTATTCCAGAATTCTTCACCCCATTCCCTTTCCCCCTTGCCTTTGAAAAGGTGATCCCCATTAGGAATCCTCTTTGCCTGGGATACAAAGTCTCTACAGTATTAGACACAACCTCTCCCACTGAGGCCAGACAAGGCAGTCCTCTGCTTCATATGTGTCAGGGGACTTGGGTCAGTCCTTGTATGCTCTTTAGTTGGTGGGTTAGTCTCTGGGATCTCCCAGGTGGTCCAGGTTAGTTGACACCATTGGTCTTCCTATGGGATTGTCATCCCCTATAGCTCCTTCAATCCTTCACTCAACTCTTCCATAGGGGTCTCCCATCTCAGTCCATTGGTTGGCTCTAAGTATCTGCATCTGTTTCAGTCAGCTGTTGGTAGAGCCTGTCAGAGGACATCCCAGCCATGCTAGGCTCCAATCTGCAAGCAAAACATAGCATCAATAATAGTGTCATGGTTTGGTGCCCTTCCATGGGATGGATCCCAAGTTTGGCAAGCCATGGGATGACCTTTCCTTCAGTCTCTGCTCCATTCTTGTTCCCTGAGATTCCACCTTACATTAATCAGAATGGCTAAGATCAAAGACTCAAGTGACAGCACATGTTAGCTGGCAAGGATGTGGAGAAAGGGGAACACTCCTACATTGCTGGTGGGATTGCAAACCGGTAAAACCAAGCTGAAAATCAATCTGGCAGATCCTCAGAAAATTGGAAATAGTTCTACCCAAAGACTTAGCTATACTGCTCCAGGGCATACATCCAAAAGATGCCCCGCCAAACCACAAGGACACATGTACCACTATGTTCATAGCAGCCTTATTTGTAATAGCCAGAAACTGGAAACACTCCCCACCCCAGAAGTCCCTCAACTGAAGAATGGATACAGAAAATGTGGTTCATTTATACAGTGGGATAGTATTCAGCTATTAAAAGCAAGGACATCATGAACTTTGCAGGTAAATGGATGGAACTAGAAAATATCATCCCAAGTAAGGTAACCCCGAGACAAAAGGACACGCACACATGGTATGCATTCACTGATAAATGGATATTAGGCAAAAAGTTCATAATACTCATGATATAATCCATAGACTGTAAGAAGTTTAACAACAAGGAAGGCCCAAGTGGGGATGCTGCAATCCCACTTAGAAGGGGAAACAAAATAATCAAGGGTGGCTTAGGGGGAGAGAGACCTGGGTAAGAGAGCAGATGGGGAGGGGAAAGGGGCCAGGATCAGGTATGGGAAGGGTAATGAGAGAAAAGCTCAGAGGTCCAGGAGAGTGAATGGAGATATGCAGATTTTTGGGGTGGGGGGGCAAAAGGAACCTCTAGAGAGCCCCAGAGACCTGTGATGTGAGAGGCTCCCAGAACTCAATGTGTGTGACCTCAGCTGAAATGTCTCAACAGTGGGGAGATGGAACCTGAAGAGACCACCTCCAGGAGATAGACAGGGCCCCCAGGGGAGAGATGGGGTCACCAATCCACCTTCAAAATTTTTGATAAAGAATTCTTCCTGTCTAAAATAAATGTAGGGGCAACTGTTTCTTAACAACAAGACGGAAAACAAAGAACTGGCCCTGTTGAGTTGGTTTTGGATTTGGTAGACTTTATTGATGAATTGAGCAAATGTTGATTTTATTCTAATAATGACATGGATTTGTTTGCCAAAAAGCAAAAGAAGATGGCAGTACTAACTACATCTGTTACATATGATGTAGTGGGTGCCATATATCTCCTCTATTGTTTCTAAGAATTAATGGAACTCATTTGCTTTCTTCCTCTATATTTTCCTCTTCCTGTTTCAAAATACACAATTATCCTTTAGGTATTGTCTGTCCCTCATAGATAATTTATCTGTCATCGAATAACTCTGTATAGTTGCCATGACTTACCCAAAAAGCCTTCCAGATCTTTCTTCCATATCAGATATTTCTTTAGGCCAATACCCATGGCCAGCATCCAAAGTTTGTAGCCATTGCAACTGGAAGCTCCCATGAGTAGAAAATACCACTTCAAAGCAGGTCAGAAGATGTCTGGCTTTTGGTTATATAATAATGAGCGGATAGTTCTGCTTATTGGAAAATATGACTTTTTTTTTTCCAATGTGACTGGTATAGCTAAAAACTAATTTGAGTATATCATAGGTTTCCTGTTTTTGTTTTTTTGTTTTTTTGTTTTTTGTTTTTTTGTAAATGCAATGTACTAGGTAAATGCAGAAAACAGTCCTCAACTGTAAGGAGCCACCTAGGAATATGCAAGTTCAAAGCAACCAAAATTTCTGTATGGATAGCTGCGGGTTCATAAAACCCTGCCCTTGTTTGAGGAACTACTGAAGATTGATGGTATCTGCAGGCGAGAGAGAGAGAGAGAGAGAGAGAGAGAGAGAGAGAGAGAGAGAGAGAGTTAGAGTTCTTTTTCTTTGGCCATTGGTAGGTTCCTGAAGCATCTGTAGATAGTGCTTTATGTTTGTACATGTGGGCAGAACTAGTTAGACCTAGGAGGGTTGAAAGGGAAGACGAAAACTGTGAAGAAGGAGATGCTATGGGAAGAACTGAATGGAGGAGTTAGAGTCAAAATAACAAAAACGTATTGTACACATGCATGTAATTCTCAAACGATAGATAGGTAGATGATAGATAGATAAACTGATAGATGGTAGTTAGGTAGATGGATGGATGATAGATGGTGACAGACAGATAGTCAGTCAGACAGACAGACAGACAGACAGACAGACAGACAAAGACAGTCAATCCAAAGGACGATAGTAAATGCTTCATACCAGAGCCAGTTTGCAAGAGGCTTATTCCTAGTTGAGCAGATTACACAGCACATGCATGTACATATATGTATGTACATGAGCAGAACTTTGTAGTCATTGATTTGAAATTTATAGTTAAGGAAAAAATGACAGTTTAGTTGATAGTTCTTTTGGATGCTAATATGCTTTATAGGAACAACCAAACTTAACATAACACATGGATCATGATATTTGAATTAATTCCCTTCTAGAATTTCTAGAGGAGTTTGGTTTTTTTCTAGAATATAATTTGAAGGTTGTCATTTAATCTTTGTCTAGTGCCCTGACTGTTGTGCATGGTTGCAGATGTGAAGAACAGAGTGAAAACTTGATGCCTTTGGTAATGGTCCCCATAGAGACTATTTCTTTATTCTTCTCTTCTGAATCACTTCAGAGACATCCGGCACAAAACATAAGGCATTTTGAGACCATTTGATAGTAAGAGATCAGGATGATATTGGGGTAACCCAAGGAACTGCACATAAGATGTGCTAAAAGTTTACTGTTCTACCCAACCATAGATGTGTTCTTTTCCCAGACTTACCATACATTTAATGTTACCAGACTAAGATTCCAGAAAAATATTCTCAAATAATAATTATATGAAGCTTGTATAGATTCCATTCTTTTTGTCCCTTTATTGTTAATTCACAAAGACAAATTAAATAGTTTATCTGAACATAAATATGAAGAAATGTTGGATGAATGTTTTGTTTTTTGTTTTTTGTTACCCTCTCTGGATCTTAATTGAATGTGGTGGATGTAGATTGACTGGTAGTGAGTCATTGCCAGGTGTGGATACTGGAAGTTGGGGAGACCCAGGAAGAATGTGTTTCTAGATGTAAGGGAATGAACTAGAAGGCGGCGGGTGGTGAGAGGGTCCAGAGGAAGGAGGAAAGCTGGGTTTGTCTTGCGTATCCATGTATTCTCCAAGGGAGTGGAGGCAGAGAGGGATAGATTGCCTCTGTACATAGTCTACACAGAGGCTAGAGATAAGACTGGAATTTGCAGTAGAGAACAGTAAGAACAATGAAGATGGCTCCCTGACTCTAAGGCCAGCATAACCAGATGGTTCCCAGGTAAAGAGCGCCTCCAAGAATTGTGGCTACAAAAAAGGTCAGTGGGTCTTTAAAAAAGTGCCAGCTCCCTAAGTTCATGGCATCAGCAAAGAGGATAATTGGCGAATGTTCCGTCTAGAAGCCCTATCTGAACTCTTATCCACCCTATTAATTAATATATTCTTTCTTTGTTCCTGGATTGAATATTTGCTTTATTTCCTGTTTAATGAAATCAGGTCTTTAATGTAAATAAATTAGGCACTCATTTGGTAATAAGGAACGGTGGATACACATGGCTTGAGAGTTCTTTGCAGTTCTGAGAGAGGGTGTCGAGCCTGATATAGGCTGGAAAAAGAAGGAAGAGGAGGAGAGAGGAGGGTGGTGCAGAGAGGGAGAAGGCGTTCGAGAGGGTGGGCTTATTGCAAGTGTCTGTCCTGTCTTCCTCTCCATGGCAGCAAAACTATAAACAAGAACAGAGGGTTCTAATCTTGATGATTGCAAAGCCAAAATGAACATAGCTAAGAAATGAAAGAGTGGAAAAAATGATGACCCGCAGCAGGTAAGGAAAGCACAGGGATTATTTATGGATCTGTTTCCTTCTGGAGCAAAGAAAGCCTGTGTTTTTCACTTGGGCATATGCTAGATTCTGAATGTTCCTGCAGGAAAGCAGTTTGGGTGTGGCACACTCCTGAGCATGCTCAGTAAAGGGTTGCATTTCTAAGCACAGTCATAATCAATGTAAGGTCATAGTTGGTCAATGATAGGCATGTGCACAGTCATGTCAGGCTGCATTGGGGACATGCTCAATTTAGCACAGCAAAAAACCTCTGATCACCTTCAACCTTCTCAAATATCTTTTTGGTTCAAAAGTAGATGAAAAGAATAGTTGAAGGTATGTTTGTTTAGGAGTTCGCCTTGCTCAGCAGCGGACAAAAGGATCATGAAAAATTAAAAGAAAATTTCCAAACCAAGTGTAACTTTCATGGGCCAGAGAATGAAAATAAGCCCCTTGGTTAAATATGACACAGTACTAGTTTTTAATTCATTTTCATTGATAAGGAATTCTAAGTATCATCTCCATTATGAATGTATCTTACAAAAGACATGTATTCAATTTTGGGTGGGACCTCCAAAAATTTTGACAGTTCATGGTTCCTAAGGGAGGGAAACTCAGGCCTTTGGAAAGTGGCTACCAGTACCTGTTACTCAGGTCTCAGGGCATGACCCCACATCCTTGCATATATGAACATCACTAACTGGATTTAGTGGGTTATTTTAAAGAGTCCTGAGGTTAGGAGGAAGATGTGCTAGAACATAGGCATAGAAGCATTGGACAGGGGCAGTCTGAGTTGGCTGCAGTTAAAATGTGGATCCATGCCATGCTGAAATATTCAAATATTAAATAAAATACCGTCTTTTAAAAATAGAAATAATAGCAGGGGAAGGTATAGATGATTTGAAAATGTCTTTATCTTGTAAATTCACCTCCAGTCACTGAATGAGCTGCAAAAACTTAAAGCTCGGTGGACGATTGGATTAAACCAGGGAGAAAGAAATAATTTTCAGTCCTAGGAGCTGCTGATGCCAGCTACCTTGCCGAAAAATCAATAAACTAGATGCCACTGAGAATTGAAGAAGGATTTTTCTTGACCCTCAGTGGAGGTTAGTTTAAGCAGTTGAGAGCGGGACCGGCGGTCATCATTCTATAATAACCAGTATGGTTAAGTATTTCTGCTTTAAGATGAAGTAAATGGGAGGGAGGAAGATTGACATTGAAGCTCATATCTGAGATGAAGAAAAAAAAAATGAGAATTTAGGAAAGGGGATTTGGGTTTGCTCAGTGAAACATCTAGTTGATTGTGTGCATGGCTATTTTCTAATGTTCTATTCTTTTCTTTTTCTCTGTTTCTTTCTTTAAAAAATATAATATGGTGTTTATTACTACTTATTAATGTATTATTCATGCAAATCATCTTAGGATCTTATTAAAATCTAGATTATAATTGAATACATGTGAGTTTTAAATTTCTTTTTTTTTCCACAATTTATTTGTCACATTACATCCCAATCACAGTCGCTTTCTGCTTCTCCTCCCAGTCCTGTCCTTATAAATCTCACCCCCATTACTCCTTCCCCTTCTCTGAGAAGGGGACGCCACCATTGGGTATGACCCCACCTTGGGACATCTAGTCCCAGTAGGGCTAAGCACATCCTCTCCCACTGAGGTCCAACCAGGCAATCCAGGTAGGGGAAGGGAATTCACTATCAGACACCAGAGTCTGAGACAGCCCGCACTCCAATTGCTTAAGGGTCCATAGAAAGATCAAGCTCACATCTGCTACAAGTGGGGCTAGGTCTAGTCCCTGAATGTGTTTCAGTCTCTGTAAGTTCAGGTGAGCCTAGATTAGTTGACTCTGTAGGTCTTCTTGTGGTATCCTAAAACTAATATGTTCAGGTATATGTGTTTGAAGAATATTATAGACATGTTAGGAAGGGTTCAAAGTTACTTTGTTTAAAACTGTCCCAAGAGCTTTTGAATAACCAGGACCAATACATATTGAAACAATTATGGTCAGACATCTATTTTTTAAAAAGAAATGCAAATGGTCCATTAAAATGTAAAAAAACAAATGTGCAGTGTCTTAGGTCTCTATAGAAATTCAAAGGAAAACTTCACTGAGACAAGTCAGGATGTCTATTATTGAAAAAACCCAAACAAAACATACTAGTAAGGGTGTAGGTGAAGGAATCTTAGCATATTTTAATGAGGGTAACTTAGCCCAGACACTGTGTAAATGGGTATAAAGTGTCTTCACAAAAGACAGAACAGAGATACCGTGGAACCCAGCTAAACAACCTGGGTATCTGAAGGTATCTAGCAAGATCAAATTAAAGATACCACCACACCAACCTCATGAACTGAACTATGGTATATTTGACAGAATATGTTTGTTGTCTTTGGCCATTTTTTTCAATGAACAATTTTTAGTACCCTCTTATACAATTGGTCTCTCTGCTGTGTCTTGTTTCCACCTGCCAGCCTGGAGTGAGGCGGGATGCAGCTTCTCACTTGGTGCTAGCACTGTGTGCTGTGACTTCTCCAGAGCTGAAGACATTTCTGTCTCTTATAAACCAGCTGGTCTGTGGGATTCTGTTCTATCAGGAAATGGACAAAGACAATCGAAAACAAACGCTAATAGAATAAGGCATCTGAATTGCTATACACATGGGACTTGATTGTACACGTACTAGATTCTTATCTCAGATTCATCTTCATATTAAAGGGTTAAGCTAACACTATTACTAAGAGAAATTACCAGATTATGTTGATATAAAATGTCATCCATGAGACACATAAAGTACATACAGTTATTAACTGTCAACCTGTTTTTCCACCTTGGAATGTAAGAATCATTTTTGTAAAACAATTACTGTGAATAAAATACAAAAAAATGACTTTTTTCCAACACAAACTGGATTTAAAACTGGATTTAAAACAGTTGTGAATGAATGAGGTAAAGCTTCCTTTGCATATTTTCAGTGGCATATAAGATCACTTATTTTAGGTCAGCTTCTGGGTCTTTCACCTGTCTTTGGTACTCTGCAGGAGCTGGTACTCCTGAGATCTCCAGGCACTTCTATATTCTATTGTTGGACAGGCCTGGCTTTTGCCCTGGCACTTGCCCTTGATCAACCAGCTGACTGGGAAACAAATGAAAATTCTGGTTCCAGAGATAAAAAAGATTTTGAAACAGTGTTCTATTGAGAAGCACATTATCATTCATCTATTCATTCCAAAACAAAGTGCTTTCTCTTCGCTTCCTAACGGAGAAGACAAAGCACAATAAAGTATTGTTCTCCCTTGTTGGTTTGTTGTCGTTTTAATGAATCGAGAAAAGACTGTGAGGCTATTCTAGCAAAACAAGTAAACATCAAAATTTATCATGAGCTTTCACAGGCTCAGAGAGAACAGAGTATAAAAGGGATCATAACAGAAAAACACAGGAACATGCGGGCACACACTGATGGTAGAAGGTAAGCAAGCAGGCTAAACGTTTTTGCTTCTGTCTGCATCTGCTGCAGATGCACCCTACTTTCTGATGCTTCTCAGTGAATTACAGTGTTTATTGTCATTGTTCCAAGTGTCCTGCCCCTACTTTATGGCAAGCATCCTGATTTATGTTGGGCTCAATTTTCACAAGTAATACTTATAAGAGTAAATAAATTTCCTGGCTGAAATGCTTCCCCATTATCTCTCACTTTCCCTGTCTCTCCTCTCTTTTTTCCTCTCCTCCCTCATATCTCTCTCTCTCCCTCTCCCTCTCCCTCTCCCTCTCCCTCTCCCTCTGTTTCTCTCTCTCTCTCTCTCTCTCTCTCTCTCTCTCTCTCTCTCTCTCTCTCTCTCTCTCTCTCTCAGTGGCAATGACCACAAGAACAATGAGTTTCTTCAAAAGGAAAAACAAGGCTCACTTCATGAGGGTCCAAGGAGTTCCAGACTCAGCCTGCAATTGAACTCACTTCTTCCAAGTGCTATTTCATTGAATAATGGGGAAAAGGCCTTTAAACACAATACAGGGTTGTTGTATCCTGAACAATCTCTGAAAAAAAAAAAAAAAAAAAAAAAAAAAAAAAAAAAAAAAAAAAAAAAAAAAAAAAAACGGGAGCAACTACCTCAGCACTACCAAGAAAGAGAAAACAAATTATTGGGAAGAAAACATCCATTGAGTACCTTAGTGAGAACCTATGTTTTCTAAAGGGATTGTATGTGCTTGTTATTATCACTAGTTTGAGACCAGCTTTAATTACACAGGGAGTTAAGAGCCAGCCTGGACTACAAAGAAAGTGTCTGTATCAAGAAGTGAAAAGAATTCATGAATTCCAGTAGCACTTTTCCATTTCTTCAAAGGTTGATGTTTAAGGGGACAGTGTTATTATAATGAACCTCTTTTTGTTTTTCTTCTCTGCCATGGGAGTAGAGACCATTTCAACTATTCTCTGAAAAATTATAAGCAAGAAAGTGCCAAAAATAATGGGAGGTTTATATGCAAACCTAAGTATGCAAATATGTGACAGGGTGGAAAAACTCAACATAAGAAGAGTTGGTGTTCAAATACAAAGAAGCCAGTTACTGGCTAGCTGACCTTCCTATGATGGTGCTGCCCTGCAAAAAGGAGGTGTTACTTTGGAGAAATTCTGACTGGCTTGATGTATACCTGAACTTCATAACATAAGCCTTATACATGTTAGCCATTCAGAGAATTTAGTCTCTTCTTCCATGATCATCTGAGGGAGGAACAACAAAGCAAACTTTAAGAATGAAAGATGTTCTTGTAGACTCTTTAATTGTTAGAGACTTCAGAAATACCTTGCACATTCCCGCTGACCCCAGAGGCAAGGCGACAAAGAATTCATAGGCTCAGAACTCCGAGTGAGCAACTATATTAAAGAAATGAAAGGTACATTGTGTTGCTGTAGTTAATCAAGAAAGAATGTTCAAAGCATCTATCTGCAGAGCATCTTCCAGTTCTTGCTCAGAGGCTGGCATAGGGGAGGCTTACTCAGCCTTGATGTTATTCTGAGTATGCGAAAGCTTCAGCAAGTAGATAAGAGAGATTTTTAATTAGGAAACCAAGTAGTCACAATAGAGGAAAGAAATTACAGTGTCCACTGAGCTGTCACGTCCGTGATTTTAATTTTCTTTATGTATTCTCTTTCATAGATTATTACGGAAGTTAATTTCAGCAGATGCCTTTAGCGTGTCAAGCTTTTCAAAATGTAGAATTATCAACCTTCAGGTAATTGAGGTTTCCTTGTGTTATGTTAAATATCAGGCTTTTTTGGTACCTGAATAGAAATAAAATCACCATTTGCAAAGTCAAAGTTCTACCTTTAGGTCAGTACTTATCATTTTTGACATTTAGTGAAGTGTTGCTTGGCTCTAGTTTACTCTTCAGGAAATCAGAAAAATAATCACATGAGTTTCTTTAAAAATAAGAGACAAGGAGTGGAAAGATGGGTCAAAGGTTAACAGCACTGGCTGTTCTTCCAGAGGTCCTGAGTTCAATTCCTAGCAACCACATGGTGGCTCACAACCATCTGTAATGGAATCTGAGGACCTCTTTTGGCACGCAGGTTTAATTACAGGCTGCCTTGTCTGGTTTCAGTGAGAGAAGATACACCAATTCCTGTAGAGATTTGATGTCCCACAATGGGGAGATACTCACGGGGCACCCTCTCAGAAGCCAAGGGGAAGGTGAATGGGGACAAGCACTCTGCAAGAAGAGACCCAAAAAAAGGACAATTGTGATGTAAATAAATTAAAAAATTATTAATAAAAAAGAAAGAAAATATTAAAGAAGAAAGGAAGAGAGAAAGAGGGAGAGAGAGAGATAGAGAGAGAGAGAGAGAGAGAGAGAGAGAGAGAGAGAAGGGAATGCCAGTGTATAGTTTTTGAAGATTGCCTGTTGCTTAGATACTAATTGGCCAATGAGATTGTCATCTTACATGTACATTTTTATGCCTCTCAAAGGACTGAGTCATGTTTTCACATGGATTATAAAGGAAATAACTCTAATATAAATAATTAAGCTTTTATTAATGAAATAAAAATTTTCATTTATAAAGATAGTTTGCCTCACACACTGGCTTCAGAAACTATTAAAAGGAGACAGAAAGACCCTACATTCAATCAGTAAAGTCATGCTCCAGAGCCATGAGGACATGGGTTAAGATTCCCAATAACCTCAAAACATTAAGCTCACACACAGGAACCTGTAATCACAGTACCAGGGACAGGAGGTTGGGAGAAGCCCTCATGCTTGCTGCCCATCCAGTCTAATTTAATCAATAAGTTCCTCATTGAGTGAGAGACCCTGTCTGAAAAATCAAAGTAAGGAGTGATTGAGAGAAACACCCAACATCAACCTCTGACCTAGATGCACACACATATGCACACAACATAGAAGGAAAACTATTGACAAATGCTTGCTTCAAAAAGTGGTCTCAAAGTCCCCATAAGGTTGAGAAACTACGCATGAATCAAACAAACACAGGAACAACCTCAATAGAAGTTGAAACCATCTTTAAGTTGCTGATGTATTGTATTTGGAAAGAGAGGAAGTGGAAATTTACAAAGAACTCTGATTGTAGAGTCAGGTGTATTTCAGAGCCAGTGGCCTTACAAGACGCTGGAAGAAGCTATTCTAGGTCTCTGACTTCAGCATCATCCACAAATTCAAAATTAAATTTACCTTGGTTTATTTCTAAATACGTGGAATACTACCTCTGGCCATACAGGCAATGATAGATTTGAGTTAAAGTAAAAATTGTAACAAATAAAATGTAAGTTGGTGTGCAGATATGGTACTAAGTTGAGGGGAGGGAAAGATGGATAGGCTTAATCAAGGTAAATTATATGCACATCTGAAATTCTCAAACAAACAAACAAACAATCAATCAATAAATAAGATGTTAGAAGCCATCTAGGGTCTCACTTTGTAGCCCTGGCTGGTTTTGAACTTCCTCCTTTTACCATGTTATCCAAAAATAAATCTTAAAAAAATACCCTCAGTTTTGTAGAAATAGAAGGATTTGTTGATTAATAAACTGTATTTAAATAGATAAATTTTAAAGTAGAACCCAAATATTGATACCAGTAATAGGCTATGTATAAAGATGGCTACATGACACTGTCTTACTCATTAGACCAACTAAAGGATGGATTAGGAACTCATACATACTTTCTTTAGTAAAATATATTACTAAGAATCTTACTTCTAGAGAAAAATATGAGCAGATGTATCACTGACCCATCCTCATTTATTAATATTCATGTGTAGATATAAATATGTTAATGTACATATATGTGTGTGTGTATTGTACATAGATTTAGCTACATCAGCATGAATAGAATATGTATTTATATGTGCATATGTATAAATCACATGCATATGTCATATTTACATAATAATATACACACTTAAATGTTCATTTGCATATTCTTATATATGAATGTGTTAAAGTAATCTGTACTTTCTAGACTCAAAATGAAGTACATTCTAAAAATTATTTGCTACATAAGTATCTTTTGAGATCATAATGTTTAATTGGTTGGATAGTAGATTTTCTCTATCATATTTGATTAATTGCCAGTGTCTGTTTTCTGCAAGTTTTTTTTTTTTTAAATCATTCTTAATGATGAAAGACTGAATAATAAACCAAAGAATTGTTTTTTTCAAAATTGTAACATTATTTTTGTGGTATTTTTAAAAATGTTCCAAACAATTTGATTATTCAACAGCTGCCATTATTCTATTATTATAGAGACCTGAAAAATTTGAAATTGTTGATATATTCTTTTGAATTTGTATAGATTTTTGAAGATTGGATGCTAGAAAAATAGAGTCTTTCGTACTTGGTAATGTGCTTGGTAGAAATTTAATCCCTAAAATGACAGCCAAATCAGTCCTGTTATTAATCAGTCTCCACTGTAAAATGAAGCTTCTCTAGTGAGAAATGAAAACTACCCTTGTCTTTGGTTATAACGACAACTACACATAAGGCAGTTAGATACTATGTACACTTAACAAAATAACAGAAGTAGGTTTTCCCCTAGGGCCTATGAGCTACCTGCTCACAGGTTCTTAGCTTGGTTTCAGCTCCAGTCATGAGGTTCTTCCTTTGGAAAGGGCTCTCATTCCAGTCAGAAACCTGGTTGGGGTTGGTCACACCCATAAAAATTATGCCACAATGGCTCCAATTCACATATCCTGACACAGTGATTATTGTTGTAGCTTTCATGGTTCGCAGCTGAGCAACAGTGTTGATTTTTTTTTTTCTTCCAGCAGCCTTTATAGGACCTTCCAGCTCTGTGGAAACTCAGCAGTAGAGAGGAAGTGTACTGACTTGATTTTTCCATGTCCCGTGACTAAAGAGTTTGTTGTCTTTTATCAATAGGGTGTGACCACAGGTCTTGTTGGGAAACCAAGAGAAATGTAATGCCAATAGCTTATATTGTTCTTGGAGATGTTTCTGGGATCCTTCTGTCCAACAACCCAAAGGGAGTATCTTTGGCACTAGGTGTTTTGTTTGATGACCTATGGCTTCTTAGAAGAATTGCAATGCCCTGTGTAGGACAACCTCATTTAAATTCTTTTGAATACATATTTTAGGAGTCTTAAAAACTGTAAGTGTCTATGCTTTCTTTTCTCAACTATCCTTAATGTTATCCCTTCTCCCAGATATTTGTCTTCTCCAACCATACCCTTCCCACTAAGTGTCCCGATTATCTATTCTTTCCAAATTTTTACTGTCGGACCCTGTTCCAGATGGGTCCCACAAAGTCTCTGGCTTGGCAGAGGATAGGGTGTAAACAGCCGTTGTCTCTGTCGCTGTCGCTGTCCCTGCCTGAGGGTGGTCCAGGGTAGAGTGTCAGCAGAGAAGGTCTGCTGCTGCCTGTTGCTCTCTCTGCAGCAGAGAGAGGAGAACCCCCAAGGTGAAGGTGCTCCTGGAGAGTCTTCTGAAGTGTTACAGCTTTTTGCTAAGCCGGGAAGTGCCGGCTAGGTAGCAGGGAAAGAGAGCAGATCTCTTGCCCAGTGTAAACAGCTCTGGAGCCCCCAGCTAGTTGGCGACAGAAGCTCTCGAACAACATAGGATGATTCTTGTGCATTTACTTCTCAATTAAGCTCAATATATACAGTTTGGGGGTGGGTGAAGGTTTTAGCAGCAGGTGATCCTTTTGGCTTGGTTTGAGGTTTTGGGGATGCCTCATATGCATGAGGAGAGCCTGGGCACTATTCCTACTGACCCGATGGCCATAAACCTCTCTCTGTGGGAGGGGCTGTGAAGGGTGGAAGCTGAGAGAGCCAGGGGCCCAGGAACAGAGCTGAACCCCTTCCATCCCAAAGGGTCTCCGGGGTTCAAAAGCTCGTTTGACCAGGCGCCTGGTTGTCTCTCCTAGCTCAGAGCCCCACATTTTACCTCTCATGTTCAGCAGTAACTGGACTAGGTAGACTATATACATTATTCATATATATTATTTTATATATACACATACATATATATGGAAATGTGGGAGGGAAGAATAGGGACTATAAGAAGTGTCTGAACAGATTGGAAGAGGATGATGACAAATGAATATTATCAACATATACTATATGCTTCTATTAAAATCACAATAATACATAAAGTTATTTAAAAAAATAAAGCAAAGTGGTGATCACTCTAGGTCCCATACTCACATCTTAAGAGTTGGAACTGGGAACCACAGATTAAAGAGAATAATGCCTAAGTGCACTCTAAGTACCCACCCTCATATCCCAGAAAACGTTTACCTCTCACCCATCATTAAAGAAACGTCTCTTTGCAGCAGACAGGACGGACACAAAAAACCATAACCTGTGAAAATACAGGAAACCAGTGATGGTAGGGTGCCTAGCCCCAACTGATGCGTTTACAGTACAACCTGCAGCTAAGGGTCAGGGAACATCTCAGAAGAGGAGGAAGAAGTATTTTATAAGCCAGAGAAACAGGCAAACCATGAGATAGTGTCTCCAAGAAATGACAGAGGAGCATCACCTATGATACCTTAGTAATACACATAGCCAGACAAGACCTTAAGACGTATAGGACCAATAGACAAGTTAACATGGGAGGGGGGGATCTCATGAGGTTCCCACCCACGGACAAACATAGGCAACTAACATCTTCTTTAGGGGAAGAAATAGTCTCCCCAAGTAATGAGCCTTCTAATTGCTTATACAATGTGTTCAGGTCTGAAATCATACGCATACAAGTAACGTTAAAAAGATTGAACAGATTATAGTAATATATCTAGGTGTAAGTGTGTATGCCGAAGGAAAATAGTTCATGATTTTGAGCACGAGGGGATCCAAGAGAAGGGTGAGGGAGAGAGGAAAAAGAACAGGGTAAATGATATAGTTATATTTTCATTTAAAATTAAAATTAACAAAAATGAAATAAAATAAAGCAACAGAAAATTATGAGAGAGAGAGAGAGAGAGAGAGAGAGAGAGAGAGAGAGAGGTTGGTTTTCTACTTAAGAGAGCAACAAATTCTGTTTCAGTGAGCAAATTCATTAAAAAGAAACCATATGCTCATTAGTTAGCTGAATTTTTAATTATTCAAGTAATTTGACATGAGTCCAGATGAAATGGCATATTTTCATAGAACTGCTAGTGGTAATATATAACTGGGAAACCATCACTGCTTTCAGTTTGCTTATAGAATATCATTTTTCATATGAATGATACATAGAGAGATTAGCGTGTTTGCATATGTTCTGTACCGTGGCGGATGTGGATGCTAGTCTATCACTAAGGCACTGACTTTTAATTACCATTCTCTAACAGCAGGAGCCAGACCATGGTCCATGTGGAGGGTGTGTTCAGGACTAGGTCATAGAAAGTAGAAGGTTAAAATAGAATACTTTATGATTATTTGATAATTCCATAAAATGAGCAATTGTTGTTGGTAGGTAAAGGCGCTGGCTGCCAAGCCAAATGACATGTGTTTGATCACTGGGAGTCACATAGTAGAAGGAGGGACACTCCTATTAGGTATTCTCTGAGTTCCAGGCAAGTTTTATGTCACATAGGGTACCGATATGCCCTACATAAAAGTCACGTGTACATAAATATTAGTGAAATGTGTCAGGTTTTTTTTTTAAAGAAGAATATCAATTCGAATTGTTAAAAATCATAGAATCAAGAAATTCAACATTGGCAGATGCCTGAGCAACAATCACAAATAATTTGCCACTCAAATACTATAAAATGCATATATAATTACATATTTTAAATGTAAAATATTAATTGGAAGATATATGACTAATATAGTAAAACATAAATATTTTGAAGTACTGTAAAATATGTTATAAAATTATCAGGGGAGCTACAACCAATGTGAGGAAATCTGAAGCCACACAAGCTTTTTGCATGTATTTAAAGGATCTCTCTCTGGATGTAATGTTCAATAAAGAAAGAAGAGCATATTTACTCTCAAGAAAACTGATATCATTTTCTCCACTTAGAATCCCTTGGAACAAAGTTGGAATCCTGTGGCTTCTTCATGACATTGATACATATCTCCTTAATATGATGCCCTACTGCAGAAATATCTATTTTCATGCTAAACATGAAAAAGTGTCAGTTGCAGCCAAATTGAGAAAAAAATTTCATTTGGAACTGCCACTCATCCAACCATAGGTCATGAAAACAAAGGCAGCCTAGAGAGTTGTCAGGAGTTGGTGGGGATTAGGAAGTTGCAAACACTAACTTGTTTGTTCAGGCTGTCTTAGGTTACTGTTAGTGGAATGAAACATCGTGAGCAAAGCAACTCAAGGAAGAATTTGGCTTACACTTCCATATAACACCGCAGTAGAGAAGGAACTCAGGACAGGTTCAAGCAGGGCAGAATCCTGGGGGCAAGAGGTGATGCAGAGGTCATGGAGGGATGCTGCTCACTGGCTTCCTCTTCATGGCTTGCTCAGCCTGTTTTCTTTTAGAACCGGGAGCACCAACCAGAAGATGGCACCGCCCACAAATACCCTAATCTTCTGGAAGCATCTTACCAACTGAGGTCCCCCCCTCCTTTTGGATGATGACAGCTTATGTCAAGTTGACAATAATCTAGCCAGTACACAGGCCTTGATTGGATGAGAGAAAAAAAAATAATCATAAAGACAATCAAATGTAAACAATTAACTAAAAACAGTTACTTTTCTGTTTTTTGTTTGTTTGTTTGTTTGTCTGTTTGTTGTTGGTTTTTAATAATTATTCCATTGGACCTTCCCGAGTTTGGCAAATGAGAGAAATAAAGAGAAATCTCTTTGTTAACTTTGCAATTCTCCTCTATGGTGCTAGTTACATTGAAAGACGATACTAAACGTAGTTTGAAACAATTTTTGTTGATTTTCATATGTTCTCTTTTTGCATCTATATAGAACAACCCAACCTCAATGTGAACAGAATGTTGGGTGAAAGATCTAATTCAAGGCAGCAGTGACATAAACAAGTCCTCTGGCTTTGGTCAACTTCATGTTAGATTGGCGAGAAAACCCATTCTACCTACATAAATCCATAAATAAAAGACTAAGATATCAAAACCCTCTCCTTTTACTACACTCACTGTAAAGTGGTAGCATGTTAAAATAATTAGTTTTTCTTTGACCTCTTGATTTTCGCCATCTACTTTGCCTTCTAGTGACTTAGGTAGCCTCTAGTAAAAAGGATATTGGAGAACGTAATATCTTTGTGGAGAAATTTTTTTCACGGGAGAGTTACATTTGACCATTTTTAACACCTAATAAAATCTTCTGAGCATCATTATAAGGCAAACCTATACGACACATCCCAGGTGGTCAGTAATCTAGTTTCCAACAGGGGTAGAAACTGGAGCTACTTGGATTGCCCACTAATGGTCCTTGCTGGAGAAACTCGTGAGAGTCCTCCGCAAGTCACATGATTATGGCTAACAAGGTTTGTAAGCTGTTTGTGCAGAGCGAATTTTAGAACATGGGAATGGGGAGAGGGAGCTGAAGAGAGGATGTCTTGGCTCTGCGAGTCTTCATTTCCGTAATGGAATAATAATATGCATCCTATCCCCCTGAGGATCATGGGAATGCGAAAATTTGCGATTATAAAATATCCCACAGTTTGAGAGTGGTATTTTGTTTTTAGTGTCTTACTGGCAAGTATAGCGCTTGAAGTAGAATCAGCTGAGGTATGTGGGTTTTTTTTTTTTTTTTTTTTCATTCTAAGCTGTGTGTGAAAGAATGAAATGAAATGAATACAGAAAATTTGCAAATGGGAAAAAAAAAGTATGAAACTGAGAATCGATTTGCTCAAGCACAAGAATGCTAATGTCGGTTTTGAAGATTGAGGTTAAGCATGAAGCCCAGAGGCTAATAGTCTCTCTGCAGGTGGAGGGAAGGCTGAAAACCGGCAGAAGTTTTGCCTCAGGTGAAAATGGACTATGTATGCAAATAGGCCCATCTATGAAAACGTATTTATGTCTGAGGCAAAGATATCGAGGGGATGAGAGGGCAGCTCATCAGAGAGACACAGCCACTGAGGTTTGACGTTCCCAAGGAGAGAAAAAAATTTAAAAAGATCCACTTAGGATTTTCAAATACACTTTGAATTATGAATCCACTCATATTCTAACCCATGTCACTTTTTAAAAGCAGGGACGTTATATAATGGGCTGCCTATTTTCTTCCTAATCATTACAATTAACATTGGAAAAAATACATACATAGACAGAATCGTAGAGGGACTGGGGTGGGTCAGTTGTCATCAAGTAGGTGGAGAAATACATGCATGAAGAACAAGCATTAAATTTTGGTAATGAGTAAAACAACAACAACAAAAACAAAACAAAACAAGGAAAACCAAACCAAAACAACAACAACAGCAACAACAAAAAACCCCAGCAGTAGGCTGCAAACAGACTACAACTTCATCCGAAGGCTTGAGGAACTAGGAAGTGCTTTAGTGGTCGAAGATGCATGAACGTTCAATTCCTGATCTCTGTAAGGGTTTTGAAGCTACTTCCTGAAGTAAAAGCTGGCTTTCTTTGAAAATAAAAGGTATTTTTATTTATTAAATTTTTTTTTGTTTTAGAAAATTTGATTTATATCTCCTCTTGGTGGAAACAAATGTTCTTAGATAACGCAATAGAGTTACATAAATGTATCAGTATTCTTATTAGAAAGATTTATTTTAATTAAATTTCTGGTTAATTTTAAAATGTTATATATGTATACTATATTTGCATCATTTTCTACTTTTCTTGTCTTGCCAGTCTCCATTTCCCCTGTATTCTCTCAAACTTATGCCTATTTTTCTTTAATTAATTTTATTGTACAATCACATACTTACATATGTATGTACACATTCATACACATTTACACAAACACACCTGAACACACACACATGCACATGGACATGCACAAACGCATATGCTGACTCAGTGGAGTATTTCTCATATGTATATGGTTTTAGGGCTCCAAACTTCGTTTATATAACCAACTAGGGTGTCTAATCTCTGGGGAAGCTATACTCGTCACTTTCAGCAATTACTAGTTCCTTGTAGTTCTTCACAAAGGGAGAGAGTTCCTCTATAAGACATACATACAAGCAAAACACTCACACACATAAAATTATTTCAAAATTAAAAGAGCCATCAAGTTATAATTATATAATATATATATATATATATATATATATATATGTTAGTGTATGTGTTATCACGAAGAAGATCTTAATGGGTTAAAACCAAACTTTACTGTTCGAAACCACAGTCAAGAGTCACTGGGAAGAAAAATAGAAAAGGGGAGAAATAACAAACACAGAATCATAAATGACATTATTAGAAATGAAATATTAGGATGGAGAGCACAAATCTAGGAATGTAAAGTCAGAGGTGAAAGTATAGTTACGCATGAATAGATGTCAGTAAATAGTGACTTGGGACCTCTTGCAACCTGCTCAGAACATGATGCACAAGTGCCTCAAAAGCAGTGCAGACAAATGATGTTCATCAGAGGATCCTGCAACCCTCCAAACTCAAACAACTCCTGGTACTCAGCAGGTTCATGAACACCTGCTGGCATAGCATTGCCTGCCTGTTCATCCAAGGAGGAGGTGCATTGTGACCATATGCTCTACTGAATCAAACAAATCAAGGAAAATGAAGACATGAGATTTAGGGAGGAGAGAACTTTCCTCAAGGGGGAGAGAGAGGAGAGGGAGCTTGGATGAAGATGAGCCTGGGATGAGGAATCTGACCCCAAAGTGCACCTGACCTGTTCCAGATGGCAGGAGGAGTTTAGACGGCTCTAGAAATTATCTCCAGGAAGACTCGTTGATCAAGTGGGGTATATGACAGAAGATAAAATTAGTTGTCAGGGTTAAGGAAAGAGACAGGAGAACAGAATAAGGAAAGGAAAAATGTATTAAATAGCTCTGTAGGGGTATGCAGTAAAGAAGATGTAGCTTATATAACTAAAGTCTCAGTGCTGGGGGAATTTGATGTAGCTAAAATCATGAAAATACTGTACATAGATATTTTTTAAGTAGTAAACTTTGAGGGATTGGAGAAGATAATGAACGTCTCATACATCAGTGGATACTGCATACATTTAGTTTTGCTGAGGTTTATTTTGAAGCAGATGACAAAGGGTTAATTAAAATATTGTAGCTGAATGGCCCTGGTGACTAATTCCTTGGAAATTGGGAGAGAGATAGCTAGGTTTTTGCCCTACACTAATCACCAGTACTTTAAAATTTAAACATGAGAAAGAAACAGTTTCATAAAAGCACTATAGTTGGTGAAACTATAATAAATGATGTCATATCTCCACAAAACCTATGCTAAATAAGTTGGCATTCCACTGTATAACATTTCAACCCAGAGAACTCCATTGTGTAACATGAAAATTCAGAACTACGAGAAGTAGCTCACATTAAATTTGACTTAAATTGAAGAGATGGGAAGATTCATCACAAGTTCCCTCAGCTCTTTCACAGTGAGATGATATGTGGGAATCTTGGTACCATATGAAGCACCAGCATTCTTAAGAATCAGTTTTATGATTTGTCAAAGGGGCTTGTGTCTGCTGGAGTCCCACAGTGGAGAAATTAGCTTGAAGGAGAGACATAAGATGCTAGCATAGATGCCAGATTCAGGGTAAGAATGTGGATTTACCATTCCAAAAACACAGAAGAAAGTAAACCATCTCACAAAAGAACAATAGGGCCTGCAATGCTCACAGTACTGAGGTTACTCCATGGCCCATGAAGCTTACCACTGAGACAACTGGCACCCTCTGTGGCATCCATCTTCTGCTAAAAAGAATCTCCCCCAGCCAGGGTTCAGACAGAGTAGTAGGGCTGGTCAGGCCAGTTGTGAAAAGAGCACAGTGCACAGAGTTCTCCTGTAAACCATACTACAATATATCCTTATCTGACACATGGAGGGGAGGCATTTTGCCAGATGATCTGCTTATTCTGTTATCTAGACTACAGAAACCAATCTCAACTCTTGGCCAAGATGCTCTCCTACCCTGGGTCTTCTTACTTTTTGTTTGACTCCCCGTTGCTCCTCCTTGGTGTCTTCTAAGTGCATGCTCCTCAGCTTGGCACAACTGGAGTTTGATGGAAGGTGTAAGAATTATGCTCTAGTGGAAAGGTGCTGGGTACATGTCCATGAAGGGCAGAGTGGAAATGCATTTACTTCATGGCTTTTCCAGACCACCTTGGGCTGAGCAGTTTCTTCTGTCAGTTGTTCCAATGTGATGTCTTTCACACCACAGGCTCCGGGGAAAGAGATGCAATTGGTAATAGACTGAATTTTCCAAAACTGTGAGCCAAAGCAAACTGTTTTTCTGTTGAAGTTGAATTCTCTCAGGCATTTGTTATACTAACAGGACTATGACTGACAATCGCATGGATATTTTGTGCTCCTCCACTACAGGTCACGTTCAGTACCTTCTTTTTTTTAATTAATTATTTTATTTATTTACATCCAAAATGTTGCCCATTTCCTGGTCTCCTTAACTAGAGTTACCCACCTCATCCCTCATCCCCCATACTAGTTTCCAAGGGTGCCCTCCTAGCATTCCCCTTCTCTAGGACATCAAATTTATACAGGACTCGGTGTATCCTCTCTCATGGGTGACAGACAAGGTAGTCAGTGCTCTGTTAAATATGTGCCAGGGGTCTCTGACCAACCCATGCTCTTCGGTTGATGCTTAGTTGTGATTTTAGTGGGTTATGTAGTTGTTACTCAAAGTCATTGCTAAGTTTGGATTCTTGGGACTTGGATAATTTTCTACTTCCAACATCTGAGTCACGGTTCTCTTTCACAAAATGTTACATTAATAGAAGTATACCAGAACCACTACACAGAACTGACTCTCTCTCTCTCTCTCTCTCTCTCTCTCTCTCTCTCTCTCTCTCTCTCTCTCTCTCTCTCTCTCTCTGTGTGTGTGTGTGTGTGTGTGTGTGTGTAGCCTTTCTGTTTATTGGCTTTTTCCCCAGTATTATGAGACCTTTATTGCAAGATGTCAAAGACCACCAAACCTTGGATATTGAATGATATATTCAGTGATAAATCCCTGAAAGGAAAGGTCTTATTAGATGCTTAACAGCACTTTCCCCCCTGTAATATGGGAGGTAACAGCCAAGCCAATTGAAAGCTCATGATTGGCAAAGAGGAATAAAATTTCTTCCCAGAGTCTTGTCCTTGGGAAGACTTACTGCTTATTTTTATGATGATATAGACCTTCATAAGATTCAAAGATCTAGCAAGATAACCTGATCTCTTCTTATTACTTGCCATTCCTAGTAATTGCTGTGAGACAGTGCATATCTATGCAATTGAAGAAAACATGTTCTTAATATTCCTTTGCTTGACGTACAGAGTATAGTGCCCGTCTTAGAAGAGTATTAATCTTAGAGCTTGATAAGGGGCCAAGCCATGGATAAGATTAACTGGCTTTAAATCTAAAGATTAATTGGAGACAAAGAACCATTCACCTTATTGCTAAAGATTCTCCATACTTTTGTTTAAATTGTGTAAACATCCCTTTCAAATTTGCTTTCTCTGTATGAGCAAGTTAATTTTTTTTATAGTATTTTCATGGCACGTAAGACTCTTCTAGCTTAAAAAACTAAACACTACTTCTTTGCTACAAGCATCTAGAGCTGATTATTCCTAACAGCTAAATTTCTCAAACGTGTGTTTTCTACAGTCGTCTTCATTTCATTTCCAGGAATTCAAACCTGAGAAACACATGGTGGCTTCTGCTCTCATTACTTTAAAGTGACTATTGAGAAGGTTGCCACCAGCACTATAATTATCAAATAGAGACATTTTTTTCCAGGCATTTGATTATGTAATTTTCCTTACACTATTTTTTTTTGTTTCCAATGGTACATAGTTTTATGTCATTGCAACCTGGCTGTATCAGCTGTATTTTCCTTCTTCCAAATTCTAAGAATTAGCTAGCACTATTTGATTTTATTGCATATGAATATATCTGAGAGTGTCTACTCATTGTCAAAGAAGCAGTAATTCTTTGTGCACACTCTGCTGAAATACATCATTTGACATGAACAGTGAAAATAATATATCCCTTGGTTTATTTTTTATTTGCTAGTTTATGCGTGCATCCATGTATAGCCCTGCGTGTATCTCTCTCTCTCTCTCTCTCTCTCTCTTTCTCTCTCTCTCTCTCTCTGTATAATTATTTGTACATGTGTATACATTGTCATAGTGGAATGCAGGGGTTCTGATCTTTGGTTTCCACCTTGCTAAATATAAGGTCTTCCTTTTACTGGATATCATTAAACATAACAAGCTGGCTGGCTCTGATGCATTCTCCTGTGGCTGGCTCTGATTCTCCTGTCTCTACCTCCCCTATCACCACAGGAACACAAGAACTGCAGGTACACACTACTGTGCTCAGAGTTTGGTAGTATTCTGGTTTGCTTTGATTTTCAGGTACTAAAACATTAACTGTGAGCAACTTTGGGGAGAAAGGGTTGATTTGAGCTTGTAGGTCCATCACTAAGAAAATCTAAGCATGAACATAGAGGTGAAACCCATGGATGAATGCTGCTTACCAGCTTGAACTCTATCCTACTCAGCTAGCATGTAACATCCAGAAGCTGGAAACAACCCAGATGTCCCTCAACTGCAGAATGGATACAGAAAATGTGGTTCATTTATACAATGGAATACTATTCAGCTATTAAAAATGAGGGCATCATGAAATTTGCAGACAAATGGATGGAAGTAGAAAATATCATTCTGAGTAAGGTAATCCAGACCCAAAGGACATGCATGGTATGTACTCATTGATAAGTGGATGTTAACCAAAACATTCAGAATATCGATGATACAACTCAAAGATCATAGGAAACTTAACAAGAAAGAAGGCCCAAGTGTGGATACTTGAAACCCACTTAGAAGGGAACAAAATAATCTTTGGAAGCAGAGGGAGGGAATAAACTGGGTGGGAAAGGGGAAGGAAAAAAGAGGGACAGAGTCATGTATGGGGAGAGACAGGAGGGATGCCCAGAGGGCCCGGAAAGTGATATGCAGCAGTGGGGATAAGGGGGGGAAGAGGAACCTCTAGAAAGTTCCGAAGACTTGGGATGTGAGAGGCTACCAGGACTCAATGGAGATTACATTAGCTGAAATGCCCAACAGTTGGGAGAT
Organism: Arvicanthis niloticus; assembly: GCF_011762505.2. Classification (NCBI taxonomy): domain Eukaryota; kingdom Metazoa; phylum Chordata; class Mammalia; order Rodentia; family Muridae; genus Arvicanthis; species Arvicanthis niloticus. The sequence continues at coordinate 11,019,934 of NC_047663.1, forward strand.
GGAAACGAAAGAGACCACTTCCAGTAGATAAAGATGGCCCCCAGTTGAGGCAGGGGATCACCTTCCTCTCAGAAGTAAACACAGGGACAATAAGAGAGCAGCGACTGAAAGAAAGACCACCCAGTGTCTGGCCCAACTTGGAATCCATCTCATGCCTACACAGCACACCAAACCCTGACACTATTACTGAGGCTATATTGTGCGTGCAGACAGAAGCCTGGCATGGCTGTCCTCGGAGAGGCACTACCAGCAAGTGACTGAGACAAATGCCGATACTTACAGTCAACCAGTGGATTGAGGTTGGGGACCAATATGGAAGAGTCAGACGAAGGACTGAAGGAGCGGGAGATTGCAACCCCATCGGAAGAACAACAGTGTCAACTAACTCAGGCCCCTCAGAGCTCCCAGATACTAAACCAAAAATCAAGGACCATAGTGGACTGGTTTTTGGCCCCGGGCACATGTGTAACAAAGGACTGCTTTTTATGACCTCAGTGGGAGAGGATGTGCTTAATCCAGTGGAAACTTGATGCCCCAGAAAAGAGGGAATGCTGGTGGGGGTGAGGTGGGGATGGATGGGCAGGTGGAGGAGCACCTTCTCAGAGGCAGGGGTAGGGGGGACCAGGAAGGGAGACACCTCTTGTACTGTAAATAAATAAAATAATGTATTAAGAAAGAGATCTATTTATTTATTTTATTCCACGTGACAAGTGTTTTACCTACATATAGGTGAGCACATTATTTAGATCCCTGATGTCCAATGGCATGAGAAGTTGGTGTCAGATCCTCTGGAACTAGAGTTACTGACAGTTGTAAGCAACTCTGTGTGTCCTGAGACCCAAATCCATATTCTCTGAAGAGCCACAAGTGCTCTAATCCAGAGAGCAATCTCTCTAGCCCTTCAGCTAGCTTTCTTCACACCATTCAGATCCAACTGTCCAGGAAGAGTGCCACCCACTGTGGACTAGTCTCTACTTCACCAATCAATATACAAAGCAATCCATTACAGACATGCCCACAAGCCAATTTGATTGAAGTAATACCTCAAATGAGGGTCTCTTTACTCTGGTTTCACTAGATTGTTTAATGTTGACAATGAAAGGTAACCAGCACAGGTGGATTCTGGGGATTTTAACTCAGATATTCTTGAACATAAATACTTTACACATTAACCCATTTCTCCAGCCCTATTTATTGTTTTTCAAGCCAACTTTTTGCATTGTGTTAATCTCTGAGTTCTGGTGATATTTTCTATGAATTCTTTCCCATAACTTTTCTTCATTTTTTTCACCCTTATTTCTTGCTCTGAGTGTCTCCTTCTATCATAAGAGCTAATAATTCTTATGTAAGGTTTATGCTTCCCACTGTCTTTATATTTTGGCCATGTTATAGTCATTGCAGATTTTTATGGTTAATGAAGTTTCTCTCCATCTGGATATTGGTTTGTGATGCATTGTGAATAATTTAATTGTTATACAATAAGCAATTAATTAGTGAGTTGATATTCAGTATCCTTTCTGGATATAATAGGAATTTTTATAAAATAATTGCCACCCTAAGTTTGAATTTAAAAACTAAGGCAATTTGTTAGCACATATTTAAGAGATATGCAGTGACTCACTGTAGCAATTGTTTCTGGTGTTATATATCAAAATAATTACCCTTTGATAAATCCATGTTGGTTATAATCCAACGATTCATGGAAGACATATTTAAAGGCAGTTTCCTGAAATAGCCAGGAAGGAGAAAGAAGCCACAGATGTCTGCAGTTTCTGGTTAGACTAGTTTTTTCCACAGTTGTCAATGCTGAAGAACTATTTTATTGTAAGTAATGTTAGTTTCAAGTTTTATGGGATATGCATCTTTGTGTCCTACTGTGAACCACAGACATGGATTGTTTTCTGTCATTATGTACAGCATAAAAGAGACAATGGGTGGCTTTTCTTCAGATGTTTTATTTGGAACAAGAAAGTCCTGGCTGAAAAAGAATGTTAGAGTAAGATATTCACATTGCATCCAATAGCACAAACTAGGAGCCTTCAATAGACTCTATAAGACCCATTAATTCAAATGCAAAATATATTTACCCCAGCTGTACAAAATTGCTAGCCTTAAATTACAAAATAATATAGCAGAAATTTGTTCTTTGCCACAGAAAGATTTTTCTCAACAGTAATTAAACTTAGTCAGTATTCAGAAGGATAATGAAGTAATGAAGTTTGGATGGTTTTAATAAAGAGATTATTTACACTATCAATATCCTATGCAGTATCCTATGAAGCTGTATTCTAAGTCATGATTTGGTAAATTATTTTGGCAAAAGGCTCGATAAACATTTTGGAGACTGTGAGCTATCCAGGGATGGGCTTAACAATTTCATTGTATTTTCAAGTGTAATAGTATAGCAGTTCAAAAGATGGAAGCCAGTGGGAATGGCTGGGCGCCAATAAAATGTCACAACCTGATTCATGGGCTATATTGGGTGGCATCTGGTCATCTTCATTTTCATCCACTTAATTTAAATTTGGTAGTAGTCTTCCCACCCATCAAAGTTAGAGACTGTTGACTTGTTTGTGAGTTAATCTAGTGACTAAACTTAACAATTTTATGGGTCTTGGATGATGGCTTGGCAGGTTGCAAAAGCATGAAGTCTTGAACCCACACACCCATGTAGAAAGCTGCAACACTGCTTATAATCCCAATGCTTTGGAGAGTAGGGACGAGAAGAAGAGTTGGTTTACTGACTGCCAGCTAGGTCTAGGTTCATGAGGGACACTGTGTCAAAGAGATAAGGTTGAGATCAATAGGGCATAACATCTGACATTGTTCTTTGGCCTTTGCATGTCATGTGCAAATTTGTGCATCCCCTTCACACACAGAAGTAGTCATAGATCATCCTATACATTCACATGACCAAAATAGTAGACATTTAAAAAAATATTGGTAAACACAGAATGTTGTGAGTTAGTAAAATCCAGAAATGAGTACAAATAGTACTAAATTCACACCTGAACACTCTTTCGCTCTGAGAATGGAGACAAATTGTTCAAGATGCATGACTTGTTAAAGAATGATCTGGATTCATATTCTGAATTTCAATAGGATAGATATTTGTAATAAAATGTTAGAGAAAGCCTCTGGTGTTTTAGACTGTAAATCATATATTAACAGAATGAGAAAGGCAGCAATGTTTATAAAATTTACAGGATTGAGATGCTTTCATGGATGCTGCAAAGTTAACAGAGCCAGGATAGCGCTGGGAGGCCAAGTGCTGACTGATAATATTGCAATAAGTTTAATTTAGATCAATTTAGATAAATGAAAAAAAACATAATATTGTTTCCCAAGTCATGCATTTTATTTTTAGTGTGAAACTGAATATTTTTTGCAGAGTAGAAAAATAAAATAGTCTCTTACTTCTTCCAACTGATTGGATCACATTGCTAAGAGAACTCTTCATAGCATCTCCACACATAAAATAAAAACTCAGGCATTATATGCCCTGGAAAAAAATACCTTCAAATCGCTTGTGACCACATGAGTAAGCTGAATAGCCTGGATTTGACCCTCCCTTTGTTTAATCATCCTGGAGATCCCATGTAGCTTAAAAACTTCAGATTACAAGTTGATTACTGAGATTGTGTCTCACATAGCCTAGACTGGACTATGATCTCTAACTCCTGGTTCTCCTGCCTCCACTTCCTAAAAGCTGGGAAGAGGACCATGTACCACGAGACAAGGCTGATCATAAAGATTAATGCACTAAACTCAGTTTTACCTCACATTTAAGATGGTTGAGATATCTGAGATAAAAGATTACATTTCAAATGTTATCCCCCTTCCTGGTTTCCCCTCCACAATCTCCCTATTGCGTCCCCTCCCCCTGCTTCTATGAGGGTGCTCCCCTACCCACCCACCCACTCCTGCCTCACTGCCCTAGCATTTCCCTATGCGTGGGGGCATTGAGCCTCCCCAGGACTAAGGGCTTTCCATCCCATTGATGCCAGATAAGGCCATCCTCTGCTACGTGTACATCTGGAGCCATGAGTCCCTCCATGTGTACTCTTTGGTTGATGGTTTAGTCCCTGGGAGCTCTGGGTGGGGGGTGTCTGGTTAGTTGATAGTTTTTTTTCTTCCTATGGGTTTTGAACCCCATAAACTCCTTTAGTCATTCCCCTAAATCATCCATCGGGGTCCCCATGCTCAGTTCTATAGTTGGCTGTGAGCATCCACATCTGTATTTGTCAAGCTCTGGCAGAGCCTCGCAGGGGACAGCTATACCAGGCTCCTGTTAGCAAGTGATTCTTGGCATCAGCAATAGTGTCTGTGTTTGGTGTTTGCAGATGGGATGGATCCCCAGGTGGGACAGTCTCTGGGTGGCCTTTCTTTCAGTCTCTGTTCCGCTCTTTGTCCCTGCATTTCCTTTTGATAGGAGCAATTCTGGGTTCATAGTTTTGAGATGAGTGGCTGGCCCTATCCCTCAACCAGGGGCTGTGCCTAACCTCTGGATATGGACTCTACAGGTTTTGTCTCCCCTTTGTTGGGTATTTCAGCTAATGTCATCCCTGGGATTCTGGAAGCCTCCTGCTTTCCTGGCATCTGGGACTTTCTGGTGGCTACTCCAGTTTCCCATGCCCCACTATTACATACCTCCATTCAATTTTCTGAGCCTCTGCACTTCTCACTTGTCTCCTCCCACACCTGATTCACCCCCCTTTTTCCTCCCTCTCCTCTCTCTTTCTCCTAGTTCCCTCCCTTTACCCCCTGTGAGTATTTTGTTGCCTCTTCTAAAAAGCACTGAAGCATCCACACTTTGGTCTTCCTTCTTCTTGACCTTCATGTGGTCTGTGAATTATATCTTGGGTATTCTAAACTTTGGGGCTAATATCCACTTATCAGTGAATGCATACCACGTGTGTGTTTTTGCGACTGGGTTACCTCACTCAAGATGTTATTTTCTAGTTCCATCCATTGGCCTAAGAATTTCATAAAGTCGTTGTTTTTAATAGCTGAGTACTAGTACTCCATTGTGTAAATGTACCACATTTTCTGTATCCATTCCTCTGTTGAGGGACATCCGGGTTCTTTCCAGCTTCTGGCTATTATAAATAAGGCTGCTATGAACACAGTGGAGCATGTGTCCTTGTTATATGTTGGAGCATCTTTTGGTATATGCCCAGGAGTGGTATAGCTGAGTCCTCAGGTAGTACTATGGCCAATTTTCCGAGGAACCACCAGACTGATTTCCAGAGTGGTTGTACCAACTTACAATCCCACCAACAATGGGGGAGTGTTCCTCTTCCTTAACATCCTTGCCAGCATCTGCTTTCACCTGGGTTTTTGATCTTAGCCATTCTGACTGGTGTGAGGTGGAATCTCATGGTTGTTTTGATTTGCATTTCTCTGATGACTAAGGATGTTGAACATTTCTTTAAGTGTTTCTCAGTCATTTGAGATTCCTCAGTTGAGAATTCTTTGTTTAATTATGTATACCATTTTAGGAGGGTTATTTGGTTCTCTGGAGTCTAACTTTTTTAATTCTTTGTATATATTGGATATTAGCCCTCTATCCAATGTAGGGTTTGTAAAGATCAACTCCAAGTGGATCAAGAACTTTCACACAAAACAAAAAACACTGAATCTAATAGAAGATAAAGTGAGAAAGAGCCTCAAACGCTTTGGCACAGGAGAAAATTTCCTGAACAGAACACCAGTAACTCAGGCTCTAAGATCAACAATTGATAAGTGGGGTCTCAAGTTTTAGTACACTGGATGTTACTTGTTTAGTCTCTTCCCTAATTCATTTGAAATCTGATTTCTGTTATTTACCAAGTATTCTTATTGTGTGCAGTAGAAAAGTCACCTACTTAGGAGCAGAAGTAGAAATATTAGTCTAATAATGGTTACATACACACTTCAATGAACATTTATAAGAGTGTTCTTTATCACTATTTATATTGTGTATTATATACAAGGTAGGATACACATTAAAGTGTATCAGAACTAGAAAACTTAGATACATTATGAGCAAGGGACATAATACTGCTATTCAAAAATTCAAATTAACTTTTGTCTGATGATCAAAGTAACACATGGATTTAAAATGGAAAAAAAATCCATTATAAAGCTATTGCATCCCTACTATAATACCACAAGCTCAAAGATCGAGGACCAACGTAGAAGCATTTATAGTAGAGTAGTAATGCTGAAGAGGTACAATATAGCTTGAGAATTATGATGAAAATGTGCATGTATGTGTGTGTGTTTGTGGGTTTAGTATTTATCTGCTTGAAGATTCAATTCTATTAAGCGGAACATCATTATAAATTTATGTATGCATTAAATATAATCCAAAAGTCCTGGAGTTTGTTTATATATGTTCACAGAAATTGGCAAGCTGACTAAAAACCTTACAAAGAAATGCAAAAATCTGAGAATTTTAATTCCCATGAACATTAGAACTTATACACTAATTGTACATTTACACATTATCCATATAATGTAGTCTATATTCATGACAAACAATGATGACAGAATCTTCAGTACCTATCACTTAAAAAATATAGAATCATCCTGGGTCATATAAATTAATTTATAATTTTGAGATTTATAAGGGGGAAAGAAGTCATCATAAAAGCAAATTTTGTGAGGCCAGGCTTCATTAAAATACAATAATTCAGTTTCTATGAGCTTGTAGGCTTTCTGTTGTTTCCATTGTTGTTAAAGTCTAGTTTTAATCCATGGTGGTCATTTCAGTTTTCTTGTATCTGTTGATGCTAGCTATCTGATTAAGTAAATGCTCAATTTTGAAGAAGGTTCTAATGAGGTGCTGATAAGAAAGTATATTTGTGTGTGTGTGTGTGTGTGTGTGTGTGTGTGTGTGTGTGTGTATGTGTGTATGTGTGTGTGTTTCTGTTTGGTTGAAATGTTCTGTAGATATCTGTTAGGTCCATTTGATTCACAACGTCTGTTCATTTCATTATTTCTCTGTTTAGTTTTTGTCTGGATGACCTGTTCATTGGTGGGAGTGGAATGTTGATGTTTCTCACTATTAATATGTGGGTTTTGGTGCGTTATTTAAGCTTAAGTAATGTTTGGGGCATAGATATTCAGAATGAACAATTCTTTACTCAATGGCCACTGGATCAGGGAAGGAATAAAAAAAGAACCTGAATGCTTTCTAGAATTTAATGAAAATGAAGGCACAACATACCCAAACTTATAAGACACAATGAAAGCAGTGCTAAAAGGAAAGTTCATAGCTTTAAGTGCCTTCATAAAGAAATTGAAGAGTTCTTATGCTAGCAATGTAAGAGTACACCTGAAAGCTATAGAACAAAAAAAGCAAAAACATATTTAAGAGGATGGGACAGCAGGAAATAATCAAACTCGGGGCTGAAATCAATCAATTGGAAACAAAGAATCAATACAATGAATCAACAAAACCAAAAGCTGGTTCTTTTAGAAAAGCAACAAGATAGACAAACTTTTAGCCAAACTAACTAAAAGACAAAGAGACAGTACTCAAATTAAAAAAAAAAAATCAGAAATGAAAAGGGAGATATAACAACAGACACTAAAGAAATCTAAAGATTCATTAAGTCTTACTTCAAAAGCCTGTAGTCCACAAAGTTGGAAACTCTCTCTCTCTCTCTCTCTCTCTCTCTATATATATATATATATATATATATATATATATATATATATATATATATATATATGATTTTCTTTGTAGATAGCACTTACCAAAGTTAATCAAGAACAGGCAAAGAATTTAATGGTCCTATTATCCCTAAGAAAATAGAAGCAGACATTAAAATCTCTCAACCCCCCAAATTCCAGGGCCAATTGGTTTTAGCACAGAATTCTAGACTATTTTCCAAAAGCTAATACCAAATACTTCTCAAATATTCCACAAAATAAAAACAGAAGGAATGTTGTCAAGATTATTCTATGAGGCAATAGTCACCCTGACACATAAACCACACAAATACTCAACAAAGAGAATTTCAGATGAACATTAATGCAAAAATACTCAATAAAATATTCACAAACTGAATACAAGAACACATCAAAACATCATCTATCATGATCAAGTAGGCTTCAAATCAGAAATGCAGGGATAGTTCAACATAAGAAAATTCATCAGTGCAATTCACCAAAACAAACAAAAGCAACCATCTTATTAGATACTGAAAAAGCCTTTGACCAAATCTCTAACACTTCTTCATGCTAAAAGTCTTGACAAGGTCAAGGATACAAAGCACATACCTAAACACAGTAAAGGCAATACACAACCATTTATTAGCCAACATCAAATTAAATGGAGAGAAACATAAAGGAAATTCCACTAAAATCAGGGACAAGACAAGCGTGGTCACTCTCTCTGTATCTACTTAATACAGTACTTCAAATTTTAGCTAGAGCAATAAGACAGATAAAGGAGATAAGGGTACATTAGAGAGGAGAAATTCAAAATATCACTACTTACAGATGATATGATACTATACACAAGTGACCTCCAAAATTCTCTTCGAGAACTGTTATATATAACAAATATCTTTAGCAATGTGGCTAGATACAAACTTAACTTTAAAAAAAATCAGTAGCCCTCCTTTATATAAACAATATAGGGCGGAGAAAGAAATAAGGGAAACAACACCCTTTACAATAGACACAAATAATATAAAATATCTTGGTGTAACTCTAACCAAGTAAGTAAAGGCCTGTCTGACAAGAACTTTAAGTCTCTGAAGAAAAGAACTGAAGAAGATATCAGAAGACGGAAAGATCTACAATGCTCCTGAGTTTGTAGGATTAACAATAGTAAAAATGACCATTTTACCAAAAGCAATCTACAGATTCCAGGCAATCCTGGTAACAATTCCAACAAAATTCTTTACAGACCTTGAAAGAATATTCTCACCTTCATATGGAAAACTGAAAACCTGGGATAGCTAAAAAAACAAGCCTGTAAAATAAAAGAACTTCTGTAGGTATCACCATCCCTAATTTCAAGCCATCCTACAGAGCAATAGAAATATGAACTGCATAGTAATGGCATAAAAACAGATAGGTTGATCAATGGAATTGAATTGACAACCCAGAAATAAACTCATACAACTGTGGGCATTTGATTTTTGACAAAAGTAAAACAAAGCAAAACAAAACAAAAAACCCAACAACCCCCCACAAAACTATACAATAGAAAAAACAAGAGCAGCTTCAACAAATGGTACTGTTCTAATTGTGTGTCTATATATAGAAGCACAGAAATAGATCCATATATATCACCATTCACTAACTCAAGTCCAAGTAGATCAAACAGCTCAACATAATACCAAATGCACTAAATGTACTAGAAGAGAAAGTGGGGAATAACCATGAACACATTGGCAAAGGAGACAACTTCCTGAACAGAACACCAAAGACTCAAGCACTAAGATCAACAATAAATAGCACATCAAAAAACTGAAAACCTTTTGTAAGGAAAAAGACATTTTCAGTAGAACAAAATGGCCACCTACATAATGGGAAAAGATCTTCACCAATCCTACACCCAACAAACAGCTGATAACTGGAAAATTTGACACCACCAAACCAAATAACCAAATTGAAAAATGGAGTACAGAGTTAAATAGGTAATTCTCAACCAAAGAACCTCAAAAGGATAAGAAGCACTTAAAAAAATGTTTAATTTCTTAACCTGCTGAGCCATCTCAACCAATGGACAGAAGCTGTTGACTCCTATGGTTGAATTAGGGAAAGGCTGGAAGAAGCTGAAGAGGAGGGTGACCCTGTAGGAGGACCAGCAGTCTCAATTAACCTAGATCCCTGAGATCTCTCAGACACTGGACCACCAACCAGGCAGCATACACCAACTGATATGAGGCTACCAACACATATACAGTAGAGGATTGCTGGGTCTGGCATCAGTCAGAGAAGATGTACCTAACCCTCAAGAAACTGGAGGCCCCAGGGAGTTTAGAGGTCTGGTGGGGTGTGAGGTTGGGGGATGGGAACATCCTCATGGAGACAGGGGTGTGGGGAGGAGCTATGGGATGGGAAACAGTCTCAGAAGGTGGACCAGGAGGGGGATAAAATCTGAAGTGTAAAATAAAAAGATTAAGTAAAATTTTAAAAAAGAGAATTGTTTAATCTTTTTAGGTTCTTAGTCATCAGGGAAAATGCAAATCAAAACAACCCAGAGGTTCCATCTTACACTCTTTAGAATGGCTAAGATCAAAGTCTCAAGGAAAACGCATGTTGGTGATGATGTGGTGTAAGGGGAACACTCCCCTATTGTTGGTGAAAGTACAAACTTGCACAACCACTTTGGAAATCAATTGGTGGTTTCTCAGAAAATTGGGAAGAGTCCTATTTAGCACTCTTGGACATATACCCAAAAGATGCTCCACCATACCACTAAGACCCTTGGTCAGCTATATTCATAGCAGCTTTATTTGGAATAGCCACAAACTGGATATAACCTACGTGCCCCTTGAGGAAAGAATGGATAAAGAAAATGTGGTACATTTGCACAATGGAATACTGCTCAGCTATTAAAATCAATGACAACATAAAGTTTACATGTAAATTTCATCCTGAGTGAGGTTACCGAGACCCAAAAAGAACAGTCATGGTATGTGCTCACTAGTGAGTGGATATAGCCATAAAGCCACAAACCACAGACCCAAAGAAGCTAAGTAGCAAAAAGGGCCCAATGGGGAGACACTTGAATCTCACTGAGAAAAGGAGATAATTTAGATATTGGAGGTGGATGGAAGGAGGGGAGTGAGTTGGGGAGGGTTGAGAATGAGAATAAAGGGGAGTCAGAACTGGGAGATAGAACTGAAGTCAGAGCAGGGGATATCTCCGGTGAGGCAAAGAGATTATTGAGGTTAATTACAGAAGCAGCTGTATCTACTGCACTAGCAAGCCTCACGACCTTCAAATGTTTGGTTTTCACACCTTCTCAAAGAGGAGAGAGACCTCCTGAAAACCTCGTGGATACACAGTATGTGTACTTCGCTAAAGCTTGTGAGACTTGAGAGACACCCCGCCCCTCGAGAAGTTAAAACACATTGAACCTCCTTGGTTTGATTTGGTTCACTACTGCTGTTACACTTCAAGGCAGCCATGTCTAACCCAGAGTAAACAACTGCCCTGCACTTAGAAACCATATGTTAACAGCACGTATCCAATAGTGTAGGCAGACATGATATGAGTAATATGGAATTTCCTGCGCGTCTTTCACTTCATAACTAATAAATCACTCAAACTTTAAAAGGCTCAAAACAGTAAACAAACACCCGATGAGAAACGAAACAAAGCTCACGTATAAAAATCCAGTAAGTGTGTGAAAATATGTGTTATTGGTTGTTAAAATAACGAGCACATTTAAGTACAATGACTGAGCCACAGTCCTTGAAAGAAAACCGACAGTGTACAATGTTGCCAAAGCAACAGGGTAATGACAAATGTCCCATACTGCTGATGGGTTTAGAAACAGGCGTAACCACTTAGGGAAATTATGGGATAGTTTGGTTAGTTGAGTATGTTGTACCTGTTGTAAGGTCAACTACATTTTTTGCATATGTAACACATATACTCATTAAATGATATCTAAAAATTATAGAAACATGTTTTATATCATGTCAAAAGGGAAACCCATGCAACTGTTTAAGTACAAATTGGATTTTATTCATGCAAAGGAATGGCATACAAAGCTGAGAAGTGTGAAGTAATACTTACACAGTAACGTGTATAGATTGCCTCAAGCTAATATTGAATTAACAGCCAAGCCATCACATAAAAGCTTTCTATGGTTCCATTATATGAAATGAATAAACCAAAAAAAAAAAAAAAGGTACCTTATGTCATAAATCAGAGTAATGATTACTTGTGTTGAGAGAGAGAGAGTGGACAAAAGGGACATTCAGTGACTCTAACGTGTTCTATCTGTTTGGCTTACCATCTATAGATTTTACTACTTTTAAACCCCCTTAAGCTGTAAATTAAGATCCGTAAATGTGTTTATTTGCATTAATACTGGATTACCAGGTTTTATAAAATTGAATAACAGGAAAAATAAACTTGATTCATATTGTTAAGTGCACAATGAAGTAAAATTTAGCTACTTAGCCTTAGTTTTGACGTTAACACAAGTGACTCACCTAATGGATATCAACTTGAGATTGCATGCGTATAAAAAGGATCACTCACTTATAAAATGGTAACTAGCAAGAACTGCGTGCTTGAAACTTTTCTTTTTATGGCTCTTTCAATAAGCGTGAGCTGAAGACTGAAGATGTCAGAGAAAAATTCATTACTTTGTGGATGTGTGAAATTAGGACTGATTTCATAAAGAAGAAAAGTTAAATAAGTAGGAAAAACCATGGAAAACTAATCATTTTATCTTTTTTTTTTTTGTTTTTGTTTTTCGAGACAGGGTTTCTCTGAGTAGCCCTGGCTGTCCTGGAACTCACTCTGTAGACCAGGCTGGCCTCGAACTCAGAAATCCACCTGTCTCTGCCTCCCAAGTGCTGGGATTAAAGGCATGCACCACCACTGCCCGGCCTCATTTTATCTTTTTACTTTTTAATTACATGCGTTATGAGTCTGTGGGAGTCTATGGGATATTAAAGCAGTAGCCATTGAGGACAGAAGTTGCCGGTTGCCCTGGAGTTGGACTTACAGGCTGACATGTGTTTCCAGAGTAGAAATGGAACTCACATCTTTTCGAAAAGCAACAAATGCCCTTAACCAATAAACCACCTTACTAGTCCCCCTAATTACTTTCATGAATGCATACTTGTGTGTGTGTCTGTGTGTGTGTGTGCGCACATGCTCATGTATGTATGAGAGATTTTTCCACAATATACATTCTTCCATGATAAACACAAGTCAATAATTATATAGCTTTTAAGCTATTAAATTTTGCAATATACATCCTTTTATTGAACACAAATAGAGTAAATATTCTTAAGATAAAGCAAATGATGAAATGTCATCTCCATATGACCCTGTGTGTGTGAGAGAGAGACAGTATGTGTATACACACACACACACATATATATTATCTATCTATCTATCTATCTATCTATCTATCTATCTATCTCTCTCTATATATAGAGAGAGAGACAGAGACAGAGAGAGGGAGACAGAGATAGAAGGAGAGAGAGGGAGACAATAAGATAGTTTTGTGGTTTTGTCAGTCTGCCATCCATATTCACTATTTCAAATGATGATAGTATACCTTTTCATAAGTATTATTTATTATTAATATTAATGTATTTTTCTTTAGTTGAGACACTGAACTTTGTTTCTCTGCAATTCTCAGGAAGTTAACTTCAAAATAATTAGTTTTAAAGCAGTGATTATATTCTGGGAGAGCAAGCTTTGTGAAGTTTTGCACTTCAAATTCTATTTTAATTAGATAACATCCTCTCTCTCTTCTCTTTTTGTCTAATTAAAAGCTAACTAATGGATTTTAAATGAGCCTAATTAGTTGCCAACTTTCTACTCTTCTGAAAGAGACTTATACCTCTTTAGCTAACAAATGAATCTTTAATCACCATAGCACATCTTTTAGAGCAACTGTATTTACAAGCACCTTGGAGACTCAGTAGACAAACATACATTTAAGATGTATTTGTAGAACACCCAAAGAGTTTTCACTGAGATCATCCCCGATAGGAAATCGTAAGGCGCACATGAGGCATGACTAACACCGAAACTTCACCATTTTCTAACTAATATTCAAATAGCACTCTCCTCAAACATGACAATTTTGTCAGGAAACAATAGATTTTTCTGTATTTTATTTTATGTATTATTTCTCCATGTATGTATGTTCACCACATGCATGTCTGGTGCCCATGAAGGTCAGAAGAGGACATTACATCCCTTGGAACTGGAATTAGGGATAATGTGAGTGAGGGGGATGAGCTCAGGTTCTCTTGCAAGTGTCCTTAACTGCTGAGCCATTTTTCCAGTCCTGCATGTCATCTTTTAAAAAAAATTCTACTTATTCTCACTTGATAAATGGTACAATGAAGACACATCTTAATGTGGAAAATGGAGATAGAATGAACTCAAATGTCCAAACTCACAGTTCTGAATTAGAAATGTTGAGAAACTGGACACATTGCTGCCTTTCCTGTGGTTATAGGAATATAGTATGTCAAGATAAAATTAAACATTAATGTGAATGATGTGAAAACCATTATCTAAACTATTTTCATGTGGAAGGGAAAACAAATATCAGATAACTGGCCTAATTTGCCAGGGTATGCTTTTGGGAATAATCACCTAAATATTTTCTATAAGCAAAGGATAAAATGCTGAAATCTACATATATATGTATATATATGTAGATTTCATAATATACATATATATGTATATATGTATGTATATGTAGATTTCATATATATATGTATATATATGTAGATATATACATGTATATATATGTACACATATATGTATATATACACACACATATATGTATGTATATATACATATATATGTATGTATATATACATATATACATACATATATATGTGTGTATATATACACATATATATGTATGTATATATATGTATATGTATGTATATATATATGTGCGTGTATATATATGTATATATATAATCAAGCCTTATCTTCCTAATTCTGATGATAATGAAGAGCAACATTGCTTCATTACAAAAAAAATATTTTGACACAATTAGATGATATAAAGTTGCTATATTGACATGAGCACTGAATGAAAGTTTTATGTGAGAATTTTGTATTATGATCCTTTCAATAATTTCAAAATGTAGGACAGATGCTTCCTATTTCAGGTTGATCATATCATAAATTAAGATTTTATTTTATAGCTCTAACCCTCACCTATTATAGATCAACAAAACATTGTTTTGGATTCTCTAAAATCTGGATTGAATGGCTGATGGATGCCTGAGGTTCACTGCTGCTGTACACGGCCAAAAGAGAGAATATGAGGTTATACTGCTTCCTAGGGAAAGATTTAAAACAGTGAAAACTCCAGGTACTGTTTTTTATCCAATTCATATTCATTCTGCATTATTGTAAAATTAAAACATTGTAACTTGAACAAAAAAGTCAAAACCATCCAATGGAAAAAGGAAGCGTCTTCAACAAATGATGCTGGAATAACTGGATGCTTGCGTGTAAGAGTGAAAATAGGCCCATGTCTGTCATCCTACACAAACCTCAACTCCAAGTGGATTAAAGGCTTCAATGTAAAACTGAACACACTAAATCTAATAAAAAAGAAAGTGTGGAACTGCCTTGTACAGATTGGTGGAGGGGTCAAATTCCTGAATCGAACTCCAATTGCTCAGGCTCTAATATCGATGATTAATAAATGGGACCTCCTGAAACTGAAAAGCTTCTGCAAGGCTAAGGACACCATTTATGCTCTCTAAAAGATAAAACAGTGTACAACAGAGACTTGTCAAACCGCTGGGGTGAACATAACAAGGCCTTTCTCCGCAACAGAACTCTATCTTTGGGCAGTGAGCTCATAATATTTGCAGAAGCTTTCCTCCCTGCTCTCTCACACGAATGCATTTGACCATTTACAGAGCTACTGTGTAGGAGCAACCATGAAGGGTGACATTCTCATTCTATATCCCACACCACCAGACAACATGTAAACCTCCTTATTTCTTTCTTGAAAGGTACAAATTGTTCATGCTACATGTTACTAGGATGCAGTGAAAACCCATGGTCTGTTTAGTATCTCTCTGGACACTTCCTTGTTTCCTTTATGTTGTCATGACAGTTGGGGGAAGTGATGGAGTTGGATTGGTGCTGGTGGTCTATAAAATCAATACAATTCTGCTTTTCTGTATTACGTGCAGTTCTACAGAGGATCAGAAAGTATAGAATAAATATATATACCTGTATAGATATATATATGAACAGATAATCATATATGTAGTATACATATATATTTATATATATATATATACATATGTATATAGATTCATTTATATATACATGCATATGTATATACAAGCATATAATACATACACACACACATATATATGTGTATATATAATTTACTAGAATAGCTTACAAGTTTTGGGTTAGCTAGTCCAACAATAACTGTCTAGCACTAGAAGTTTCTAGAATGAAGTAGTCATACAGTCCACAAGGCTAGATATCTCAGCAGCTTTTCAGTATATGTCAGAATCCTGAAGAAGTAAGCTCTAGTGCCAATAAAGGAATGAACTGGCCATTAGACTGAGAACAGATAAACAAAGGGGAAGCCAGCGTCCTTCTATGTCTTTTTAATAGCCTGTCGGCAGAGGGTGTGGTCTAGATTAAAGGTCTATCTTACTACCTCAAAGATCCAGATTAAAGTTATATCTTCCTGTCTCAATGATCCAGGTTAGACATAGATCTTTCCACTTTAAGGGATTTAATTAAGAAAATAACCCATCACAGATCTACTCAGATATTTATAGCTTAGTTAATTCCAGATGTATCAAGTTGGCGAACAAGAAAAGCTATCCCAGTCTCTAACCCAGGAATCTTTACGTAGTACCCATGAACTCATACCTAGCAGGATAACTTGTAACTGGGTTAAAACCTAGCATCAGATTTGACTCGTGAAGTATATATTCAAAGGAAGTAAGAAAATACAGTCGTGGCAGTTTGTGTGCTAGTCTGAGTGAGAATGGATCTTATAGGCTGATATATTTGCATGCTTGGTTCCCGGCTGGTAGATGTGACTTTGTTGGAAGGGTTGTTCCTGGCTGAACGTTTGGAGGCTTCAATAGACTTCATTCCCAATGTCTCTTTCTGCATTATGGTTTTATCTCACTGTGTGATCAACTACTACTGCTCCGGCACTATGGCTGTCTGTCTGCTGCCATACTCACTGCCATGGGGGGTATGGATCCTAACTCTCTGAAACTGTTAGCCCAAAATAAATACTTTTTTTTTTATAAAGTGCTTTGGTCATGGTGTTATGTCACAGCAGATAAAAAGTAACCAAGACAGCTTGTTCCTTGCTTTTTAAATGCATTTTTTCTCTTGAGTTCATTTTTCCAAGAGTTTGTAGCAATGCATTGACTAATTGTTATACATGAACGAGTGTGGGTAGTTATAGTTTGTAGTATTATCTTGGAAATATTTCACCTCAGCTTGTACCCAGTTGCTATTATACACAAGGTATGTGCCACTGACACTATCTGATACTTCTCAGTGCTTCAGAACTGTCACCTGAAAAACTGAAGCTAATGTTAGAATTCAACTCTAAGTATGGTTGAGGAAATTAATGAAAGTAATGTATACACCATATATTTAATTTGTTGGATAAGCAAGATGATGATAAAAATCAACCCTGGCCAATATGATGTAGAGCTGAGGACTCATTGATAAAAATTTAGACCTCTGCTCTACTGAAGCTAACATTCCAATGAGAGAGGCATGATAAATAGGGAGATGTAAGCAGAACAGTAATCTACCCAAACAATAGATGAAGGTTTAAATATTGATAAAATCCTATAAAAAGAAGAGGAAGTCAATTGTGCTATATGATACCACATGCAACATGGATTGTTTACACACATGAACATGAACTATAAAGAGCAGAGCAAGGCAAAGCAGGGCTTATGTTTAACGGTGATATACAAAGTAGGAATCATCATGCCTTTCCATTTATATTCTCAATGTTAAGAAAGACAGTTTTCTAGGTTCCATGAACTTAACACTTGTGAGATTTGGCTATCTCCTGCAAGTTGAGGTAAAACATCGAATCGGAATGATTTGGGGAAAAGCTCTAAATGGAGACCAGCAGAGCACAGGAGGAAGGCAGAGATTACTAAATAGTGTCTGGTAAATGATGAAGGCATGGTAACAACTTCAAATGTACAGAAAAAATGAGGACACACAGAGAAACAGTGGACATTTTGATTTGCCTTGCCTCCAGCATTCTTAATTTCCAAGATCTCACACAATAGCCTATTCATCTCTCACCACTCAATGTCTCTTCCAGCCAAAGTTCCAAACATTTCCATCTTCTCACTAAACAACATTGTCAGGTCAAGATCATAGCAACACCTATTTACCAGCTACCAATTTCTGTTCTCAATTGCTTTCTGTTGCTGCTATAATGCAGTATGACAGAAAACAGTGTAGAGGGGGAAGGGATTCCTTTGGCTTACATTTCCAGGTCATAGTCTATCATTAAAAGAAGTCAGTGCAGGAAATAAAGCAGGGACCAAAGCAGAATCATAAATGGATGTTGTTTACCGACTCACTGCACAGCTCATAGCCAACTAGATTTCTTGTATAGCAATAGGCCCATCTGTTTAGGGATGGTGCTACCCACAGGGCTCTGGGGCCTCCCATGTGAACCACATGTGAAAGACAATGTTTCAGAGACATAGCCACATCCAACTCTGTTCAAGGCAATTTTTCAATTGGGCTGTCTTGTTTTCAGGTGACTTTGAGTTATGTCTCATTGAAAATAAACTAAACAGGAAAAGGTGACTTATACTGGAGATGGGAAAGCTCAGCTAAATTATTGTCCAACTAGCTAACAATTCAGGGAACAAAGATGAGTCATGTGGAGCTTGAAATATTTTTTCTTAAATAAACCCACTTATTGTGCAAAGGGCAAAGCACAGTAATCCAACCATTGTCTGCCTTGCTAGGTGAATCATACATACTCAGGTGAGATTCATAGAGACAGATGGATGGAGTGCGTGGTATAAAGTATGGGTTCAGTTATCTTCTTTCTCCATGTTCATTTGTCATGACATACTCCCACAAAAACAGAGTCAGAAGAAATAAAGAAAAAAATGTAAGAGAAGGAAAAGAAAGAAGAGGAAGAGAAGGAGGAGGAGGAAAAGAAAGAGGAGGAGAGGCTCAAATCCACAATGTTGCATGCATATAATTTTATAAGTGTTGATAAGCAATCATTGCTTTGGAAGCTGAATTTTTTTTTGCTCTATTCAGTGTTTTAAATAGTTAAAAATGATTTATAGTTACTTCTTTGGTAGCATAAAAATCAGTTTTCAATGCTATTGCTCCCGAAATCAGCTATCTTGAAGTATTTTTGATGTGTTACCTATTTTGTAGGGAGGATACACACTTTTTATGGACTCATTCATCTTTTTTGTGATCTCTATTTTCATTATGAAAACTAAATAGTAATTTTTTAAATACCTGTTAATGGAAAAGATTTTAGGTTCTATGAGTGAAATGGAAGCAAACATTTTGAATGAATTGTTCATTTACAAGGTTCTTAGTTATGTACTATGTTTCAGTTATATACTATAAAAACAGTATATTGTGATTCATAACAGAAAATTATATCCTAAAAGTCATGGTTAATTCATGGTTAATGAAATAGGTCTACTTTTTTAAAACCAGAAAATCATGGAATTCATACTTTCCCAACACACTGAACTGCAAAACCAACACTGTAGATATCTTTGTCATTGTTTAAAGTCTAACTTTAAAAAGTATTCAAATAGATTATATATATTTATTTGATGGTACTTGCAGAGGCCAGAAGAGAGAATCAAATTCTCTGAAACTGCATTTATGAATAGTTGTAAGCCACTGTATGTGATTGCTATGATCAGAACTTGTGTCCTCCAGACTAGAATAAAAATAGGTCCTCTTAGCCACTCCACTATTTTTCTAGCACTAGAAATCTTATGTTTTAGTGTATTTGAAACTCACCACTTCATGTTAGGAAAGTGAATATCATCTCATAGAAGCTATTTAGAATGAAAACATAAGTACATAAAAGCTAAGAGGTGCTGAAATAGATTTTAAAATCCATTGTGGGTATAGAACATGTAGAACACTGGTGACCTTAACAACCTGGGTTCCATCTACACCACCAGATGAATAGAGAAATAACTAAGTATACAAAAGCTGACTAAACAAATTTCTGGCATGGTATTGCCAACATGCATGAAGACTAACTGATCAGTTTCTCTAAAGCCTGTTCTCCGATTTGATTTATGTAAAAGAAAAAGAAAGAATTGTCAGTAATGACTAAGTTTCTTCTATGTGCTCCTTGATATTCTCATTTTAAGTCAGGTTCTTTTGGGATTCCGAGAGTCATTGAAATTTCAGAGTGACTTGCTCTGGATATTAGCATCAGGTTATCTACTAATTAATGTATCCATGTGTCAGTTAACACAATATAAGCACTAGGGGATGCTGAGTTGGATGTCTTTTCAGAATATCCACATATTGATGCTTAATTCTTACCATGAGTGTTTAGAAGAAACAGAAGTAAGTTATGTAGATATGGACATGTAGAAGAAGGAGCACAATCTATTCTGTTAGCCTGTGTCTCTTTATTGGAGAAATGAGTCCATTAATGTTGAGAGATGTTCATAATAAATGATTAATTCCTTTTTTCAATGTTGGTGATAGTAGTATGCATATGTATTTGTGTGTGTGTGTGTGTGTGTGTGTGTGTGTGTATGTGTGCGTGTGTGTGCGTGCACACACACATGTGCACATTCACACCTCCCTTCTTTTGTTTTTGCTGATGTGAGGTTATTTATTTCCTGTGGGTTTTTTTTTTTTTTTTTTGGTGTATTTAACCTCCTTTGGTTGGTGTTTTCCTTCTACTATCATCTGCATGGATGTGGTAAAGATGTAAACAGAGGATTCTCAACAGAGGAATCTCTAATTGCCATCAAACACTTAAAGAAATGGTCAATATCCTTAGCCATCAGGAAAATGCAAATCAAAATAACCCCAAGATTCTATCTTACCCCTGTCAGGATGGCTAAGGTAAAAAACTCAAGTGACAGCTCATGCTATAGAAGATATAAATCAAGGAGAACTCTCCTTCATTGCTGGTGGGAGTGCAAACTTGTATAGTTACTTTGAAAATCAATTTGGCTGTTTCCAATAATATTAGGAGTAGATCTACCTTAAGACCCAGCTATGCCATTCCTGGACATACACTCAAAAGATGCTCCACCATACTACAAAGACAGTAGGTTCATATCAGTTTTATTGGTAATAGACAGAAACAGGAAACATCCCAGATGTCCCTCAACCAAAGAATGGATTAAAGAACTTTTACTACATTGCACAATGGAATATTAGCTATTAAAAACAAGGTCATCATGAAATTTTCAGGAAAGTGAAGGGAACTAGAAAATAATCATATCTAGTTAGGTAACCCCAACCTGGAAAGACAAACATGGCATGTACTCATTTATAAGTGGATATTACCTGTAAAGGATAATGATTCTACAATCCACAGTCCCAAAGAGGTTAAGTAATGAGGAAGGCTCAAGGGAGGATGCTTGAATCTCACTGAGAAGGGGAAAAAGAATAGAATAGACATTGTGGGTGGATGGGGGGTGAGGGACAGGGGAGGGATGGGAATAGGAACAAGTTAGAAGGAATATCAGGCCAAGGAAGGATGGAGGGAGAGAGTACAAAGAGAGACAACTGGAATGGGAGGGAGGGGTGGGTGCCTTTGGGGTGAGCTAGAAGCCTAGTGCAATAGAAACTTCCAGGAATCTATTTGGCTGACCCTAGCTAAGAATTCAAGAAATGGGAGATACAGAGCCTGAATCAGCCATGTCCGGTAACTAGACAAGTTTTCCAGTAAAGGGATTGGGACACCAATCCAGTACAAAATCTTCCACCTACAATTTGTCCTGCCTACAAGAGGCACAGGATGGAGCAGAAATTGAGAGAATGGCCAACTAATCACTGGTTCAGATTGAGACAAAGCAAGTGATGTAAACAAATGCAGAGACCCACAGTCAAACGTTAGGCAGAACCTGAAGAATGCTTTGGAAGAGCAGAAGGAAAGACTTTAGGAGCTAGAGGAGTCAGGGGCATCACAAGAAAATGTACAGAATCATTTAACCTGGGCCTGTAGGGGCTCACAGAGACTGAACACCAACTCAAGAGTATGCATTGGACTGACATAGGTCCTCTGTACACATGCATGTGTTGTAGCTTGGTCTTCATGTGGAACTTCTAACGACAGGAGCAGGGGATGTCTTTGACTCTTGTTGCCTACCTTTGGGACTCTTTGCCCTAAATGAGCTGCCTCATCTAGCCTCCATAAAAGATGCACCTAAACTTACTGCAATTTGATATGCCAAGGCTGATTGATTTCCATGGGAGGCCTCCACTTTTCTGAAGAGAAAGGGAAGAAGAATGGTTGGGTAGGGGAGTGGAGGGGTAGGACTGGAAGAGGAGGGAGGGAAACTTCAATCTGGAAGTAAAGTAAGAAAAAGTAAGAGGGGAGCAGAAATATAAATATAGAACTTGATGTAGTTTATTGAGTCATTTTTTCTTAAATTTTGCTAATGTTTTCCTTCTAAGGCCAATATTTTATGTTTATTTATTTATTTATTTATCTATTTATAATTAATATTATTTGTTTTTTTGCGAGGGTGAGAACTGAACCTAGGGTCTCAAGCATGGTAAGTTCATGTTTTCCAGCGAGCCCCACCCTTTGCAACACTCATTAAGTCATATCAGCCATGAAAATATGTAGAAGGCTTTCATTTGGGGAAAAAAAAGTTTTTCAGTGTAGGGAATAATTTTTTTCATGTTATTTAGAGCTAAATCTCTGCTAGGTCCTTCTATGTTTCCATAGTCAAATGTGCACATGTGAACTTTTTATTTTTGTTAAGCCATGTTTAACATTCTTTCTTTGTAAAGAGAGGAGGAAGAGGAGGAAGAGGAGGGGGGAGGGGGAGGAGAAGAAGGAGGAGGAGGGGGAAGGGGAGGGGAGGGGGAGGAGGAGAAGGAGGAGGGGAGAGGGGGAGGGGAGGGGGAGGAGGAGGAGGAGGAGGAGAAGGAAAAATCAGTAGCATGAATGTTCTCTATTGCACTTGCTATATAGTCTTTTGCATTGACTCTAAAGCTCTACTTCCCAACTGCGTCTTTCTCTCATCATCTACTCTAGCAGAGAAGGTTCTCACTGAAGTGTACTTTCATCCCGTTGGGAAGACTATGGACTAACATTGTCTTGAAGACAACTTTGTATTCTCTTCCCCACTAGTGGAGACAAAGAAAGTGCAGACACTGTGCAAGAATCTCTCACCAGGCTTCTCATCTCATATTAAACACAGCAAAACAGTCACTTGCCAGAGCTGTGTATCTATGCATAAAAGAAAATCAAGCCTTCTTCATTCCCAAATCTGCATCAAGTATATATACAACAGTATGTGTCTAATACAGTCTTTTTAGCCTTGCATTAGGAGTGTAACATTAACTGATTGGTATATAGTTTATTGCATCTTGAGATACTTAAGATACATTCTACTTTCTCATTCTTGCTTTCTAAACTGCACCTTTTGGGGAGAGGGTTATGAGTGACTCATTTAAAAATGACTTGAGTACTAGAACCTTCTCTCTTACAGACAAATGCTACAGATTTATTAAGCAAATACACATAAATTAGTTAAGTAGGTATATGGTAGCTGAACAATTCAGCCTCCTGCACTTGTTTTAGTACAATTAATGAAAGCCTTAGGTTTCAAAACTGTGCATTGGGTAAGAATCATTATTAAAGGTGACCTTGCTTTAAGGATATGGAAATGTCACATAGTATGGGGACTTCTGTGGTCAAAATGCCAGGATGTAAAAAAAGTAAGCTCTTGATTTAAATGCATTTAATTATTTATTAGTTGCTTAAATTCCAGATAACAGAGCAATTTTCTTCCCTCAATTTATCAGGAAGGTAATTGTTTGCAGGTGTATTGAGGAGATAGCAAGAATTAGCACCAGTGCTGACCATCCTTGTTCCAGAAATACATTTAGCAGTGAATTCCCTTTTCATTCTGTATAAAAAAATCAACCTAGTTTTACATTTTCTTATGTAAACCAAGTAATAAAAAAAGTTTGCCCCTTATTTTGTAGGAATCCTGTTTAATGGTTCAGCTTTACAGTCAGAATCTCACTCTGTAGCCCAGGCTAGCCTCTAACTTTGGAGTCTCTTTCCTAAGTCTCCCAAATCATGGGATTTTAGGTGTGCTCTGTCACGTGTGGATTTATGATTAGTTTTTCTGACTATCTTGCATTATTGGTTCATTTGCTCTTTTAGGATGTGGCTGTGGTGTGCTAACTGAACAGAAATGTGTTGACCTCTTATTCCAGTCGAACTTCGAATATGGGAGAAGATCAGAGTAGAGGAAGAAGTGTAGATAACATTGCACAAAAATGCAAACAAAGTGAACAAACAAACAAGCAAACAAACAAAAAACATGATAAGGGCAACTCAGTAGAAAACATCGTCCTGCGATGGCTGAACAAGAGAATGATTGAAAAGCTTTAGCAACTAACCTTTCAACATGCACAGGTGTTTGAAGTATTTAAAAACAGAATATATTTTTTGAAAACTTGCTATCAATGATGCTGGCATACAGAAGGCTCCATTCAATTACTCAAAGATATGAGAGAGAATATGGAGAACTCCAATATGTTAGGAACAAATACTGATACTATGGCTTATCATCAAAAGAGGGGCTAAAACCAGAAAGAAGGGCCTGGTACTGTGTTGATAAGTTTTCTGCTGCTCTAACAAATACACAAAATATCCATCTTAAAGGGATGAGAGATTTACTTTGGCTCTGGGAGAATTCTGGGAGAATGTAGTTAATTGGTTTGTCAGTACCATTCCAGGAACCCATGATACAGGGAGCTGTTCAGAGCATGAGGGTTGGGAGAAAACAGGTAGAATACCCAGCCTACTCTCACCAGGGTTTGAATCAGCAAGGACAACCTTGATTGACATAAGCATCATTGGATACAAAGGGAACAGCAGCCATTACTTCTGCAGATATGCATTCTCACTGTCCCTCAGCATGTAGAGAGAAAGTCTCTTCCTTAATACTGTTATTGTGATAAAACTACCATAAAACAGAAGATAGATGGTAAACTGTCAAGTAGCTCATAAAGATATTGGATTGGTAGATAAAGAGATAAATGATAGAATAGATAGATAGATAGATAGATAGATAGATAGATAGATAGATAGATAGATAGATTGATTGATACATGTCAGGTTACATTATTAGACAGAGGCTACAGGTAGGTAGGTAAGTAGGTAGGTAGGTAGGTAGGTAGGTAGGTAGGTAGGTAGAAGGAAAGAAAGGAAGAAAAAAGAAAGAGAGAGAGAGAGAGAGAGAGAGAGAGAGAGAGAGAGAGAGAGAGAGAGAGAGAGAAGGAAAATTGGTAGATAGATGTAATTGGTAGGTAGACAGATAACCGACAAATACACATAAGCCTATTCAAGTCTAAACAGAGATTCCCACGTCACTCACATAATAATAGGAAGAACTTTAAGAACATTTTGCGAAAGTTCAAGTGAATACTTAAAATATTTTGTGTCTTGCCAAGATAACACAAACTTGTAATTCCAGAACTTAGGAGCTGGAGAGTGAGGAGGACTTTCTTGATCATTCTACGATTCTAAAGCTGAGTCATTTTTCTTCTTCTCATGTAGCTCCACTGTTAACCTTAAAATTTCCTTTAAGGAAATGCACTTGCAGCATCTTTGCAGGAAATATCATCTTTGTTAGCTTCTCCAGTCTCCTGGGATGCTGTGTTTACCACATGGTACTTCTTGCTTTTATGAAAACCTTTTGTTTCACCATCCTCCTGCCTTCACCTCCCCAAACTGAGGCACTCTTTCTTGCACTGTCTCTAGCAGAAAGGTTCTTACAGGTTCTTCTCTCCTTGGCCTCCATGCTCCAGCAGCATACAAGGGCCTGGTATTTACACTTCCTTAAGTGCCTTAAGTGGCATGAAGTTATTGTCACACCCTTTCCTGAGGTGTTCAGTGTGTTCTCTAATTGTTCCCAAGTACACATCTCCCTCTGGCATGAGATTGATGGTTTTAGTCTTTTTATGCTGAGAATATATTCTAAGACATAGGAGAACAGGGAAAATCAACATACAGAAGAGACTCATGGACTTATCATTTTTCAAAAGCTCTTGCCTAGCTTTGCATATTAAGCAACCAGCAGAAGTACAAAATTCAAAATATTGCCAATGCTACATATTTATAAATATATTATCACATGCAACACATTTTTATTTTTGAACTGGTGTTCTTCCTTTTATAATGATTTTGAACTTGAAAAGACATTGAAAACAGGTGCGTATTACAACCATCTGTTTATTTGACTGTTAACCTGTTGGTGATAAAAACACATAGTCTTGTTAAAAATATTCTTTGTAGCTTCAGTCGTGTTTTCTTTTGGGTAATTCCCTTTGACTCTGACATTCATTATGTTATTTTTCAAGTTTAAAAATGATTGCAGCTCTTCTCTCAGGGAAATACTACTTTGATAAATTAATCATTATAGCATGAACTCTGTTTGCGCTTGGGTGATGTTGAGACTTAAGGAAATATATATGCCTCACCATTCCATATTTTTATGTGTTCTCCTAGGACTAGAAGCTAATAGTAGAAAATTAAATAATTCAAAATGTTACCTACAAGATGGATGTGAAACACATGCATGCAATCTCCCTGGTTTAGAAAGAACCATCTTTAAAACTGTTTCATTATTTTTGAAATATTCAACAAATCATCCCACTGATCTAGCTGGTGTAACTACAAGAAATGGACAAAAAAATTTCAAGAAGTTTTAGGTTCTAATATACTTTTGCTTTGCAAACCTTATACTGAAAAAAAAATTAATTATAGGTAAACTTCATCTGACTTGGGTGTATTTTTAATTTTGAAAGATAAATGGTCTTGTGTGAAGGCTTTAACCAATAAGATAACCTTTATGAGAATTGTGTGTGAGATATGAGACTCTAAATGAGTTTAGTATGGTTTGAGGAGAAATGTAAGGAAGCAGAAAGATATAATAACAGGAAAACTATTTCCTCATCCATACACATATAGATTAGTTCATGAGTTCACCCTCAACAGAGAAGTTTCTTTGTGGTAGATGGCAAATAACATAGACCCACAACTGATCAATGTGCAGAGAACAAGATGCAGTGGCATGTTCTGCTCTAGTCAGGACATCTATATCACACTCCACCACCCAAGGATCTGGGTTTGTAGGGGAAGAGGGGCACACAGATCGTAAGAGACACAGATATTGGAAACAGGTTTTTCTGGAAACATCAGGTCAACTGCAATTTGAACTCACAGTATGCACAAGAATTACCACAGGCTCAGACCCAACAAAATCCCACTACAGGGAAGAGAAAAGGACAAGGAATCCCACAGTTAACTAAAGAGCTATCAGCAGATGATAGTTGCTGGGAGAAGGCAAGTCAATTTTCTTTAAAAATGTTCATGTGGTGGGTAGACCACACACTTCAGTGAGGGCCATGCATCCTACAGTATATGGGTAGCACAGACTGTCTTTGATTGATTTTTTAAATGAACTTTTGATAAATATGGATCTATTTGAATTCTTTTATATCTAGACCTCCAGTAAGACCAGCACCATTTGTTGATGATTTTTCCCCATTCTATCATTTTGGCATCTTTCTCAAAAATCAAGTGTCCATAAGTGTGTTGGTTTATTTCTGGGTCTTTAATTCGATTCCATTAATGTACCTGTCTGTTTTTATGGCAATACTATGCAGGTTTTATTACTATGGCTCTACAATACAGCTTGATATCAGGGATGTTAATACCTCCAGAAGGCCTTTTATTATTTTAGCTATCCTGTTTTTTTTTTTTCTTTTTCCATATATAGTTAAGAATGAAGAAGACACAAATTTGGTTGGGTAGATAAGCATGGGAAAGGGATAGATCTGGAAGAAGTAGTGGGTAGGGATGGATATACTCAGACCTTATTGTAGGAAATTCTCAGAGAACTAATATAAATATGAAATATTAGATAATTATTTTGTTAAACACAAGGCATGCACCAACTCAAACATTAGAGAATATTAGATCTTAAATACAGCTGCAAGAAAGGCTTTTATAGAATATACAAAAGCTGTAGCAGACCTGCTTGCAAAAAAGGATGCTTTCATTCTATTGGTAGGAATACAAATTCTATTAGTGTAGGAGAAAAGGCAGCTACAAGCACTAACTGCTCTTGCAGAGAGGACCAAGATTCTGTTTCCAACACCACAGGGCTGCATACAACCATATGTAACTTCAGTTCAAGGGAATCTAATACTGAAGTCAGGAGACTTAAGCTTTTAAAATGTAATTTACATAAGATGAAGCTGGGCAGTGGTGGCGCACGCCTTTAATCCCAGCACTTGGGAGGCAGAGGCAGGTGGATTTCAGAGTTCGAGGCCAGCCTGGTCTACAGAATGAGTTCTAGGACAGCCAGGGCTACAGAGAGAAACCCTGTCTCGAAAAAACAAAAAAAAAAAAACAAAAAAAAAAAAAAACAACAAAAAAAAACAAAAAACAAAAAACAAAAAACAAAAAACAAAAAAAAAAAACAAAAAAAAAAAACAAAAACATGACATACTATTAATATGATATATATTATCATTTAACTGTCACATTAAACTATAGCTCAATAGTGACTGAAATGGCTTTGAAATAATTTTACATAAGCCTGATGTCTGTAGTATACCTCTTCACTACAAAACTTTAAAAACAAAGAGTTGCATGTGCCCCTGAAATCAAATTGAAGCAAAAACTTCCATTCTTCATCCAACTCTTAAGTTACTGAAATGGTTATAAAAGGAAACGTAGACTTTTCTTACAATGCTTGATATTGTAGGTCTGAACTAAAAAAGTCTGTCTTTATAAAGTTAAATTTCTCAAGATTCTCCTAAGCAGAAATGGTAACACATCAGTCTTAAAATAGATGCCAGACACAGAGGGCTGAATTTCTTCTTTCCTATTTGCTGCCATGTGCTCTTACCTGCCAATTTTGCTTTTACTTTGTCAGCTGGAAATAAAATGTGTGGTTCAGTGGGTAGGGGTGGGTGGTGGGTAGGGGACTACAGGAGAATGTAACGGCTTACTGTCTCCAGTCATTGTTCACTGAATTAGATGGATGGCTGTTCTCAAACTGATATTATTTCACTGTAGATATTATCATACCATCATAGACATTATCATACATCATATTTCACTGTAGATATTATCAGACCATCATAGACATTATCATACATCATAGATATTATTATATACCATAGACATTATTATACATCATAGACATTATTAGACATAACCATGTATCATAGATATTGTCATATCATCATAGATATAATCATACCATCAGAGATATTATCATACCATCATAAATATTATCATACCATCATTGATATTATCACATATTATAGACATTATTATACATGATAGACATTATTATACAACAATAGACATAGTCATATATCATAGATATAATCATACCATCATAGATATAATTATACTATCATAGATATTGTCATATCATCATAGACATTATCATACCATCATAGACATGGTTATGTATTTTGGTCATTATTAAACCATCATATATATTATTATATATCACAGATTATTATTATACCATCATAGATACAATTATACATCATAGACATTATCATACATTATTATTTTCATCAAGAAACTCAAGCTAGGTCATGGTAGATCAAATGGAGTTTTTTGGATGAAAAGCTAATTGGAAAGTGGCAGAATTCTGTGTTTTCAATGATGTCAAATGCATACCTGATTAATTAGTATTAAAAAGTTTCAAGTGTAAATTGTGCATCAAATGTCTAGTATCTAAGTGAATTTCAGGTGCATCAAAATCCACCCTGTTTTTCTAAGAGAGATAACAGCAAATGCATTCTGACTGAAAGAAATAGAAAATATTAAAATGTATGTGTGTTATAGAGTGTTATTGAGATTATAGAGTGATGGGTCTAGTGATACGGCTTAGTGGTTAGGAGCACTCAGAAGTTAGGAGCTGCTCCTCCAGAGAAATCTGGTTTCATTTCCAGCACCAGAACTCCCTGTTACTCTAGTTCTAAGCTATATGATACCCTCAACACTCATATATGTAAAAATTTTTAAATATACACATTCATTAATTTTTTAATTTCTCAATCTCAAAGGGTTTTTTTGAGAAAAAAAAAAGAGAGAAATGCCTCTCTGTATAAAATGTGGGTAAAACATTAAGACCAGTCCATTTTCAGGTTTTCTGTGTTTTGATTGCTTGTGGTAAAAGTCTCCAGATATTGCAAAGAGAAGTTCCCTAGAGAAGTTTACTTGATGAGGGATGAGTATTGCACTTATCTGTAGGTATAAGGACACAACTTTTGTACTTGAAGCTCAGGGATCATCCTAGAAAAGGGTTTGGATGTTTATAAGAGCCAGAGGAACAGGGAGTTGTGGGATTGTGTCTCCAAGAAATTTTTAAATCTACTCCCATGAAGTCTCAACCAACATAGTGACCTAAACACATGCTCAACAAGTATAATGCCAATTGATAAGATAATGTGGATGGATTAAGCCCATGAGATCTCAATTGTCTTAGGGTTTTACTGTGATGAAGAGATACCATAATCAAGGCATCTCTTATAAGGACAACATTTAATTTGGGATAACTTACAGTTTCAGAAGTTCAGTCCATTATCATTAAGGCAGGAGCATGGCAGCATCTAGGCAGGCATGGTGCAGGAGGAGCTGAGAGTTCTACATCTTGATCTGCAAGCCCCTCAGAGAAGACTGTCTCTGGGCAGCTAAAAAGAGGGGTTCAAAGCTCACCCCTACAGTGGCACACTTTCTCCTACAAGGTCACCCCTTCTCCAACAAGGCCACATCTCCTAATAGTGTCATTCCCTGGGCAAAGCATATTCAAATCACCACACTCAACCTTATGCAAAGAACTACAGACAAGTAAGGAATACTGAGAGTGGGAGAAATAGACTTCCCCAGGGAAGAACATTCAAATTGGTTACCCAAAAACTAATTGTCATCCCTGAAACGTATATATGCAAATAACATTACATGAAATGAACATTTTGCATTTACATATTTAGGATACATATAATATTTAGAATATATAAATACTTAATGAAAGTAGAGGTAATGAATTTGAAAACAAACCAGAATACATAGGAAAGTATAGAGAGAGGAAAATGATGTAATTACGTTATTATCTCATTCCTTTCTAATATCAAGATGACAAAAGTGAGCTTTTAAGAAGTATATGTGTCTTTAAAATAGGATAAAGGATGTATTTGTTATAAAATCCAAGGTGTGCCACTAAAATTTCCAAATATAATATTTTATTTAGTAAGACTTAAACTTACTAGAGAAAATGTAATCTATCATGGGAAGCAAACATAAAAAGCATGAAGAAACTCCATTTTAATTTTTCTTATTGCAAATTACAGTTGACATATCAAGCGTCTTAATTATCTACTAAGGAAAATTATTTGTAGTTTGTCTCTCTAAGTCCTAGCCGCAATGTAAGTCCTTAATAAGCTAATTTAAAAATTAAAACGACATCAATGAGAATGTGAATTGATTAGAAAGAGATGATCTTAAAGGAAAGACTTTGTATTTTCTGAATGAGCTGAGTGGACACTGTCTTCATGTAGAATTTCCTTGCTAAAGAAAATTCTCCGTTCTCCATATGCATTCACCATAGAGGAATGGTATTAGTTTTTCCCTTGGTCTAAATATTTGTCTATTATTCATCAAGCGAGATGCCATCCTTTTTTGCCAGACTATTATCTACTGAAAGATATTTTGAATGGTCTTTCAAACATCTGAAAAATACATAATTAATGGAATGAACATTGAATATAATCTTGCATGCATAACACCCCAGAAAAACAATTTTATTTATACGAAATCTGCTGAAACCTGGTGTCTTTGCAGACTGAGTCTACAGTGTATTGCCCTGGCACTTGTGTTTGAAATGGGAGTATCTATTTGACCGTAGAGTAGGGACATCTAAAAGAGGCAACAGTGGAAGAAATTAATCCACTCTGCAGGACTCTGCCTATCAACAGGGCTTAAGGATGACTTCTGCTGTGCATTATAGTTCTGTTGATTTATGGTGTTTACAGAAGTCTGGTTGCATGCCTGGAAAGATATTTTCCATAAAATGTAACTAATTACCCACATGCACACACACATGTGTTCATGTGCCTGCACACACACACACACACACACACACACACACAGAGAGAGAGAGAGAGAGAGAGAGAGAGAGAGAGAGAGAGAGAGAGAGACTTTCATTTACTACTTAAGCACAGCACTTTATTGCACAGTACAGAGTAAAAATTTTTATTTGCATGGTGTGTGCTTCTGTGTTCAATGCTGTGCTTCCTGTATCAATTTCTATATGTGTATATATCTTTCTGCTCATGTGTATGTGTACTTGTGTGTGTACATTCAGGGAAGACATGTCGATGCCAACATCAGCCATCTTTCTAAATAACACTCCATCCTATTTGGAGACAGGATCTCTCACTGAACCTGGCATTATCTCACTCAGTTAGCGTGGCTGTCCAAGGAACCCCAGGACATGCTTTCTCTGCCTTACCAGCACAGGAGTACTTACTAAGCACTCTACATTTGGCTTTTACCGGAGTACTGGACATCTGAATTTTGATTCTCAAGTTTGCACAGCCAGCACTTTATATGCAGAGCTATCTTCCAAGCTCCAATACTGTGTAATTTCTAAAAATAATGTTGTGGGACTTTATTTAGCCCATTTCACTAATTTTGTCATTTTTTTTTCAACCAATTGACATAGCAGTTTCTAAATCACAAACTAAAAAGAAAATCTTATGAGGAACATCTCTTAAAGAAATGCAAAGATGATTTTCCTCTCTTTCCATATAATTTCGATCCCACCACATAACGTGTTGACATTAATTGAGAAGAAAACTTTCAACACCAACATGTGCATTTTTTATTGAAATCCTTCTTCCTATAAGTCATCAGTTTGAGACCTTTCTCTGGTGGAATGTTGGAGTCTAAACAAAGAAGGCCAACCATTGTTTTCTATTGAAAGGCCTCATATTATTACCAACATATATAAACTTAACCCCCCACAGAGGGAGAGACAGAAAGAGAGAGACAGAGAGACAGAGAGACAGAGAGACAGAGAGATAAAGACAGAGTGATACACACAGAGGAGTGAAGGGAGGGAGGGAGGGAAGAAGAGGGAGGGGAAGAAGGGGATATGTAATTTACCAAAAACTGAGGTCAGCTAGAAATACTAAAATATATTTTATTATTATTTACTGCTGAAATTTTTTCTAACATCCATAACTTACCTCCAAAGAATGTTTTCAATTATCTAAAGAACAATAAAAGACTATTAGGCAAATTGTTTATTCTTCCGTATTTTTCCTTTAAATGAAAAGGAGTCTCAGGAAACAGAAGCCATTGCCTGCCTGTTAGGCATACAACATGACAGGTTCTGAAACAGAGGCCATATGAACAGACCTCATTGTCTGGCCATGTTCAAGTCCCACAGGCTTTACACATTAGTCTTCAAAGCTTGATTAGAAGACAAACAGACATCCTAGCTTCACAGGTACCTATTATTTTGAAGGTTTTGTTTTGTTTTATACTATTTAACTGGATCCTCTAATCTTCCATTCATATTGGCTGTGTGACGAGCACAGTGAAGCAAGTATTAAATTCTATTTCAGTATTACATAAAACAATATATATTTCACTATAGATTTAACCATGTATGTACAAAACAAATTACAATACATTCTTATTTGTCTCCATATATACATACATATATTCTGAAATAGTCTGGACCAAACTATTCTGAAATGTCGTGACAAAAACCTTGAAAAAATGCCATATCATATATATATATATATATATATATATATATATATATATATATATGTGTGTGTGTGTGTGTGTGTGTGTGTGTGTGTGTGTGTGTGTGTGTATACATATATTTATGTATATATACATATATATGATTATATAGACATATACATTCATGTATGTATTTAAATAATATCATTATTATAGATTGACATAAACTCTGAACAGAGCCTACATGGATGGATGACTAATCTATGCAACTGAGCAGTTAAAGATATTAATGAGCAAATTTCATTTTCCCTATTATTTTTATTTTATGCCTAAAACATTTATGCTTCTATAATTAGCAATCAAAAATAAGTCTTTATAACACATCTTAAATGGCTGTGTGTACTTCAAAGAATGCTTTCTAATGGAAAGAAAATATAAATCTTTTATACAGTTAAGTGCTAAAACAGATTATTGGTTAATGTCAACAGGTGGAACCAAGACAAATGGCCCTTAATCAGTGCCCATGTAAATACATCAACCTCAAAGGAACTATTTTTCAGAAACATTAAGAAAATTCATACAGACTTTTTTTGTTATTGTTCAACCATTCACAGTCTTGGTGTGAAAATCCATAAGTGTAAGAGAATGTTCTATGGTATTTTAAAGCTTTGGTTATATATTTTTCCTGGAATTACTTATAGAGACCTGCGATGGCTGTTTTTAGAAAGTCACTGTGACTGCTTGGGTCAGCGTCAAGGCAACACTTTCCAAAATAGAAAGATGAGGAAGATTTGCACGTCTCAATGACATTTGAACTTGATGGAGTCTGCACTTCCTTGCAGATCGACAGTTCTTACTGGTTGAAGGGGGACTGGGTTCTGGTATGGAGACAGCTGATTCTGAAAGTTCTGAACTCACCCACTCCCTTCACATGCTCTCCCATGCTGCGGTTCTGATCTCTCACCTCCCTTGTCATTTTTACCTTCATTGGAAGTGGGTTGCTCAGCCACTTTAAACCTGTTATTGTCTGTGACATATTATTCACTAACCATTGGTCGACAAGCACAGGATATAGTGATCTAATTACTTGTTATTATTAAATGGGTAATGCACATAAGTAATAGACAGTGTGTCCAGCCCTGACTCAAAGGTCGATAAACATTAGTCATGCTTAGCAACCTTATGGCTGCTCACAACTTTTGCTTAGCTGTTGGATTAACTTCTTAGTACCCATGTTCATTGTTAACAAAACTTCTATCTTGAATTTTTCCTTTTCTTTTTAAAGATTTATTTATTTATTTTGTGTACATGAATACACTGTAGCTGACTTTAGACACACCAGAAGAGGGCATCGGATCCCATTGCAGATGGTTGTGAGCCACCATGTGGCTGCTGGGAATTAAACTCAGGACCTCTGGAAAAGCAGTCAGTGTTCTTAACCACTGGTCCATCTCTCCAGCCCCTCCTTTTCTTCCTTTTACAGGTATGGTGGAATGGTCACTTGTTTCTTTAAACAACTCTTAATTCAGTCTTTCCCTGATCCATGTTTCTGAACTTGGTTTCTTCATACTTGAATGCTGAAATTCCCACTCGTTGCTCATTAACACAGATCATTAAGGTATCGTCCATGTTGATTTTTACAAAGTATCACATAAGATTAGTAGAAGTTTATGGAACCTGAGTTCAATCTTCAGGAGCCAATCTAAAGAGGAGAGGGGGTGGAATTACAACCATACTTTACCTCTGCTTCCCACAGGCATACACGTACACATGCACTCTCACAAGCAGGCATCATTGCCATCCCTTCCTCTCCAAGGGCTCTCTTCTTTCCTCACTTCATGTAATACTCATCAACTCTCCTTCTATAGCCACACACACACACACACACACACACACACACACACAGAGTTATATTTTGCATTTTCTGGATTCATTTAGTGTTGCTTATATGTGCACATATTTATATACATGGAATTTGCATGCAATTAGGATCAGATAGCCTATCAGGTTAACACAGAGATTTCATGCCTGGAGAAACTCAAGCATTCCTTATATATTACGTTTGCCTATTATACTAATTCCTTCCTTTTACTATTTTTTTTCACACGTTACTAATGGCCCATTCTCTTATCATGGCAGGTGGTGTAGAGTTTGCTGTTCTATGACTTAAGACCACATACATAGCTCTACCAGCTGGTCGCCTTGTTTCTGGTCTTCATGTCTGTCAAACATTCCTTTTCAAGTTAAACTTTAACCGATTTTAAATTTCAAAGTAAATCTGTCAAGATTTTGCAATATATGGGCAATTTTAGCACACAGTCTGTTCAATACTTGAGGATCCTAGGATCATCTTTCAAACCCCTCACCCAAAGCATGCATCTCATTTGGAAGGTCCCAATTACTTCTCTAATATTTTTAGATTTGATTTTCTTTGCTACTTGAAGACACTAAAATAGCCTTTCGGGTGATGCTTTGTCACTGGAAATACTTTTTAAAATTGCAACCAGTTGTTACTCAGTAATTTTTGCCACTGAGATGCCTTCTATTTATATACCTGGCATAGACCGACCTGAATCATGTATTCCTCTGATAAAAGATTACATAGGAAATGTTACTTTCTCTGAAAAAGAACTATGTCTAAATTCATTCTGTATGCTAATTTTCAAGGGTTGTACATCCTGTATAGAGCCCTCATCAATACTATACTGACATTTAACAACTTTTATAAAATTTTTATAAGATCTATAAAACAGTATTGTTTGTTTATTTCATTAATAGTCATATTGCAGGCTCAGAATTCTTAAGGAATATTTCAGCCAATTAAATATTTTTGCCTGCATTCTCACTAGCTGTAACATGTCTAAGTCTTGTTATCTGCTCTGGGTAAAATGCCTCTTTCATTCTTTAACATAGAATGCTCTCATATAATAGAAATTACACCTCACATAACGGAAGAATGAAACTAATGGGGTTACCTCTATCATTATAAACCATTCAGCCCACATCTTAGATTCAAGATTTAAAGATAGGTTTGGGTCCACAAAACCTATGTATTTAGAAAAATAGCTGTTTTTACACTGACGTTTAAAATCATAAAATATAGGCTTTCCATAGTCTCTGGATTATATATTTCTGTGATGCAAGGCCCTAACACTTCACCAATGGCTCTCTACTCCATTGCAAAGAACTAGTCACCTTCACAATTTTCAAGACAAAATAAGAGGACAGATGGTGCTTTCAAGCTTAAAGTTCAGCTGCCCATCCCATAGCAACTGCACTGCTTTAAATGATTAGGGAATCCTGGGAGCCAGGAAATGTTTATTGTTTTGGAAAGAGGGTGGGCCAGGATGGGATTTCACTTTCACTTTTTCCTGAAGGAAAATATTCCCCCGGCTGATTTTATGTGACATATCAGAGGCACAGTCTGCATTTGCCAACTGTCAAGACATCCGATGGTTAAGGCAACTGGGGAAGATAGCAATAAAATCACCTGACTCCCAGCCAAGCAAGTGCCAAGTGTAGTTTGTTTTAAGAGTGCTGGAAGGCATGGCCAGAAGCCAGCTGCATACAGTATGAACAGGGGCTGCTGAAAGGGCATGGAGCAAAGACTGAGGCTTGTGAAATTCCAGAGACAAGATTGATACATTAGCAGTGAACGGAAAGAGTGGTTGGGATGTCTCAAAGATGACTTATTCTCTGTGCCAAATAAACTATCCTTTCATTTATAGATCAAAGTCATTATGTATATTAGGGACTGCAGAGTGTGAGGACGATTTATTTTAGGTTTTTAACATGTTTTTAATTAGGAAAAGTCACCATTCACACCATCTACTGAGGGCTGCCTTGGCTCTGTCCATGAACAATACAAACCACATCTGAAGACAAGGAAAAAATAAGTGTTCTCTTGTGTTGTCTTGTTCTCTGTAAAATGAAGTTACTGTATGCTTCCAATGGCATTCAATATCTGGTCATGTGCAAGTAGCACTGGTTAAAAGTGTTGGGGAAAACTTAGAAATACCACATGGTTCTTGCTGTGTACTCAAAGGCTTTTCTTTACCAAGGAAAAGGGAAGGTTATGTGGTTAATGTACTTTCATAGGGTGGCTTGAGTTGACTCATGCATGCATGTAATCCCACACAATATTGTATTTCATTGATGAATTAAATCATTTAGCTTTGAGACAGTGGCTGTAACCAAGGCATAGTAGGCAGAGCACGGTGCATTTACAAATGAGACCCAAGAATGTCCTTGAGTTGCTTTGTAGGTGAAGAATTCCAATGCCAATGTACGTGAGTTGAGTTTTGTTTTGTCTTCCCCCACTTTTTTTCTTTTAGTTGGTATTTTCTTTATTTACATTTCAAAGGTTATCTGCTTTCCAGGTCTCCCCTCCAGGAACTCCTTATCCCATCCCCCCTCCCTCTACCTCTCCACCACCCACCCAATCACTCCTGCCTTCCTGCCCTGACATTCCCCTACACTGTGGCAACGAACCTCTCAGGCCCAAGGGGCCTCTCCTCCCACTTATGTCCACCAAGGCCATCCTCGGCCACATATATATCTGGAGCCATGGATGCCTCCATGTGTACTCTTTGGTTGGTGGTCCAGTCCACTGGAGCTCCGAGGAGTCTGGCAGGTTGACACTGTTGCTTCTCCCGTGGGGCTGCAAGTCCCCGCAGCTCCTTCAGTCCCTTCTCTCACTCCTCCATCAGGGACCCAGCACCCAGTCCAATGGTTGGCTGCAAGCATCCACCTCTGTATTTGTCAGGTTCTGGCAGAGCCTCTCAGGAGACAGCCATATCAGGCTGCAGTCAGCAATCACTTCCTGCATCCGCAATAGTGTCCAGGTTTGGTGACTATATATGGGATGGATCTTTATGTGGGGCAGTCTCTGGATGGCCTTTCCTTCTGTCTGTGCTCCATACTTTATCTCCATATTTTCTCCTGTGGGTATTTTGTTTCCCCTTCTAAGAAACACAGAAGCATCCACACTTTGGTCTTCCTTCTTCTTGAGCTTCCTATGGTCTATGCATTGTATCTTGGGTATTTGAACTTTTGGGTTAATATCCAATTATTAGTAAGTGCATGAAATTCTTAGGCAAATGGATGGAACTTGACAATATCATCCTGAGTGAGGTAACCCAGTCACAAAAGAATACACATGGTATGCACTCACTGAGTTTTTAAAATGGAAAGCTACCACTAAAAAGGAAGTCTATCTCTGTATAGGAGAATTTCCCTGTATTGAGTATTTCTTCTAATGGTATAATCTACTAAATTTCCATCCTCCCAAGTGAAGTTTACACTCTGAAATTTGAGCATTTTTGAAAATGCACAGCTCATTTGGTACATTTTTATACATTAAGGACTTATTTCTGTGCCAAAGAGATCATCACCTAGATACTCACTGGAATGACTTCATGAAACCCAAACCTCTGTTCTCTGAGCCTGTTTCAAGAGCATCATGTCAATATATAGATAAAGTTCAGAAATAAAGAATTACCTAGACAACTTTATATTAATCTTATATTTATGAAGCAGAGAGATCAGTGATCTTTTCAGTTCAAATGTCAAGGACATCTGATTTCCAGTCATGAAACCAAAGCACACAGCAATGACATCACAGTGCCCTGGGGGAAACTCTACTTATTGATGGTGGCTTTGTGCAAAGGACATAGATGTTTTTCCTTCCACATATTCCTGTACTGTTGAAATGATTGTCATGCAAAAACAGATCAGCAGCTGGGGCATTCAACTTGTTAAAGGCACCTCCTAGAAACCAGTACTCTTGGACAGGCCATCTAGGGACTGCCCCACCTCGGAATCCATCCCATCTGCAGATGCCAAACCCCCACTCTATTGCTGATGCCAAGAAGCACTTGCTGACAGGAGCCTGATATGCTTGTTCCCTGAAAGGTTCTACCAGCACCTAACCAATACAGATGCAGATACTTAAGCCAACCACTGGACTGAGCCCAGAGACCCCAATGGAAAAGCTAGGGGAAGGACTGAAGGAGCTGAAGGATATTGCAACCCCATAAGAACAGTATCAACTAACTAAACCAACCAGAGCTCCCAGGAACTAAACCACCAACCAAAGAGTATACATGGAGGGATCCAGAACTCCAGATAAGTATGTAGCAGAGGATGGACTTATGTGACATCACTGGGAGGGAAGGGAGGCTTGATGCCCCATCATAGGGTGATGCTAGAGAGGTGAGGCAGGAGTCAGTGAATGAGTGAAGTAGCACCTTCTTAGAGGCAAAGGGGAGAGCAGGGAGGGGGACGGGAAGGGGGGTTTGGTGGAGAGGTAACCGGGAAGAGAGATATTATTTGAAATGTAAATGAGGAAGATGAATAATTTTTAAAAAGGGAAATAAATAGCTAATTATAAATGAAGAAGAAGCTGGGTGGTGGTGGCGCATGCCTTTAATCCCAGCACTTGGGAGGCAGAGGCAGGCGGATTTCTGAGTGCGAGGCCAGCCTGGTCTACAAAGTGAGTTCCAGGACAGCCAGGACTACACAGAGAAACCCTGTCTCGAAAAAATAAATAAATAAATAAATAAATAAATAAATAAATAAAGAAGAAGAAGAGGGAGAAGAAGAGGGAGAAGAAGAAGAAGGGGAAGAGGAAGGGGAAGGGGAAGGGGAAGGGGAAGGGGAAGGGGAAGGGGAAGGGGAAGGGGAAGGGGAAGGGGAAGGGGAAGGGGAAGGGGAAGGGGAAGGGGAAGGAGAAGGAGAAGGAGAAGGAGAAGGAGAAGGAGAAGGAGAAGGAGAAGGAGAAGAAGAAGAAGAAGAAGAAGAAGAAGAAGAAGAAGAAGAAGAAGAAGAAGAAGAAGAAGAAGAAGCCTGTACTCCTTACATGGTGCAACTAGTAATCAAGCAGATTTAACCAGTATTTATTCCCGATGATCATGCCCAGAGACTGTGACATACTCATTTACAGGTGTGTCCTATTGGTTGTGATTGCTTTTTAGGTGAAGTTTCTGGGCACCAGGAATAGTATCAATGATCTCGATGAATGCAGTTGTTCTTAAACTCCCAGGAGTGAAAGAGTCTCCAGAATGTTTGTTAAATTGTATATCTAAAAATAGACAGATAGCTCAGTAAGTAAGAGCTTGCTATGTAAGCATGAGAATCTGAATTGTGGTCTCTGGTACCCTCAAAGATACGAATGCCTGCGTGCATCTTGAACTCTAGCAGTTCTATGGTGAGAGGGAAAATGGAGGCAGGAAAATTCCTGGGTGTCACCAGTAAGCTATTCTTGAACCGGCAGTGGTGGAACAAAAAAGACCCTGTCACCCAAGACTGCCCTCAGACCTCCTTATACATTCAATGGTACATGTGGATATATGTACACAAAAATATACATAAACACAAAAACAGGAAGGCTCTTTAAATACTTATAACTAACTAGTTAGCTCAGTTAATTGGTGTTAAAATAATTTCTGAATTGTATTCTAGGGTAAAAAGAAAAGAAAAAGACAGAAAGACTTTCTTCTCCTAGCCTAAAGGGTGGAAAACTGATTTCATTGTTTTCTTTAATGATGGGCTCTGGGGATGTCAATTTGAACTATGTGAAATTTCATCTGGAGCACATATTCTTAATTTTGTCATTTTCTAACAGTCATAGAAACAATTTTTTTACAGAAGTAATTATGCAGTTGTCTTGACACATTCAGTAAGGAGAATAGGTCCACATTCCTATGTTAGGCAGATGTATCATTGACAGAAGGAAGAGAGAAAGGGAGAACAAAAGGAAGGGAGGAATGGAAGGAAGGAAGAAGAGGCAATGAGGTGATGGAGAAGGAGTGGAGAAGAGGATGGATGGAGAGAAAGAGAGAGAGAGAGAGAGAGAGAGAGAGAGATGAACAATATAGTAGGGTAGAAGGATACACTCATAAAGTAAATCTCACAGATTTCAAAAAGATTTTCCCATTTATTGGACTGCATTTTGCTTTAATGTGCAAATTTTTATTTTAAAAATGAGCTCTGTCTACAATCCAGCAATTCCATTTTGAAGTATCAATCCAAAGAAATGAAAACGTGTGTCCCCAAAAGACTGGTACAAAAACACACACTGCCTCATTCACAAGAACCAAGAATCACAACAATGTACATGTCTTTCAGGTGGTGAGTGAGAAAGGTGAATTATGATATTATTCAAAATAAAACCATCCATATCAAAAAAACTTTGGTAAGAGAATGAAAGAAATATCAAATATAACATGCTATATATGTGTCTAATGACATTCAATAAAAATAAAATCTATGTATGGTTATAAAAATCAAATTGGCAAATCATGGTAGGCAGTTTGACTAAAACAGGTTGATTTTATTTTAGAACCAATTTTTACAGCTATTAATTTTAGTTCTTTAGAATAAAAATCAATTTTGGTTTCACGATATCAAAAAGTTTAGAAATCTCCTGAATCTAACATGTTAAATTTGGACTTGGTCAAGTGTATAATTTCTGCCTAGTGTGAGTGAGAGCACACCATCACTGGTTAAAACTGAGCTATGCAAGTTGATTAAGAATTATAAATTAAAGGCTGGAGAGACAGCTCATAGATTACAAGCACGTGCATCTGCTCATCCCATAGCAGCTCACAGCCACTCATAACTCTAGTTCCAGGCTATTTGATGCTCAATTCTTGATTCGTCACACATCAGGCATACAAATGGTATACACTCATGCAGGCAAAATTCTGTGGATATAAATTAAATAATTATAATAAATTAGCTTGAGTGTGTATCAGTGGCCATGTCTAATAAAGTTGATGTTAGATGCCAGGACAGATGGATACTCAGCAAAACAGCCCAGTGATTAACATGATTTGCCATTTCATATAACATGTTGTTGAGAGTAACATAGAAAGAAATTACTAATTAATCTTATGAAATTCGACATAAAATGAAATGGGGGAAAGGAGAAGGGAACTTGTGATTACTTAGGAAAATGAAATCAGACTTGGCGAGGGTCTGAAAATTTTCAATCAAAATTTTTTACTTAAAATGCTAACACTTGTACACAAGCACGGTGAGCCTTTTATATTATTTCTTTGAGATATTTATTTCTTGCACTACAAGCAAAGAGTTCAATTAGAAATTGTCTGTTGTGACTTAAGCATCTATTGAGGCCTGTGTTGGGTTAAATGTGAAAAGAAATAGTAGAAATATTTACTTTTAACAAACCCCAATGTATTCTCTAGGTGTCTCTCCTTCC
Organism: Arvicanthis niloticus; assembly: GCF_011762505.2. Lineage (NCBI taxonomy): Eukaryota > Metazoa > Chordata > Mammalia > Rodentia > Muridae > Arvicanthis > Arvicanthis niloticus. Next base: position 11,062,884 of record NC_047663.1, read on the forward strand.
CTCTTCTTTCCTTTCCTTTCTCTAACCTCTCCTCTGTTTGCATCTTTCTTCTCTTTACTTTCCTCCTTATCCTTCACTTGTTCTTCTTTTGTGATACAGAAACATAAGTACCCAGGAAAACATATATTGGAATATGAGGGATTGAAGCTACTTCATGATTGTTTGCATTTGTTTCTTTTGTTTTGTTTTGTTTTTTGAGAATTTCATATATGGTTACCCTATGGGTACTCAGTAATGTGTGAGTGTCTTCCATGTGCTCCAGGAATAGCACAGACTGCGGACACCCAACATGGACCATGGGCATCACCACAGCCCATAGCATGGATCGCAGATACCAACATGATCTCCAGGAGCAGTACAGACCATCAAGGTCTGTTGAATTGACCCAATCCAGGAAATGAACCGTTTTGTTCTTCATCTTGGTCATCCCATTGTTGCTCAAAGCCAGGGCAATTGTGTAGCTGCATTGGCAGCATGTTCAGGGGCGAACTATGCTCCATTGTGTATATTGACAACACAAAAAATTAGTCATGCTATTCATTTTCCCCCCTCCTTCTCCTTCTCCCCCTCTTCCTCTTCCTCCTTCTCCACCTCCTCCTCTTCTTCCTTCTCCTCCTTCTTGTTTTTAGGAAGGGCACGAAGGCAAGACAGTAGACCTGAGAGGACTGGGAAAAGATTCCAAGTAATCGATAAAAATAATATGTTGGAAAAAAAGTAAATAAAATAACACCAGAGAGAGAGAGAGAGAGAGAGAGAGAGAGACAGAGACAGAGACAGAGAGACAGAGAGAGACAGAGAGAGACAGAGAGAGACAGAGAGAGACAGAGAGAGAGAGTCTAATGTGATGATACTGATTTTGAGAGATTGAAGGGGTTTTGGAGAGATGCCGAGGCTTGGCACCATGAGAGTACTTTGGTTAAGCAGAAGCCTCAGTTGCAATGGAAACTCTAGGATTGAAGGGACCCTGGAGAGAGGTTGAGGCTTGGCACATATGGCAATTTTGATGTTCTTAAAGAGTAGCTAGGAGGCTGTTGGTATAGGTGTGATTTGTGAATACTCCAGAATATTAAAAATGCCCAGGCTGTGGGATGATTGCAAAGGATAGGTGCAGCTATGGAGTGGAGACAGCCAGAGCACATTCGACGACCTATGTGTGGCATGAATGGAGGGGCTTGAGAGGTGAAGCTGCCAAAGCCCTTGAGCCCAGGAGGCTCTGAGTGAATAGCAAATGTGGGACTCTGAGTTCCAGAATTTGTTCACATTGTTGAAACTTGGTTTGATCTGGGCCCTGATTTATCTTTTTTGAAATAAGAAGTATGTAACTTAAATTTTATTTTACAGGTACCCACCATTAAGTGACTTTGGGGTGTTACAGAAACTGGATATATTAAATATATATTTAAGTTTTTATATATTTTATAAATACATATTTAAATATATAACACATGTATATTATATGGTCTGAATGAACTTTTAAAGAGTGTGGGACTTTTAAAATTATACTGTTCTACATTGTGTAGTTGATATTAATATGTGATCATGGTGATAAACCACAAAATATAAGTTTATGATTTAATCATAATATATTAGTCTTCCAAGCTGAGAAGAGGTCCTACGTCTTATTCAGATTTTCATTAACGTGATACATGATGGAGCTGACTAAGAATAAGAACTTCAACTGGGACAGTGCCTCCATCAGATTGCCTGTAGGCAAATCTGTAGGGCATTTTCTTAATCAATGATTGGTCCGGGAGGAACCAGCTCACTGTGGGTGGTGTCCCTTCTAGCAGGTAGTCCTGGGTGGTATAAGAAAAGCAGATTGATTAACAAGTCAGTAAAAGCACTTCCCCATGCCTTCTGCCTCAGTTTTACCTCCAGGTTTCTACCTCTAGATTCTTGTCTTAATTTCTATCGTTGGTCCCCTCCATGATGGACTGTAAATTGTAAGATCAAGTTACTTCTGATGCTCCCATAGTTGTTTTCATGCAATGTCTAATAACAGCAATAGAAAGAAAATAAAGATAGTACCATATGAAATCTGTGTTCATTTCAGATACAGTTGAATCAGAGGTTAGCCGTGTGCAACCTGAAAACCGCCTAACCTTCAATGAAGTGTCTCTTTGTTCCTGCATTCTTCTCCTTTGCAGGTGGGTGTCATTCACCAACTGGCACTTGAAATAATTTAATGATAGCTTCGCATGATAATGGCTAGTCTCTTTTTCTGTCTCCCAGACACAACAAAAAGCAAAGCAGACAAGTTGGTTAAAGCCGGGCCAGGTATCATTCACTGCATTACTGTACAACGATCCCTTTACAGTCTGCATGGTTCAGAGTTTCTCTGTTTCCCCCCTTCAAGTCACAGCCAGCTTTGCAAGAAAAATATTAAGAGAGAATATAACGCTGCACAGTCCTCTTCAGTCAAGCCAAAATGCCTGGAATCTCTGAATATTATGTTTAGGAAAGCAGCGTGGGCAACTTCCTGGACCGTGATGGAGAAAACTTTCAGACCGCCGCCTTTCCAGAAATTCACAAACTGACAAAATGCTTCCATTTCTTATTCAAGGGCTGTGGCTTTTAATTAAAGTTTACACCAACTTGTACCCAGCTCCACAGAAGCATTTGGGACCCCAGTATTTGAGCATGTTATGCTGTGATTTCTTTATCCAGTTCTTTGCTTAATTTTTAAATGTAATAACCACCAGAGGGCGAAAGAGATTACATTTCAAAGGACTTAAAGGCCTGTTTCAGCCAGTAGTAACCCAATCAATGTTGGTAAGCATTCCCACAGGATGAAAACCCAAGGCTGAGCACTCAGCCTGACATACGCCTTTCATCTTGTTGTGTTTTTTGCTTCCCTTAGAAATTAAACACCGACAAGCCAAATCATCCCATTAGAACTTGGGTTACAGATCTAAACAGAGAGTTCTCAACAGAGGAACGCAGAGAGCTGAGAAACACTTAAATGCTCAACATCCTTTGAGAATACAACTTCTTTGAGATTCCATACACCTGTCAGAATGGCTAAGATCCACTCTTGCTCTGTACGGATGATTATTTCTTATGGTTGTCAAACAGATTTGCTAGTCTATTAAACAGACTAAATAAGCAGGTTAAACTGTTTCGCTTTAACGTTCTATCAAGTTAGACTACGTCTCCTCATTTACTTTTGATCACCTGGAGTTCAAAGCAATAATTAAAGCATGCTAAGGATCAGTTTATGGTGTATGGCTGTGCCTTCAGGGTATTGCTTTACCTAAAGCACCCAGGAGTAGTCCTAAAAGCCATACGAGATCTGTTCACTTATCAGATACTATTTACTATCTTGACTAGATTGTTCCAAATACTATACTATAGTTAAGTATCTACTGACAAATGTGACACACTGAAGCAGAATGCCTCATCCAGAACCCCCGAGGCCCATGAACATATCATGAAGCTCTTGGGTTATTGGCAGAAGGTCAGATTTACGTATAAAATCTAAGCAATCAATCCTAGCAAAATAATTTTCAAAGTACAAAATACCCTCTAAGGTCTCCCTTGGCCATACTGCCTTAGATGTGACAGCTACGTGGAAGGATGTTACATACCTATTGTGCAAGTGTATTCCTTTTGCTTTGAATGGGCCAGACTTCCACTCCTATCCTTATTAATAACACCTTCTTTCATTCTGAAATCACTTGGCCATCCCATTTATATTCACAGATCGTATATACTTTAGGTATACAGAGAGGACTCTGTAGCAACCACACTCAATAATTTCCTTTAGTAATCCCTCATTGGATAGCCTGATTCATAGCTAGTTGCACCCTAGATAACCACATCACTAGACATCGCAGAGACTTCCGAACTTCAGCACCATCCTGCCCCACCCACACCTTTGAATTCCAGTGACATAACACGCTCAACCACTGAGATGTATTAAGCTGTACCTTGTCCTTGACAAAGAATAAGATGAATGTCTTTGGAAGGGAAGGGTTCAGAGGTAGAAAACATTAAGAAAGTGATTTCACTGCCCTAGGCAAGGCAGGCTTTCTTCTACCTTTGGCATAAAACTAAGGGGAGAAATAATATTTCTACCACCAAAGAGGCATTTAAACAACTAAAGTGTCCCAGGAAGCCAGGATCCTATTGTTAGGGCAAGTTTCGCCATTTAGTTCAGTGTTGCATAACCAAGGAAAATTGCTCAATGGCTTTAATCTTCAGGTTTCTGGGAGCTGGAGAGATAGATGGCTCAGTGCTTAAATACATTTGCTGATCTTGCAGAGGACCTGAGTTCAGTTCTCAGTACCTTTGTTGAGACACTCACAAAGGATGCGTTAAATGCCCTCCTGAACATCTCCCTTCCAAGTCTACCACATGCACTATCAGTTTGGTTTCTAAGGGAAACATCAACTTTTCAGTTGTTAAAATTTCTTATCCAGTGTGAATAAACAACCGAAACCAATGCTAAGTAGGTAAATAGATGGCTGCCTCCCTCCAAGGACAGACATACAGACACCGACACAGACACATGGGCAAACACACAGACAGACAGACAGACAGACAGACAGACAGACAGACACACACACACACACACACACACACACACACACACACTTCACACTAAACAGTGGCTGTCTCAGAGTGACTTGATTTTTGTGTGGTTTACATTTAACTCCTGAGGAAAAGACTGTCAACCTCACAAATGTCTCTCCAGTCAGCAGCTTTTAGAACCTAGAGGATTGTGAAGTTTCTCCTTATCATATACAGCACCTATAGAGATTTTACAAGAGACATCACTGTAACCCAGAAAGATCCAAGGCAAATGAGTCATAAGGACAGTCCAGTTTCAGATGGAGACTTCAGAATAACATTCAACTATAACCCATACAAATTTAAACCCCTGGGGATCATTTATAATTTGGTGTGTGTGTGTGCGTGTGTGTGTGTGTGTGTGTGTGTGTGTGTGTGCAAGCACACATGTACATGGTGGCACACATTCATGTAAAAGCTAGAGGTCAATGTCAGATGTCTCTGTCCCTCTTCACGTTATATTACTAGGCAAGACCTCTTGCTGAACTTGACCAGACTGGCAGTCCAGTGAGTCCCTGGGGTTGTCCTGACTCTGCCGGCCCACAAGTGAGGTTACATACAACAGTTGTTGTTTCTCCTGGTTTTTAACATGGTGCTGGATACTCAAACTCGGCTCCTCATTCTTGCATGCCAAGTACTACCCTGACCCAATATCTACCATGACTCATTTTTCAAAAAGAAAAATAAAAATTAATTTTCATTATTTTTTATATCTTTAACATATAGCCTTTATAGCACTGTCTATAGGTTGATGATAACCATCCACAAGGCTCTTTTAAGTACAGAACATTTGCTTATGCTCCACTGTTAGATGGTACATTGGATGACAAAACTGTTTTCTTCTGTTGGACACAAGTTTCAAGAACTGGACAGAGCACTCTTGCTTACCTTTAGTTAACTAAGACTAATTACAGCTCTGAATCCAACTAGGAGGAAAATATTCTTTGTCTTTAAGAAAGAGGAGGTGCTGTTGGTGGAAACCCATGTTCTCTAGAATTGTGAGATCTTGTATTTGGTCTATGAATGAGCTAATTTCTCTTCAGTGTTACACAATGTTGAATAAGAAAGTTCAGCTTAGTGTTTGTATCATTACCTCTTAATGTTTGAGTTAGCGTTTGCTGCTATTCTCAGATAAAGGATATTTACCAGGTGATAATGATCCTTGAAATATTTTTGCTTAAAATACTGCAAGTGAATGACACAGAAAGCACAATGAAAAGAAATACACTACAAATACACATGCACACACACACACACACACACACACACACACCACTTAAGGGGCACAAAGATCAGGACTTGTGCCCTAATAGGACAGAGAGGTTAAGAGAGGAGGGGTGGTCAAGATTGACATACGGAGGAAGCCAATGAGCATAAAGATTGAGGGCTCCTCCCCACCAGAATTACATTGAAGGAATAGAGCATGTTCTAGAAAAGGAAGCTAGATAGAAGTATAGGAGGAGGTGGGTATTATTAAAATGACTAATGACTAATCTCACTCTCATGGTCAAATCCCATTTAAGTTCTAACCTTACCCAGCTCTCTCCAGCCTCTTTTCATTCTATCTCTATCTCCATTTCCACTACTCCCCATGTTTTTCTGGCCTGATTCCTTTGCCCAGGATACAAGAACCCAGAACACCATATAGATCACCCCACCGAGACCTCTATGTGGTACCTATAACACTAAAGTACCATAATGTGCCCTGGGGGGGGGGCATTCTGCCAAACTGTAGACTTTTTTAGGATGCAGAGAAAACGATTTGGTTACTAGAATAAAGGGGCAGGAAACACAAATGGAGAAAAACGGCAGAAGCAGAAGCAACAGATGTAAAACAATAGACTCTGAGCTCCACTCCTGCATTGGACTAGGTAGTTGTGAATGTTCTGTGTAGGGACAGAGACTTCCATTCTCCAACAAATATCTCTTGGCAGAGCTTCGAATACATCTACATAAATCATGAAAGGATTTGTGCTCATTCGGGTTCCTCTGGTGAAGAAAATGAGTCTATCAAATATCTAAATGCAGAAGATGCCTAATATTTTAACCAGCAATGTCCTGTGCCTGCTTTTATGTAAATGTCCTCCTTTGCAGTGATCTCGCAGGAACCTTTCAGGAACAGCAATCTGAAGAAGAGGATTCAATGCCTTTGCCTGATATTTTGTCAGATCAAAGATGTCTTCTTACCAAAGAGAACTTTTCAAGATGTGGTCAGGAGACTGGTTTTACAGAGGAAGCAAAGAGAAATAAATCCCACAGTCACAGACAAGAATAGTCTGTTGCTCCTCAGACTTCTTGCTCACGCTGCCAAATCTGGAAGCACCAAACCCCAGGGAATGTAAAGAACAGGAAGAAAAAGCTCTCTCTCTCTCTCTCTCTCTCTCTCTCTCTCTCTCTCTCTCTCTCTCTCTCTCTCTCTCTCTCTCTCCCATTCCATGATTCTTCACATTGAACTTCAATCCCAACTTCCCGTTATTTTTGAAGACATTGAAATGGCATCCCCATTTATGGATAAATTTCAATTGAAATCAGTTGGTCACTAGACTCTGAGCTAGGAGAACAAATGCCACTTAATGAAATTTGGTGTCATCTTTTTGTCCTGTTTGGATCTCTTTCACATGTATTTGTGAAATCTTCATAAAAACTAATCACACTATTTCCTTGACAGATCACATTCCGTGAAAAACAAAACAAAACCAACCAAACAAACAAACAAAACAACCTTCTGCCTATTTACACTTGAAGAGACAAACAAAAATGTCCATTTCAAGAAATTATAGCTCAAAGTTCCTTTCCTCTGCTGCGGATTAAATGACAAGCAGAACATTTCACAGGTGATATCGATTTACCACCTGCTATTTTGATTGACAGGGACAAGACTCCATATCCACTTAATTTCCTGAATTATAAAATAGGTTCCTTAAGAACTGGGAATGGGTCTTATGATGCTGTTAGAAGTAAGCAGTATGGTCCCGAACAAATCACACCATGCAACACATCTCACATAGGAGGTTCTTTGGGAGGGGGTCAGAGGGAGCCTCTGGGAGAAGGTGGAGGAAAAGAGAGGGAGGACCAGTCTTTTATCCAGCCCCTGATGCATGAGCAAAGGGACCTGAGGGTAAGGGGTGGGGCATGGTGCATGTGTAAAGGGACTGACGCAGGAATGATGACTCTGTAGCCTAGAGATGATGTGCCTTGTCACTGGGTCCCTGAGAGTTAGGTGGCAATAAAGATGCTGTGAGATCCATGGATGTTCCTACCTGTCCATGGATGTGCCTGATGCTAATATTTGCCTTTGTTATTTACGTATTTTCAAAAGGCAAACATAGCAGGTTGCTTCTGGATGGAAGGAACAAAACAAGCACATTATTCTATTTCAGAATAAAGATATCACCCGACCCCCTTATTCCATTGTAATTATTTTATATTAAAGATTTTTAATAAAGGTAGATTTTGTAGCAAGGATACAATGTGCATAAATTTTCTAAGTGCTAAATATATTCTTTCATGTGCTGGGTCAAGATAATTTACTTTCTCACTGAATTGTCACATAATTCAAAGTACAGCTTTCTATTTGAGGATAAAAAGAATAATGTGTTATTCTCCATTGTGGTTAGATTTTGTTTCATGAAAAGTAGTCTGAGGTCTTTAAACAAATAAATGGAATTAACAACTACTTTCAAATGCAATAGGTATATTATACTGAAATTTTACGGCATCTCCTTTTTTAAAAAACAAGCAAACAGAAACCATAAGAAATGTTGCTAAACTCAAAAATTATCAAGGTTTATAGTAGAGCTTCAGAAATGCATTTCAAATTTGAAAGTCGTCTTGCATTACTCTTTTGTATTCAATACACTAACCGACGTGTACATTTTCCTGTATAGTTCATAAAAGACACACTCTACATCTGACATCTCAAGTAGATTTTTAAATTATTTTACACGTTGGATTGAGGGAGTGGAAAAAAAGAAGTAATTCCTGCAAAAAAAAAAAAAACAAAGAAAAAAAGGAAGGGAGGAAGAAAGGAAGGAAGAAAAGAAGGAAGGAAGGAAAGAAAGAAAGAAAGAAAGAAAGAAAGAAAGAAAGAAAGAAAGAAAGAAAGAAAGAAAGAAAAAGAAAAGGCAGACAGACAGATAGATACATCCAAGCATGGGAAAAAGAAAAGGATGTCTTTGACTAACTGTACATTTTTCATCTCACTGAGAAGTTGAATTTGGAATGGGCTAACACTAACTCAGAAGGAGACCAAGGGCGCACTCTAGGACAGAAGACAAATACACCTGTGACTGTCACCATTGTGGAGAGGAAATGAATGTTCCAACTTGTCCAAAGCACTGGAGCGCTGGCTTCCATTTGGAGTGTTCTCCATGTTTTCCTACATCAACTTAATTGTTGTGAAGTCAGGTGGTTCTACTGGCCCTCACCTCCCAGGAAACGAGGGCTCTGATAAAGTCAGCAGGGGAAGAGGCTTCTGGGTATAATGGGGGCCGATGACACTGCCATCCAAGTCCCCAAGAGAGGAAAATCTAGGCTACGGTGGCTTTTTGACTTAGCATTTTCTGTCTTGAGAAATTTTTCTATAACACATTTTCAATGAGGGAAATTGCCAAACCAAAAGAAATGGTTGCCATGGACTATTCCAAATCAACTGTGATGTGGCTTGTCAGCACCAACAGATAAACTTAACCCTCCCTGGTTTTCTTAAACAAGAAAATACCACGAAATTCAAATATAATTTCGAGATATTAAAACTTCACTTACACTTTCCCCAAGGTTTCAGATTAGGGGAGACACACTGAGAAGTTAGATTGATTCATTGAGTCTACAATAATGAATGGAGCCTGTGACTGAGGCTGACACACACACACACACACACACACGCACGCACGCACGCACGCACGCATGCACGCACGCACGCACACGCACATATATGCTGAGGATTCTTTTCTGAGTATTTTTCTCTGACTTTGAGCATCACTTTGCCGAGGTATTTTAAGCACAGGATGGTTTTGCAAATATTTATTTGAGATGTTCCTAGAACTTAGAAGTTGTTTCTGAAGCCAGGAAGAATCGTATAGGCACATTTATTGAGCTTCAACGCATTGGCATCTCATCAACCCCCAAGAGGCAGATAAAAATACTTGCAAATAAACTATTAGCAAAGTGTGAAGTTTAGCTCACTTATGTGTTTTCTTTCACTAGATATGAGGCATTCATGAGTATGCGTTGCACACATCGGCTCAGGGAGTCAAGAGCAAGTTTTCTGGGCCTGAGCTTTATACTTGTTGACATGACTGTGCACTAGAAGCAAATGATATTTCATGAAAACTTTGGGTAATCTTATACACATTGATCCTCAGTATCTGAATATAGTTTTGATGGTGAGGAACAAAGCGTCTGGGTCTGATCATTGATTTATTTCCATGGTTCAGTGACAAGAGCCTTACAGAATGGGTTTGAGTTCCAAACGTCTTGACACTTTATGCAAATATTAATAATTTTTTAAAGGCTTTGTGTTCCTCCCAGTGTATATGTGGTCAGCTTGTCCAAATAGGCTTCCTATTAGGAAGTAGTGATGTTTCAGTGTCAATAGTGACAAAAATGTGTGTGTGTGTGTGATATTCATGTGCTCGTGTGCATCTTCTGTCAGTCTTTGTTTTCTTTCCTCATTTTCATGTTTCTGTGTTTTCTCCTCTTTGTGTGCTTGCTCTATCACTTTTTGCTTTCTTTTCTCAAAACAGCATCGTGCGGGGAATCTAGACTCATGTTGGTGGCCAACACACCTCAGTCATTCTCCTAGCTCTGCCTGCTACAGTCGGGGGTTATAGGCGGAGTGCTTTTAATCACTGTATCATGCCCCTCAATTCCCAGTTTAAAAAATTAGACAAAAGGTTTAGCTTGTGACTCTGTAATTATATCAAGTTTCCTTGTCTTGAGTATATTTGCGATAATAATAAAGAACATAAATTTAAGAAAATTTAAGAAAAACACCTCCTTGAATGTGTTCAAAGTGAAAGAGGAACAGGAGACATGTCAGATGGTTGAGATAATCATAAAATAATAGGATAATCATAATAATTACTTCCCTGGATATGTTAGTTACTTTTTATTGCTCAGATATAACCCTGGGTCTAAGGTTATTTGCAGAAGAGAGAGTTTCTTTATTTGAGCTTAAGGTTCTGGAAGAATAAGAGTGGGCACTTACATTGTGAACCACGAACATGAAGTAGAAGGAGACTGGTGGAGGCAGAGTGGGACCCTGTGTTCTGCAAGCTTCCCCTAGTGATGCAATCTCACAGCTGACATCCAGGTCTCTGGTTCTTTCAATCTTTCCAACCCCTCTTCCATAATCTTCCCTGATTCTTAGATATAGGGGTTGTCATAATAGATGTATCTATCACTTGGGGTTAGGTGCCTATGGTCAGTTGGTCTGTCTGTTACAAAATGAAGCTTCTCTGATAAAGGGATAGATTTACATTTATGTGTGTGTATCAGGTGAGTTATTTTGAATGCAGTTAGCAATTATACTGGTCTAGGAACATGGCCTTAGTAGGTTCGCCTCTAAGAGTCACAACCTTACTAGCTACTTGTACTTGGCCAGGTTTACAGTAACAGGCAAAATTTCTTTTCTGTGGAGTGGGTCTCTAGTCCAATTAGAAAGCTGTTGGTTAATGCCAAGATATAAGTGCTACTATGTACCTTTTGGAATGTCCTGCCATGCCGGTCATTGTTGTGATTTATTGGCATCATGGCTGGGAAAGACTTAATGACTGCTTTCTTCCCTTAGAATCTTGTGTATCACCTTCTGATACTATGGTACTATGAAAGCTAGTCTTTGGGGGAGGAAGCTTTTGTATCAGTCCCATTTCAAATCCTGAGTCCTATGTCCAAAGTGCATGGCGTCTTCAGCAATAGTGACTTAGCTTCAAATCCTGGGAAGAAACAAAAGCAATAAAAATTGCCTATATTTTGAGAGTCTCTTGAACTCTCCTCATCAACAACTCAAAAGGAGGTTTCTCATATCGGGTACAGGGGTTTGCTTAGATAATCTGTGGCTCCTGGGGGTGGGTATTATTATCCCAAATGGTCCAGTTTCATTTAAACTCCTCACCACAGTGAGATGGATCCTAGGATGTGAGGACTGAGCTGGCCTCCAGTGTAGATGTGGAGTAAGAAGTATAAAATGATAAAGTTTGGCTTGAATTTATTAAGTTCTTTTTCTGATTATTTCAAGTGAAATATCTATGGGTACAGAAGGCACTAAACGTTTCTACCATCAGAACCATGTTTTAATTTTTTAAAATATTTTTAAATATCTTTCTTTTAAAAATTGTTGATACAATCTAATATGTTCCATACTGGCATAGAGCTCTTTAAATAGCTTAGATTATGATGACCTTGAGCTACTGACCCTCTTGCCTTTCCAGCCCAATTCTTACCTTACATCAGACCTACCTACAGCTCCCACACATCTTTCCAAACTCTGTGGCAGCTGCCCCAGCAAAGACTCCAAATCAATCATTACCAGAAATTGATACCACAAATTTTCCTTTTCATTGGTGGAATTATCTTCCATATAATTTAATTTCATATGTTGCGGTAAAATATTTTAAAATCTAGATTAAGAATCATATTGGAATACACACACACACATATATGTATGTGTGTGTGTATATACACACACACACACATATATATATATAGAGAGAGCTTGTATTAGACGCAATATAAAGGAAAGAATAGGAGAAAATGAAGTAAGATATATCTGAATTGTAGTTTTTTATTTATACTGTTTTATTTTACAGACAATTGAAATTCATGTTTTTAATATAATAATTATATTATTATAATTTATTTTTCATAAATATAGAGCTAAGGACTGATAAAATCAGAATTCGAGTCTATATCTCTCTGTCTCCAAAGTCTTAAGTCATTTTTCACATTTATAAAATATCTAGAGTACTCTTTCCATTGTAACTTGTTAAGATTGATGAAGCATTTTTGGTTGTAAGCCTAACCTCTTACAGGCTTACATACAAAGAGCTCTTACAGCCTCTTAAAGGCTGATACATCTCTCCAGCCCAGATGATGAAGTATTTTTAAAATGCTCACCTTAATGCTTTAAAAATAGGATGTAATAAAAGTATCCATGTTGCTATCTGGAACATAGGAGCTACATTATAGGTATAAAAATCTTATAAAACTGGCTTTGTAAATGTGTCAGGGATCAAAGCTGCAAGGATAATGACCAGTAGAGTGTAAAACCCAGTATCTTCTTAAAGAATTCCCACACTGTTGTAGACCACTGGAATCATATACAAAAGGTGCTGGTGTTTAAAATAAATAAAGTAAAAAGGATGTAAGGACCACAGTGAGAACAAGAAAAACCAGAAATTGCTAACATTTCAGGAAATAATAGAATCAACATAAATAGAATTTTGGTAGTGATGGATGAATATGATATCATTGAAGTTGAAAGTACAGAAGGAAATGAGGATTGTGTTACTGGAAACTAAAGCAAAGATGATCTTTTGTTACCTAGTAACAAAAAACAGTTAATTTTTTTTTCTGGAATAAAAGGAAACACTGCAGGTCAATGATGAATTTGGAAATTTACTAGAAGAGATTTCCAACCATTATGGGAAATTCAAACCAAGTTTTTACTAATTCAATTAAAAGAAAATCGTAGGCAGATGACCTGAGGAAAGATCTGTTAAACAAAACACAAGAAATCAAGCTTTTATGGTTTAAGAAGTCCTTGAGCTGTATAGACATAAGAATATATTAAAAATAGAAAATATGGGCTGGAGAGAAATATGGCTCAGTGGTTCAGAGCACTGACTGCTCTTCTAGAAGTCTTGAGTTCATTTCCCAGCAACCACATGTTGGCTCAGAACCATCTGTAATGGGATCTGAGGCTTTCTTCTGGTGTGTCTGAAGAGAGCAATGGTGTACTCACATACATAAAATAAATAAATAAGTCTTTAAAAAATAGGAAATATCAATAAAAAGGTGTGCTCTGAACAGAACACTGGGGAGAAATTGAAGAAGATGGTCTGAGGCTGCCAAGAAGCAACAATGGGTTAGAGTATTTCCGAATACACAGCTCATTGAAGAGATGAGGCAAGTACCTTCTCAATCCAATCGACCTAGTAGAAGTCAGAAACTTTGATATGATTGGCCAACATTGATTTATAAAGAAACCCTTTATCTAATAAATGGCATAAATAACAGATCCAAAATATACCTTGAGAAACATCCAATGTCCAACAGTAATACTCTATTGCAAAGGAGATTAAATCAAGGCAGTCTGAAGACCCCAAGCATGGTACAGCAAAGAGGAAGGGTAATAAACAACTCCATTTCAATGCTTGCTACCTTCATGAAAAAGGAAAGATGGTTCTGGGACAGAACTCGGAACCCAGAAGGCAAATATTCACTTAACAGAGGTCATGAAACCTAATGGTGTTTCTTCAGCTAGATTTTAACTATCCACTGGACATGTGACCTCTCTATGCCTTTGATAAAATCCCACCTCCAATGAAATCAGGAATCATTTTTTTATTTTATCCCATGCCTAATCTCATAGCATTCCTGTATGTGTTTGTGGATGTGTGTGCCTTCCTATGTGGAACCCAAAGATTGGCATCAGCCCATCTTTCCTGAATTATTTATTCATTTTACTTTATGAGCCAGGATCACTTACTGAATCTTAAGCTTGGTATTGCTGTAAAACTGGCTGGCTAGTAAGCCCCTCCCCACTCCTCCCACTGGATATTCCTCCCACTGCTGGAGTTACTTGTAGACACTGCCATTTCTAACTTTTATGTGAGTTCTGGGGACCAGAATTCAGGTCACTATGCTTAGCTAACAATCCAAGGAGCTATATTTCCCTAACTCCAGGTGACTATACTGGTTTTCCTTTATTTTTTATATTTATTTTATTTTATACATATGTATGAGTACTTACATATATGTGTGTGCATCAAATGCATGCCTGTGCCCAAGGAAACTAGGATAGAATATTGGATAGCACAGAAATAGGGTCACAGGCATTTGTGAGATGCTTTGTTGGGCTATAAATGCCAGAAACGTCTTTCTCTGCAAGACAAACAAGAGCTACTAACTGCTGAACTCTCTATCCTGTAACTGTCTTTTAAACTTTCATTTATTTTATTTATGATCAATATTGACACTGAATAAATATTGACTGTATTGCTGTGTAGCCAAGGCTGGCCTTGAACTCACAATCTCTCAGCTTCAGCCTTCCCACGGCTAAGATTTCAGAGGCTGCAAACATGTACTGTCATACCTGACTTCAGATTGTCAGTACAGTAGGAGATGATTCAATTCAACATAGATCCTGACTAGCTTATGACTGTTGTATTGTGTTTCAATGTGAAGTGCTTATTAAATGTTTTTAAATAGAATAGAGATTCAGTATTTGATATTTATAGCAATGTACATATATTTTTACCCATAATGGTGAAATTTCTGCATGACATCAACTTATCCCCAGTTTTCTCTGACCTCTCATTGTTTACAAAGGTAATTTGCAGAAATTTAAGTAGCTCTTTTATATTTCTGTGTTATGTGAGAGAGAATAAATTATACATGAAGCTACTTCACATGGGCATTTAATTGAAATGTATGTAAGACCTTTTTAAAAGAAGCTTATACATTTTTAAAATAAATGGCTATTTGGCTTCCTTGAATTGAACTTGGAGTCTATAATCTTGGATATCTGAAACATCTTTCTGAAACTTTTCATCATTTTAATTTCTCAACTGTAGAATATTTTAACTGTGAACATATAGGACATGAATATTTTCATACTCAAAAATCTATTTAAACTTTCCATGCAATGCATACAATAGTTTTGAAGGAAAGAAATATAGCCATGGAATCAATTTATATTTTTATATTCCATTCTTATATCGATATAGAGCCTTTTAGATCTCTCCAGAGATGTGCATCACTGATTTGGAGATTCCTGTTCATAATGCTTGGGGGTAAGGACAGGTCACAGGTTTTGGGTTGACTCCTTCTGCCTCAACCATCACAATCATTCACACGTCAGAAATTTTAATAACAAGTCTTTTGTATCATGCCACATTTTTAACATTTCTGGTAAAAAAAAACTATTTGTGAATATTTAAGTCTCATGATGTTAGTAGTTGTCATTATTCTGCTTACTGGAAAAAAATAGGAATTGTCTTTTTATTCTGTTTCTTTTGTGCTCCAGCCTTACAGTGAGTAAATTCAGTAATCAATAAGTCTAGGCAGATAATGGCATTATAGATACGAGGATGCATTTATTTAATTCCACTCCCCCTCTCAACTGTTCTGTAACTTCTCCTCCAGTGAATCTGTGGTTATCTGACTACTGCAGCTGTCTGCAGCACACCCTGCATCTGCTTTTTCTTGTTTTCAGGAACTGAATAAAAATGTAGCCACACCAAGTGTGTAAAGGAATGGAATGGCATCTTGGCCCTTAACCTTTCATGTCTATGCAGTATTTCAGAGATAACAATATTATTTGATAAATCACTAAGGACTGCAATTCTTTTCACTTTTTCTGAATTATATTGAAAAAAAAAAAAAAAAAAAAAAAAAAAAAAAAAAAAAAAAAAAAAAAAAAAAAAAACAATATTCTCTAAACCCTAAGGTCTCTCTATATTTTTGACTGTCATTCAAATATTGTCTTTTGCGGGAGTTCTGATGTTCAGCCTCATTGTTTGGAATGAATGCTTTAAGACTGTTAAGAAAATGAGTTTTAGCAGTTAAAAAATATTTATTTATTCACTTTGCATGCCAATCATAGCACCCCTTGTCACACACCCCCATACCTTCTCCCTTTCTAATAGAGATCAACTTGCCCTGGCACATCAAGTCACTGTAGACTAGGCACATCCTATCCCACTGAGGCTAGACAAGGTAGCCCAGTCAGGAAAGGGAAGGATCAAAAGGCAGACAACAGAGTCAGAGACAGCCTCTGCTCTGGTTTTTAGGGCATCCACATGAACACCAAGACAATTGTCTGCTACTTATGTGTAGGCAGCCTAGGTCTAGCTCATGCATGCTCTTTGGTTGGTGATTCAGACTCTGTGAGTCCCCATGGGCCCAGGTTAGTTGATGCTGTAGGTTTTCTTGTGGTGTGCTTGACCCCTCCAGCTTCATCAAACCTTCTGTCCCTTCCAGTCTTCCACAAAACTCCCCAGGCTCTGCCTGATATTTGACTGTGGATCTCTGCCTTTGTTGCTGGATGAAGTCTGTCAGAAGACACACTAGGCTTCTGTCAGCAAGCATAGCAGAGTATCATTAACAGTATCAGGGGTTGATTCTCTCCCATGGGATGGGTCTTAAATTGGTCCAGTCATTGATTGGTCTTTGCCTCAATCTCTGCTCCATCTTTATCCCTGCACAAATTGTTGGCAGGACAAATTTTATGCTGAAGGTTTTGTGGGTATGTTGATGTCTTCCTCCCTCCACTAAAAATTCCACTGGCTACAGGCATTGGGTACTTCAGGCTCCATATCCCTCTATGTTAGGATTCTCAGCAAGGGTCACCCAGGAGTTGCCCTTGTCCCAGGTCTCCAAGTTTTCCCAGAGATGCCACCCACCAATTTTCATTCTCTTTCCCAGTCCTTTCTCCCCCTGCAACCACTGTACCTGATCACCCCTTATTCCTCTCCCTACCCCTTCTCCCACATAGTTCTTTACTTCCATCCACCTCTAATCTGTCTTATTTGCTCTTCTGAGTGAGATTCAAGAAAAGTCCTTTGGGTCCTCCTTGTTGCTTAGCTTCTTTGGGTCTGTGGATTATAGCATGGCTCTTCTGATTTACGGCTAATATCTACTTCTTGTCTTTCTGGGTCTGAATTATCTCATGCAGGACAATATTTTGTAGTTCCATATATTTGCCCATAAATTATATGATGTCTTTGTTTTTAATAGCTGAGTAATATTCTATTGTGTAAATAAACCACATTTTCATTATCCATTCTTTGGTTGAGGGACATCTGAGTTGTTTCCAGTTTCTGGCTATTACAAATAAAGCTGCTATGAACATAGTTGGGCAAGTGTCTTTGTGGGATGGTGGATCATCTTTTGTGTATATGGCCAGGAGTGGTATCGCTGGGTCTTAAGGTAGAACTATTCTCAATTTTCTGAGAAACCTCCAAATTGTTTTTCAAAGTAGTTATACAGGTTTGCACCCCTACAAACAATGGAGGAGTGTTCCCCTTGTTCCATATTCTTGACAGCAGAAGACCTCAACATAAAACTGTATGCACTAAATCTAACAGGAAAGAAGGGGAATAGCCATGAATATATCAATACAGGAGACAACTTACAGAACACCAACAGATCTGGCAATATGAACAACAGTTAATAAATGAGACCTTAGGAAACTGAAAAGCTTCTGTAAGGCAAAGAGTGCTGTAAATAGGACAAATGTCAGCCTATAGATTGGGGGAAAGATCTTCACCAACCCTACATCAAATAGAGAGATAATAGCCAAAATATATAAGGAACTCGAGGAATTAGACACGACCAAATCAAATAACCCAATTAAAAAAATAGGGCACAGAGCTAAACAGAAAAATTTCAATAGAGGAATCTCTAATGAGCAAGAAGCACTTAAGGAAATGTTTAAAGCATATGACTTAAGGAAATGTTTAAAGCATATGAAATGTTTAAAGCATATGGAAATACAAATCAACATGACTCCGAGGTTCCATCTTATACATGTCAGAATGGCTAAGATCAAAACCTCAAGGAACAGCCCATGCTGGTGAGGATACAGAGGTTATTTTTAATGAGTCTGATACTTGAGGAAACTTCTCTACTACAGAAATTTCTTGGCAATCAGTGACCACAGTTATGTAGATCTATAATGAAAAGGAACAAGGTGAATGCAGAAAGGCACGAAATGTACAGTGTGAAGAGAAAATAAGCACCAGGAAATTTAATAGAATCGAGTCTAGTACTTGTAGTGGACTAGTAGAAGGAGATACATGTTGAAGGAAAAACCAGATGACAAATGGAAGAAAGAGAGTGGTGAGTTCAGGACTAGTCCCTACCCAGCGGGGCTTCCAACCTGTGAAAAGGAATTAGAAAAGTTTAGGACCTGGTATGGTTGTACATGCCTTTAATTCCAATACATAAAGGCAGAAGCAGATGGAACTTTGCTTTCCAGATAAACCTTGTCTACAGGTCTAGTTCCAGGACAGCCAGTCATAGGCAGAGAAGGAAACCATAACCAACATAAAGATGATGAAAACATATTTGAATATGGAAGTCATCTTCAGCAATCAGCAGAACCAGGCATCTTCAGTAATGTGGTTCTGGCTTTAGAGACAAGGATACAAGAAAGGGATTGTGGAGTTTCCCTCTATGGTGAAAGAAAGCTTATGAGATGAGGTATATGTCAGGGGTGTCCCTGTGTGGAGACTCAAATAGGCCATTTTTTGAAGCTGTGAAACTGAAGCTTGAATTTTAGTGGAGACCCCAAAATGTTGAGGATGCCAGAGCTGTGGGATACCTGCTAAGGAGAGCTGCTGAAAGGGAGTAGAACCAATCCAAGAGATAGGAGTGCATTGCAGTGAAAAAGCTCGAGATCTGAAGAGTATTTTGACATCAGCCATGAGATAGAGAAATTAGAGTTTGCCCAACTAGTTTTTGGTCTTTCTCTGATTCAGTATTTCCTCACTGTGATCCCTTTACTCCCCAGCAATAGTAATTAATGTATGTTGTATGCCATAGTATGTTAAAAAAAATATGTAATCTCCTTTTTCATTTTGTTTTTATAGGGGGTTACAGTTGAGAGATTTGCATGAATCTCAAATGAGACTTTGAAGTGTTAAACAGAGGGGGACTATGATAGACTATCAATAGGGACTTTTGAAGTTGGACTGAACGCAATTTTGTATTATTAAATAGCTACAAGTCTATGGGGACCAGTGGTTTGAATAAAAATGGCCCCCATATGCTCATAGAGTGTGGTGCTATTAGGAAGTGTAGCATTGTTGATGTAGGTGTGGTCTTATTGGAAGAAGTGTGTCACTGGGGGATAGATGTTGAGATTTCAAACACTCAAGTCAATCCCAGTGGATCTCCCTTTCCTGCTGCCTGTGGATCCAGATACAGAACTCTCAACCACCTCTCCACTATCATGCCTGCCTGTCTGACACTATGTTTCACTCAATGAAGACAGTGGACTAAACCTTTGAACTGTAGGCCAGCCCCAATTAAATAAAATATGAATGAAAGATCCTAAGTCAATATATTACAGAGATCAGGGCTTCAGGGTTTATTGTAGCTCTCTTAACAAAGCTAAACTTTATAAAATATATAAAAATATTTTATTTGAGACTTTCATAGTGTATATAATGTGTTTAACCACGGTATTTTATTCAACTATAAAGCAGAATATTAGAAATTAAAAATTATTTTCAGGAAAATGGGTGCAACTTGATACAATTATATTACATTAATGGATTAAGTCAGCCTCAGAAAACCCAATAGTGCAAATGTTTTATCCCATTTGTGCTCTTAGATTTTATAAAGACATAAAACAACACATATATGCATATGTATGTATATGCATATATGTGTTGTTATATATATATACATATATATACATATATATGTATATATATACATATATATACATATATACATAAAACAACACATATATGCATATATGTTGTTTTATATATATAGTTAAAGTATAATTAAAACTATGTAGAGACATGATGTGGTAATTGAGAGTAAGAGGGAAAAGAAAAGGCGAAGGAATAGTGGGTGTGTACAGAATCTTGTTCAAGGTATATTATACGGTTGAGTGATATGATCTTATAAAACCAATGCTGTGTATGGTGACTGTATGCCAACTTAAAAAATCAGTAAAATGAGAATACTGATTTAAAAAAGGAGGATGGAGCAATCTATGAAGTAAAAGTTTCAGTAATCTCAAGTCACAGTTTCTTGGCCAAGTAATGACTCTGTGTATGGGTTTCATCTTGTAGAACAGGATTTAAGTCCAAGAAAATAATGGATGGCTACATCCACAACATTCATGCCACCAGCAGCCTATCTTGCCAGGCCAGCCATGGTCAGTGTTGTTGCTCACAGGGTTCTAACCCGGTGAGATTGGTGTTCTGTTATCTTTCTAGTAGCATGCATAATGTCTTTCAGTACTGTAAAAGTTACCCAGGAGGTATGGAGCTTCCAGGTAAGTACCAGCTTGAAATGTGTGTGTGTGTGTGTGTGGGTGTGGGTGTGGGTGTGTGTGATGTGTATATATGTGTGTGTTTATGTGTGCGTGTATGTGTGTGTGTGTGATGTGAATATATGTGTGTGTTTATGTGTACGTGTATATGTGTGTGCATGTGTGTGTGTGTCTGTGTATGTGTGTGTATGTGTGTGTCTGTGCATGTATGTGTGTGTGATGTGTGGTGTGTGTGTATATGTGTGTGTGTTGGTGTGTGTGTGTGTTAATAGTGATCAAAGGAGAAGAGTCCAGCATTGTGAGGAAGTAAGGGAAAGGTCAAGGCAATTTAATTTAATTAATAAAAAAAGAAAGAAAAAGTAATAAAATTATATTTTAATTTAAATAAATTTTAATAAATAATTAAAGGGATTCAAAGCTAACATTTACAAATGAGGAAAAAATATGTTACATGTGTCGTTTGGGATCTGGGTAATGTCACTCAGAATCCTTGATTTCAGCTCCATCAGTTTACCTGCGAGTTATATAATTTAATTTTTCCTTAGCAGCTTAACAATACAGCATTGTGCAAACATATCACATTTTGATTATTCGTTCTTCAACTGGTAGATATCTCTGCTAGAAATACTATAGACTCTAGCAGAGAATCTATTACTCTCCTGCTAAGTGGATATAATATAAAACTAACTTGTAATGACGTATCACTATACTCATAGACTAATGGGTTTCTCAAACCTCTCAGAGGAGCATCTATTTGCAATAGAGAGTGACTAATGCAGAGTACATTACAAGGAAAGGGGTGCCTCTTTGGGCCCATACTAAGGCATTCCTTCCCACTGAGGTATCAGCTACATGATAGTATAGTTGTATAGTATACAATAGTTTATTTAGGGCATGAAAGGGGAGTTGAGGGGTACTAGAGAGAAAGAAATGCAGAGAGAGAGAGGAGGGGGAATGGAGAGAGAGGAGGAAGAGAGCAAGAGCAAGAGAGTGAGGAGGTGGAAAGCAGCCCTGGTTATAGAGAGTCAGGCACACCTGGCTGTTGCCAGGTAATTGTGGGCCAGAGCCTAGAAGAACTGCTAACAATACATGTACAACACTATGTTCATCTGTTCGTGTGGGTTTGGAGGTTTGAACCCAAGTCCACATGCTTCAACTGAGCCATTGTCTTTTTGTTCCTAAAAAAAGTATTTAAGAATGTCAATTAATTTATCCCAGCTCCCATTCGTGTATCAAATTAGAACAAAGCAGATAGCAAGCTTCAGGAATGACCTGCTGCAACATAGGGATAGATTTTTGAATCTCTGAGAAAACAGACAGAATGAGAAGTGTAGGAACTGCAGTTCCTGAGAAAATGACAATTGAACAAGGGCATAAAAATGAAGTCTTTTGGATTCCAGAGCTGCCAGGCACCAGGCAGAGAGTAAAACATTCCTAGGAGGCAGCAGGCTTCAAAGAAAACATGTGTGCTGGAGAGAAACTATAGGAAGTAGCCTCACTGAGGCAGAGGAATGGCAAAAGAGAGGAAGGCTGTGGGATGCCATGTACCGCAAAGGCCAGTTCCTCCTTGGTTTCCACCTACTTTGTGTGAAGCCCAGCCCTACTAGAAAATCCTAACCAGAACTCTAGGACTGGGGTTGACAATGATTTCTGTTTGCTGGAATAAGACATATAATTTATATAAACAAAGGACAGAAAGGTGACAGATAATAGTTTCATTTTCAGAATTCAGGAAGAGAAAAAATGTATATGTGTATTATTTTCCTTTTCCTTGATACCTCTGTTCTTTCTTTACTTTTGCATTGAAAACATACTGCTTTTATAACTGATGCGGTCCAATATATGCTTGTTTTTATATTTTTAACTCCTTGAACTCCAGGTCATGGGTGCTGCAAAATCCACTCCAGCCAAGCCTTCTTTTAGCCAGCAGAAGCTACAAGATTCCTACTTTTCCCCTACCCTTTTCAACATTTTCTAGACAGCTTCTTTTAAGTCAGCTTTTCCTCTTTCTGATGGACATCCTATTTTCCTTTAGTTTCTCTTGAATCAGTCCAACCTTCAATAATCAAGAGACTCAGAAAACAATTTTAGTACTCCCCCCTCCCCCAGAAATTTTGCATCAGCTGGTTGTAGCTATGGCATGGAAATTGGAGGAACTTGGAGAAAACACCTCAACATAGCCAGAAACTGACTTGCCTGTGGACAGAAATAATGGCCAGGAAGGTATGATAACGGCAATGAAGGAGGGAGTGGTTGTGAGGACGTGTCTTATCTCATTTCTATAAAGAAATTGTACGTGCTATGTTAGGCAATTCAAACAGTCCTAAGTGGGCGACACAGGAAGGCCATTGAGAAATGCAAGGTTCTCCTCAGCTCCCAGCGACAGCACCAGGAACAGTTGAGAAACTGGGAGTGGAGAGGACTTAACAAGCACTTGACAATTTCAAATCCGAGTGCTCCTGTTACAGGAATTATTTTTAGAAATGTTATCTCGTATTTTCTTTTGTCTTTGCTTTTATTATTTCTGTTCCTTCTAATTTTGTACCTGAGGACTCTGAGTGGCTGTGCGTCCATGACAGAATGGAACCCGGGGTCAAAAGGGGGACCCCTGATTTCAAAAGTCTTTTAGACTCAAGTATAAAAACCAATAATCTCCTCATCAAATCATCGTGCTGCCTCAGAGTGGACTGAGGGGCCTCCTCCCACAAAAGAAAAACACTTCACAAAATTCAAACCAGCACTGAAATGTTAGTTTAAAAAGTAAAAGGTCCTGACCTTTAAAAATAAGAATTTTTTTTATCATGCGTATTCAGAATGCTCAGAAGAATCTAAACACCCAAGCACATAAAACCCAAAAGAATACTTTTCCTTGCTGAACTCTTGATTCTTTTCCTCTGTCTGTCTGTCTATGTATCTATGTATCTATCTATCTATCCATAATTTATTTATTATTTGTGTGTTTAGTGTGTGCATGCAGGTGCACACATAAATACATGTGTGTTCGAAGGTGTACAAGCTGAAGGACAACCTTGGGTGAACAATGTGACCCATTTGGGTGGACAGAGTCTCTCACTGGCATGGAATTCACCAAATAGCCAAGGCTGAAGCCCCAGGCATATACCTGTATCTTCCCAGATACTATGAGACTACAAGTTCATGTTACCACTTCACACTTTTTAATGTGGCTTCTGAAGATCAAGCTTGGGTGCTCTTGCTTGCAAGGCAAGCACTTTACTAACTGAGGTAGCTACCAACCCTTGTATGTCACTGCTTCTGAGAGTCTGTGACTCTCATCAGCCAACAGTATCTTATTGTTTTAGAAAAACTACTTAAAACAAAATAAGTGATTGTAGGACATTTATTATTTGGCTTATATTAGGAATGAGACTGGAGGTATGTTACATGGACATAACTTTTCTGCTTTACTGAGAATGATGGTCTAACATCCACAGAAGCCAGCACACGCCATTGGGGAGAAGGACGGGGGAATCCTGATAGCTTGCTGGGCATACAGCCTAGCCAAAAAGATTATTTTCATTCTTTGTGAGAGACCCTAACTTGTGGTAATAAGTAGAAAATAAATGAAAAGAGTCGAAGTTCTGTTCTGACCGCTATATGCTTGTCCTGCATGTACTGGTATACTTATGCACACCCAATACACACTCATGTGCAAATACACAAACAAATACAAAATAAATTACAAAACAGAATTCATAGATTTTTAAACAAAGATAAAATGGACTGAAGAATTGGTTCAGTGTTTAAAAGCATTTGCTGCTCTTGCAGAGGAACTGGATTTGATTCCCAGCACCTATACTAGGTGGTCCACAGTCATCTATAACTTCAGCTCAAGGGATCCAAAGCCAACTTCTTGCCTCTGTGGGTATCCACATACATGTGTGCACATATTCACATTCACATAATAACTCTAACACACACACATAATTGAATAAAACTGAGTTGTCTAAAATTATATTAAAATTATAAAATGATATTTAACAGCATTTTCTAACCAAAGATAAAACTAAACCTCTAATATTCCCAATATCAGGCAAAACCCCCCTTTCTAAACAGGCATCAGTTATCAGATGGGACCGTCAGAGTTTCCTGGTGTGCTAATAGAAAGGGAATACATGCCCCTTCCATTGACACAGTCCTCTCTCGCTGTCCCTCAATATTTATTCCACTAATATAATGAGCATTGACGTCAATGGTCCTTCCTTGCTTCCAACTTACTCACTCCATGATGATATCAAATAGTTTCCTGACTGAAAGAGGGGGTCATAAATATTTTATTGAGGTTGAATCATTATGTCAAGTGCTTCCTGATAGACTCTTTCAATTGTTTACTTTTGCTATTTAGTGGGAGGTGGTTTGGTAAGAGTGTTGTGCGGAGTGAATGAGAATTTTGGATGTTGCCATGAGCTTGCACTGTTGGGAGTATTTCATGTGAGGTAAATCTTTGCCTTGTTTTTCTAAGCAGCTTCTAAGAGAATAGGTTACTTGGACAGACAGTTAAGTATTTGAAACATTAACTTGTAATTCTTTTTTTTTTTTTAATTTTTCTTTCTTTTCTTTTCTTTTTTTTTTTTTTTTTTTTTTTTTTTTTTTTCCTTTTTGGTTTTTCAAGACAGGGTTTCTCTGTGTAGTCCTGGCTGTCCTGGAACTCACTCTGTAGACCAGAGTGGCCTTGAACTCAGAAATCCACCTGCCTCTGCCTCCCAAGTGCTGGGATTAAAGGCATGCTCCACCATGCCCAGGTTAAGTTGTAATTCTAATCTTCCCTTTGTGTCTCTTCTGGAAGATGTCAATCTGAAGATTAGTTATAATCTATGTAATATTTAACTCACATGTAATGATCATAGATAATTATGGGTATATGTGGAATTTCGAGACCTTTGAACAATAAGCAACAATTAGGTCAGTGAATCTAAAAGGTATGTTACTTTGTTGTGGGACTATTCAAAGTCTTACCAAACCCCACCCCTTTCCAGAGAGCTGTAGACAATTAGTGGTTACTTAGGAGTTGATGGCAGAGGTCATTTCCTCAAAGCTGTAACCACCAGAAGAGCAGTTGGAAGAATAAAAGATTCTGAGGAAAAGGAAAAGGGGATTTCAGAGGGTAACAATTAATTATGTATGTGTGAAACTCACTAAATTAAATTTAAATGTAAAAACTTCATTAGAAGTCCTCTCAAAGAACCACTCAACATCAAAAGTTGAATATTTTGATCAGTTTTAAATGTTTTATGATTCCCAAAATTATAATTTTAAATATTGACTAATGTAAACATTATTTTAAATATTTTATCAACATTAGACGTTAATAGGAAACTCCAAGCATTCACATTGAATACTGACAATAATTTTGAAATATTCCTCATAAACAGTCAAGCAAAATTTCTACTTGTTACAATTATTTCGAAATAAGAGCTATTCTTGTTAAATAATGTAGTACTTTTTATTCAATGTCTAGTTTTACTCTTTGTAATGAAGCTTTCAACAGTAACACTTAATGACTTAGAAACAAAGGTTTTCAATAGTAACACTTAATGTCTTAGAAAGAAACTGAACTTTTTTAAGGGACCCGACTTTCCCTCGATAGATGTAGATTCTCAATATACTGCTGTAGTGATGTTATCTGAAGTCTCATGAAACGGAGGCTTGAGGATCAGGAGTTTCAGCCCAATCTGAGATATAGAGAGATCCTGCCTTTAAAATAAAGCAACAGCAACAACAACAACAACAACAAAAAAAAAACAATAAATAAAACAAAGGAAATTTCTTTAACACTAACTCCAAAAATGATCATTTAATTACAGTGAATTCTGCAAAAGGAACCATGTCTAAGCATGTCATAATGTTTGTGAAAAAAAAAAAAAACTTTACTGTTACAAAGGAAAATGCAATTTTGAATTTGAAAAAAATGTGAATTTTGAGGTTGTATTTAAAGAGCATATCTATTATCAACATAGTTGAAATTCAAAGATAAAATTCCAGTCCATGAAACATCAGAGTCCAATCCTGCATCATCAAATATTTTAAACAGTAGACACTAAATTCTGCCTTTGTGATACTAGTATATATGTGAGCTTGGGGGGAAAATTGGTTGCAACTCTAGATCTTTTATATGTCAGGATCAGTCTCACCTTGTCCTACAAAAGTAAATTTCTGACTCGCTTTACACCTGGACACATAACTAAAGTAACAGCACAGCCTCAAATGATCCAACTTACCAGGGTCAGGGAAGCGAAATCTCTTGGGCAGATAAAAGCATGGCTGTATATTCCCCTGTTCATTTCCCGACCTCCATCACTGTTTTGCAGGCTGATCCTTCTGTATCTGCAACTCATTCTGGGTTCTAGAAACATAGCTCTATTTCTTTCTCTTCACTATTGTGAAGGTCATGGCTGGGTTTCCCAGTATTATGAGACTCTAGGCATTTTACCAGTCCTTTATAAATCTGTGAAACTTAAGGTGATATCAGCACATGGTCCTTCCAATGAATGCTCTATAATGAACTATTTGAAATAAACGTGTAATCTATTTCTTACCAGAACTCAGATATACTTGTTCTGGATTCTTCATTGCCATTTGGCCATTCTGTTTAATGTTGAACTTTCTTGTCTGTATTCTAGCAGTGGCATCAACAATACCACCAAAATGATGCTAGACCAAGAGCTTAATGCAAGCTAGAAGACATGTTTGGCAATTGCTTTTATGTTAATCAGACACTCAGTGCAATATCATGAGCTATTTTACAGTTGAAGCAATAAACCAGGCTGATAGCATTTGTACTCAGGAGTAAAGCAGTTCCAATCTGGGAATACTGACTGCAGACTATTCTTTTAGCTTCTTGACTCTCATCCTTATCTGTATCCAACTGCTCACAAGGCTGGTATGGGAGATAGAGCAGAGTTTTCCATCCACATCTGTAAATATAAGTATCCCATTTATCTTATCTGAGTCTGAGATAATGCCTTGAAAATTTAGACTACTCTATGATGAGAATATGGTATCCACAATATTTAAATGAAAGAAAAAAAGAACCTTTCCCAGAAGTGTGATGTTTTATCTATGCATAGCTAATCAGTCCTACAGCTTAACTAAGGACATGGATGTGGCAGCTAATCTTTGTTCTCAACTTGGAATAAAACAGACCCTCTATTGAAGAATTACCATCCTTATCTGATTGGCATTTATCTTTGAGGTATTTCTTATTTCTTCATTGATATAGAAGGTACACACTGTGGTTGATGCCATCATCCCTAGGCAGGTTAAGCTGTTATATTTAAAGGTATCTGAGCAAGTCACTAAGAAGTATTTCTCCATGGAGTAGAGGTTTCTTCCTTGAGTGCCTGCCTTTGTTTCCCTTCATAATAACCCATAAGTCAAACCCTTTCTTCTCTCAAAGTTGACTTTAGTTATGGTGTTTATCCCAGAAACAAGAGTCCTAGTTGCAGGAGACATCGAGTTACAAAAGACTTTACTAAAACCTCATGTGTAGTTAAGGTTTGTTTCTTTTGATTTCTCCCATTATGGAGATATAATAAGCTTGTAGGAGATGAGATCTTATGGGATGTCTTAAGTCACTGTGGAAGGGCCTATGAGTGGGCTTGTGGGACTTTAACTAGCTTCTTCCTCTTTTCTTTTGCTTCCTGGTTGATGACACTAATCATCTTGTTCCACTTCATAACCCCACAAGAACAAATGTATGGGGGTGATATGTCATAGGTTAAAATCTCCCCAATTGTGATTCAAAACAAATCATTTTCTTCTTAATCAGTTATTGTGTCAGGTACTTCATTATAGTGATAGAAAGCAGTACAGCGTAGCTAGAAGCCTGGAGATTCAGTGTGACTCCAAAGATATGTGTTATTGGTCGAGGAAAATGTTTTGAAATGAATATTTACCAGATAAACAGTGTTGGCAACAAGAGAACTCTGGATTGTTGAATGTGGCTAAAGCCTCCTTGGTTTTGTGGGGAGGAGGGAGAACAGATAAACAGAGTATTTCTCAATAACAACTCTTGGGGGTTTAAAGGATTTAAAGACACACAACACCTGTTTCACATGCTTGGCTACAGCTTAAAACTCAAATTTTTAAGTCTTCATCTGATTATGAGTTAAGTGCAGAGTCATCCCATTGTGTAGAGCAAGAGCTGTCTCTTTGCATTATCATTACCAAGAAGAACTCTTGCCTAAGACTTTTAGAAGATCTAACCACAATAACCACTGGCAACCATACCTAGATATTGATTGTTTTTAAAGGATGCTTTTCAGTGTTCTACTTCTAATGTAAATTTTACATGTTATTCTTTAAATCAACCTTTATCTTTTAGTAATTTTTTTATGACTCTCAGTCTTTCTTTAAGGTTTTCGTCACTTGAACCTATCTGATGTTCTTGTCACTAATCATGGCCTTTAGGCAGTTGATTAATTGATCCCAATGGCAGGGTGCTAAAGACAAGAGCACCTGGGAGTTATCTATTGAGTAATGACCCTTTTTTTACATTTCTAGTTTGCCCCACTTATAAGGGAATACTGCTTCCCATTCAATTTACAAGTCAGCACAGTCAAGTGGAAGACAGACAAACAAGGGCCATGCAACTGTCTGATTGTAACTAAGCTTTTCATGATGGGTCATTTCTTCATAAAGTGTATGCTGAAAGCTGGAATAACACATAAGTACCATTGCTCAATTTACCACCAAAACAAATAATAGTAATATGATATATTTGGAAGACATTTTTCTTTCAGAACAAAAGAGAGAAGGATGCTTAGAGAGAGTCACAGGATGCATGTCACATCTGTTCCCATCAGGTCAGACGTCGCCTCAGTTTTTATTAATAGATTTGGTTTAGAAAACAGAACCCGTTTTCTCTTAATATATTTTACAGCACTGTTAAAACAGTTCAAATGAATAAAAGCCTGGAACACCTAGTGACATCAGAGTGTAAGTAAGAATTTAAAATACCAGGAATATAAAACTATATCCTTTTATATTGCGTTTTTCACAAATGTTTATAGAATTGACCCAGTAAAGGTACACAGTAATCTTTTGCTAATTACAAGATATGCCTCTTTGATGTTACTAGTTATATTCATTTTACTTAACAATTAGAAGATGTTTAACTTCATCAAGTGTGTGACTGTGTCACATGAAAGTTAGTCTGAACAACTCCACTGCAAAGAAATACATTTATATTTTACAAACAGACTTGCTTTTGAGAAGACGTCAGGGCATACAGCTTTAGCATGAAGTCAAAGCAAACACATGATTGTGCATGCAAGACTGACATTTAGGCCCTGCATCTCTGTCCTAAGTCTCGTAGTGTCCACGCCACCACACAATCAGAAACTCACTCTTCATATTAAGACATCCGTGAATTAATGCATGTGTAAAAACCTCAATACAGTTGCCTTATTTTAGTCTTTTATTTAAGTAAAAATCATGATGTTTTAAGGAGAAATGTTTGAATAGAGATTGTGCATTTTCATAAATTAGAGAATATAATGACATATTTTAAAATAACAATAAATTATGTTGTGCTAGGTTATATTTCTGGTTTGCCTAGGACATGATAAACTCACCTTTGCAGCTATGAAAATGGTTTACAGTGGCATAATGTCTGGACCTGGTATATTTCAAAAGGCTAGGCAGGGTTTTGTGCTGCAGTGTCTTATCTTTGTGTCTGTCCACCAAAGCAATGCACTTCATACTTTAAAAAACTTATCAAAATAGAAAAGAGTATAAAGGAAACACCAAGAGAGATAAGCATGAAGCGATTCCATGCTCTTTGAAGAAAATAGACATTCCTTCACAAAGGTTGGGAGGCCAAGGGAGAAAAAGTTCCAAGATTTGGCCCACAGGACAGAGATACTAGGGATTTCACATACTGATGGAATCCAGAGCAAAAGACACATTTGGCAGTGATGAAGACAGGAAAGAGAGGACCCTATGATGAACGAGGAGTACAGATAGTTATCCTCACAAACATCACGTAGAAAATGCAGACTGATTCTTGGGAGCTTTCTTAGGCTGGAAATCTACAGTGGAAATTTCACAGGAGAGTTTCTTTTTATGAGATAATCTGTCATCTCATTTTGCTGAAAAGCTAAAGAATTCCTCTGAAGATGCACTCAAAGAATCTTTATATTCTTGTTAGAGAAACAGAAACATGGAGACTGGACAGAGTAGAAAAACATCTAAAGTAATCAGTATAACTTGTTTTGAATGTCTTCCCTAGATAATTGCATTTTAGTGTATTTTACACACATCCTAAATTCTAAAAGTACTGTACACATCATACACACCATAATTAAAAGTTACAAATAGTGTTTGAAGAATATGCATCCTTTTATAAACATCCTTGGTATACTCTTTTACTTTCTTTTTTCTTCAGGAAAATTATAAATAAAAGATACTTCAGTATATGACAGGAATCCAGAGATTGGACTTAAATATGATCTCTACTTTATTTTCTTTACATTTTATATTTGTCACATGACTTTATAAAGTAAATGTATGAAAACCTTTAGCCACTGTGAAAACTTTTCTCAGTCCACCTGTTTATCTTTCTAACAAATTGTTTTATGAATTTGACTTTTGTCTTTCTAATTCACTAATTTATATGTTCTTTCAACTTAGACTATGTTTAAATCATATATTTACTTCTAGAATTACTTATTAGTGTTTGGCATGTGAGCTTAACTCTTTATAAAGATAGTGATAAATAATGATGAGTGGAGATACATAATAGTGATGATGAAGATAGATGATAGAAGTAAATAATAGATAGATAAATAAATAGGTAGATAGATGATATTCTAATGATAGATAAATAAATGATAGATAGATAGATAGATAGATAGATGATAGATATATGATAGATAGTAGATAGATAGATAGATAGATGATAGATAGATATATGATAGATAGATATATGATAGATAGTAGATAGATAGATAGATAGATAGATAGATAGATAGATAGATAGATAGATAGAATGATGATAGACAGACAGAAAGACCAACAAATGGGTAGCAATTCAGTCAGTCTTTCTTTAGTATAAGATGCCCAAAGACTTTAATATGATATTCATCTATTCCTAGAGCAATGGATAAAGAGAAGCCATACTCATTTCTGGAACTGAAAAGCATCCAGCCTAGTACTCTGTCACTTGGTGTAAGGTTTCTGGTTCAACACCTATCTTGAAAGGATAGAAGAATAATTATTACTCGTACATTTGTAAAAGATGGCCCCAAGTGGGAATGTCTTTCATCACAAAGCTGGAGATTTCTGTGTAAAATGATAGTAGGAAATTGTCTTTCAGTCTTTCTTGTTCTCATTAATTCATTCACTCCCTGATTCATTTATTACTTCAGTTTTTTT
This sequence comes from Arvicanthis niloticus, assembly GCF_011762505.2. Taxonomy (NCBI): domain Eukaryota; kingdom Metazoa; phylum Chordata; class Mammalia; order Rodentia; family Muridae; genus Arvicanthis; species Arvicanthis niloticus. The sequence goes on from NC_047663.1 coordinate 11,095,087, forward strand.
GTGTGTGTGTGTAGTAATATGTATTGTATAGATACTCACATGTGCTATGCAGGCATTCTACCACTGAGCTACATCACCAGTTCAGTATTCATTGTCCCAATAGACTGTGCAAAGAAATAAGTATAAGAATTATAACTACCTTTAATATAAGGGTTAGACATATGGCATGCTGAAATGCCCACGGTCACCATTTGCACTTACTCTGGTGTCACTAAGTTTGTTCCATGCTCAGTGTCTCGTCTCATTACTTAGGTAAGGCAACTGGAGAAGACTATTAGAGAAGAGATGGAATGCTGCATGCCCATATTCAAATTCACTATCAGGTCTCTTGGTAATCTGATGACCAATAGCATTATAGAATGTCTTCTCAGGCTCAAGGAAGTTTCATATGTTGCCCAAGGTTTTTATAAGTTACACATGACAGGGCTTTGGATAAATCGCTGTATGAAAATCACTAAGGACATATAGTATTTTATCTTCAAGTACTTTCATAGAACCATTTTTTTTTCATTAATTTCCCAAATCATCAATTTTATTTATCTGGTTCTCTGTCCTTATCACATAGATTTTTCCCTACCTGCAGTTTTTCATCTCTTGTATTTTTTTTCTCAGTGTATCCCTTGGCTTATGTACTCTGTGGCAGAACTAGCTTTGCTACTGCCAATTATTCATTGTATACACTTTTTACTCAGTACAAGACTTGCTCATTCATAACTAAGGGAGAAATACAATAAAAACTACTTCTGAAGTTGTTAATTTGATACTAGCTTCCCTGTGGAAATGAGAAGAAACATTTTGTTTCAATGGCGGGGCCACAGGCTAGTGTATCATAATGTATCTCTCATGTGTTAGGCTAATAATTATACTTTTATTTCACAATTAACTAGTTGGGTGATACATACTATGTATTAGTTACCTACTCTGCTTGTGTCACTGTACTTTTAATAAATATTAAATCTGACAGAGAGCTGAAAACAAAATAAAATATAGGCCAGATTGGTTAGGAACTCTTACCACCACCACCACCACTCACTGTTTTAAGAGATTCTGATTCACCCAATCAAGAGAGAAGGCATGGCTCAGGAATATTTGTCACTTAGAAGCTTCTAATTTATTGCAGCTAGAATCATGTCTGGAAAACACAAACATGAGTCAGAACGTGACACAAGTCTATTTTAGTTAGCAAGTGCGTAGTGGTGGGATGTGTCCACGGGAAATTAAAGCAATTTGTGTGCTGTAGTGAGCAGACTCAAATGAAACAATACTCAAGACTATGAATGTAAACCTGTGGAACTTAAATTAATGAGAAATCCATTTTTGTTGTTTGAGAAACATAGTGTATGAACTTCATTTTGGAGCTCTCATGAGCATCCTCAGAATATAATCGTCAATTTATGTCACAGCAAAGTATACAAAAGGGAACACAGCAGACTCACAATATCTGGTCTTCCACAGCACAGGAGATCACAGGCCTTTACTGTTCAAAGCACACAGGGGAGACACAGAGTACAAAAATACATATTAGACACAAAGAGGATTTGGGTAGTGTTTCTTGTATTTGATTGTAAAGCTGTGTCTAAAACTATGACTAATTGCTTATTATTTTCCATTAACACAGATACATTTCAGGGGTCTAGTTATGTACGTTGTATTACTTAACAATACAAAACATATTCAGACTCTCTCTGGTATGCCATATGATTCCCTACATAAATTTTAGAAATATTTTATCATTTGAAATAACATGCTGAAGATATGGTATTAAATAACAGGTTTCATATTTAAGTGGAGTAACATTGTAATATACTAATATCTTAATAATGCTATGTCATTTTATTAATTTATCAACTTCTTTCTCTGTAAATTTACTTTTTAAATTTGTTAAAATTTCTTATATTTTTTTTGCCAAGTATAGTGTACGTTACATCTACTATAAAGAGTTCTTTTTCCATTAATTTTAAAACTTTCGTGAATATTCTAAAAACAGCATTTTTATCAGGTTTTTAATCATTGTTTCAAGTGGCTTAAGACTACATTACAGTCTATATTGGTAGAAAGTGTGAGTTCTTTCCAAAGTACGTAAAAAAATTAATGCTCCCACCTAACCAATGGACAGAAGCTGCTGGCCCCTCTGGTTGAATTAGAGAAAGGCTGAAAGAAGCTGAGGAGGAGGGCGACCCTGCAAGAGGACCAAGAGTCTCAGTTAACCTGAACCCCCACGATCTCTCAAACACTGGACCACCAAAAAGACAGCATACACAAGCTGATACGAGGCCCCCCAACACATATACAGCAGAGGACTGCCAGGTCTGTGTTCAATCAGAGATGATGCACCTAACCCTCAAGAGACTGGAGGCCCCCAGGGAGTTTAGAGGTCAGGTGGGGTGGGGACAGCCTTGTGAAGACATGGGATGTGGAACAGTCAGAGGGTAGACAGGGGCGGGGAATAAAATCTGAAGTCTAAAAAGAAATAAGTACATAATTAAAAAATGAATGTTCCTCTTATCTTATTGTCTTTGATTGTCACAATAGCAAATATATAATATAATAATATTATATTATAATCTGTGAATTACAATAAACTTATATCCACTATTGGCTATTTTTGAACAAATACTTCTAACATGTTGGCTAATGTTCTAAGAAAAGCATTAAGTAAGTTATTATCTCTCTTTCTCTCTCTCTGTCTCTCTCACACACACACTCACATTATATATGGAGAAGAAATTAATTTTAATACTGAAGGTTTTCATAGCCCTTTTCACTAGGCACTTCCTCAACTACTTTACGTATGTTACCATGCCATCTTTAACTTTGACACTAAGAGGCAGGCACTCCCTAATTCACAATGAGAAAATTGAAACAGAGAGAATAGAGGCCACTTGATAAAGCCACAGAGATATTAGCTGGCATTGACAGGACTAACCTCCATATTAGGACCCCTGACTTTTGTCCTATAACTCTCAAGTTGGAACTTGAGATGCTATGAGTGCCTCACTCTAAGATTATTTAACCAGTAGAAACTGAAACTCTAGGAACTCTGAGTATTGACTAGCCCCTTAGATAGGTTTAAAAAAGGGAGGTAATGAAAATCTTTGCAGGGTATCACATAGGTGTGGAAAGAAAGAAGCTGGCAGCAGAAAGGTGGTTGGGGAATGAGAAAAGGCTCTAAAACTCCTGGCTTCCTGATGTGTAATTTGATGTTCACCTTCTATTCACAGCCCTCAAGGATCAACAAGACCAGATGGCAGATGTGGAAACATTTTAATCTATGTCCTGGGAGATGCCTGTGTTCTTAGATGGGGATGTGAAGTATTTTTATGAGATGTTAAGACCATAGAACACTCTATCTGGGTAGGAAAATCACTGCTTATCCAGGACCTAAAATATAAATGTTTTACTTATTATAAGCAGCATGTACATAAAAGAATGAATGAAAGAAAGAAACATGTAAGCATGAAGCAGTAAAGATTATCTGTTAATGATCTGGATTTATTCATATAGCCCTGGACTATAAACTGATAATTTAGTTTTCAGTAAAGTTCACATTGATTGCTGTCTTTGATTTTTTTTTCTTTAAAAAATACTGTTTTAAAACCTTTTATTGTTGTTCTTTTTGTTGTTCATAGATGTGGGTGAGGAGGGAGTTTCAGAAACCCTCTTGGAAAGAATGCATTGTCCTTTCATAAATGAATGGAAATTCTCCTTTTCAGTAACTTGATTTTCTTTCCATGGAAGACTCTTTGGAAACATAGCATCTCATTTGGAATAGCAGCGTGTGGTGGAAATCTGTTTTCAGACTTCTGTCCATCATGTGTGCATGGCGTAGGTTCAAGTCTGGAAGGATGGCGCTCATTGTGTCCTAAAAGAAAGGCTACACTACTTTTAAGTACCGATTGACAGTCCAGAGGGCCAGGAGAATGAATGACTAGAAAAAAAGTAGTAGTGAGGGGTGGGGAGCTTGAGGAACTGCTAGAAAGTACCAGACACCAGGACACAGGAGGATCCCAGGACCCAATGGTGATGACATTAGCTGAAATATCCACCAGCAGGGAAATAGAACTTGAAGAGACCACCTCCAGTAGATAGACATGGCCCCCAGTGAAGAGATGGTGCCACCTACCCATCTAAAAAATTTTAACCCAGAATTGACCCTGTCTAAAGGAAATGGAACAGAGGCTGAAGGAAAGATCATCCAGAGACCTCCCCACCTTGGGATTCATCCCATTTGCAGACACCAAACCCGGACACTATTGCTGATGCCAAGAACTGCTTGTAGACAGGAGTCCAGTATGGCTGTCTTCTGAGAGGCTCGGCCAACACCTGACTAAGACAGATGCAGGTACTCACAGCCAACCATTGGACTGAGCTTGGGGACTCCAATGGAAGAATTAGGAGAAGGGCTAGAGGAGGTAAAAGAGAAAACAACCCCATAGGAAGAACTACAGTATTGATTAACCGGACCTCTCAGAGCTCCAAGGGACTAAACAACCAACCACAAAGTATGCATTTGCCAGTCCATGGCTCCTGCTATCAGAGGACTACCTCATGTGGCACCAGTGGAAGGGGAGTGGCTTGGTCCTGTGGAAGCTAGATACCCCAGAGAAGAGGGGATCCAGGAGGGGTGAGTTGGGAACGGGTGGGTGAAGGGGAAACTAAGAAGGAGGATAACATTTGCAATGAAAATAAACAAAATGATTAATAAAGAAAAAAACAACATATCAGTTCTAGGTTACCAGCCTCGTGCTTCTACTTATAATTAGAGGGCATGAAGTGTAAACTATCTGATTCTACTTTCCATGACCATCGTTCTAATGATATTTCCAGGTGGCCAAGAATTGGTTCGTAGTCATCAAATATCGCATCAACTCCTAGTTTTCAGCCATCTATTTTTCTCTCTTTGATTTAGATTATAAGTTTGGAAAGAAACCTATCACTAATCTCACTGGGAACAAATGGGAAATGCTTGCCTGACGCAGTCGCTGTTCCTCAGTGAATATGTCAGATGGGGTGGGTCAACTCACTGGGAGGGTCTGACCTTTTCTCTTTTAAAAATATCTGGGAGAAAAACCGTTCTGGATGAAATTCTGCCTTCAAAATATTCTGCATTAACAATGTAGATGTCTTTGGTAAAGAGAATGGAGTGTTGGCATGAATCACCAAAACATATACTGCAAACCATGGCAAAATATCCAAAGTCTATTTACACATTGCCTGCATATGGACATGTAGTATTTTTTTTAAGAGACAGTTTTATGAAATTCCCTACATTAGAGGAAATGTGTGTTTTTATAAGTGACAAGTAATAAGTCATTCCTTGCATATATTATGAGAAAAAAACACAAGAAACTAGATACTGCCGGATGGTTTTCAAAAGACTGTTTAATCTGTATAGAGCTGCAATAAATAGTCAGTGCATTTTTGAGCTGAAAAGTCACTGTAAAATGAACAAACTAAGCCCACAGAATTAAATAATTAACTGGAAAAAAATGTAAAACACGCAGACAGTTGATTGTGTCACTTGAATGTAAGATCTCTTCACGAACATTGTTTAGACACTTCAATATCCATGTGCTGTGCGTGCATTAGACTGTTTTTTTAATGTTACTATAAATAAATAGTAACAGAAGCTGAGCACTTAATAAAGAAAGGGGCTTTACTGAACTCACAAGTTTGGAGGCTGAGTGTACAAAGACTATGATACTGGATTGGGCGAAGGTCTCACTGGCTATATTACATCAGTATCAATGGCAGCATGGCTAAGTGTGGCAGAGACAAGTCTCACCAGCAATCCATGAGGCCACACATGTGAGAGAGTCCTTTGTTACTAACTGTTGATAGCAATGCAGTGTCATATGCTCCACTGACATTTCAGAAGGAAAACCTTATCCTACTTAAAGACTGTAAGACTGATGGTCTCCATCACCTCCCACTAGGCTACACCATCACAAACTCATAGTTTTCTAACAGTGCAATGCTGAGAACCCTGTTTCCAACAGATAAAACCATAAGAGATATATTCAGATCATATCTCAGCCCACAGCATTTTTTGTGTGTGTGTGTGTGTGTGTGTGTGTGTGTGTGTGTGTGTGTGTCTAACCTGTTTGAAGCTAAAGTTTTTGGTATGCCAAATTCTTAGGACTAACAACTTTGCTTCAACTAAAATGTACTTGTTATGAGTCAGCTCCTTTGTGGAAAAGATAAACATTTTTCTTTAAACTTCAGTTTAGAATATGACGACAAATACATTTTTGTACAACAATGATAAGGTTTGTTAAAGCAACTCTCTTTCTTTCTCTCTGGTCCTCTCTTCATCACTTTTCCTGTGAATAGGTATATGCTCCTGGAACTATTTTATTTATTTATGATACATATATATGCATATATAAATGAATGAGTCTATGACTTTATTTTATATTTAAATTTGAAAAATAGCTGTTTACAGAATCTCCTTTTATTTGTCTCTATTGTGTCAACAATAAGCCTTCATCAAAGCCTTATGACTATTACTCTTACTGTAAGCCAGCAGTGTTACTATACTCTGAATGACATACGAAGTCCCAGGAGAAATATGGCAGGACTGGTACAAAGGCACAGTGAAATGCCTTTACTTGTCTGTCCTTTGGATGATTAAAGAAGAGGAAGAATATTCAGTAGCACAGAGAATGCACATATCTACAAATATGATGTGACCGTGTTTCTACAGAAATAAATGTGATTTTTGCTTTCAGTTGATATAGTTTGTAAACAGAGACTCCTTTGAGTTTCTAGCATGCCCTGCAAAAATGAGAACAATTAGGTTGATCAAAATGTAAAGTCAATCCTCTAACCATATGAAATTTGATCTGACCTTCTCAAACATGCCTATACATAACTCAGCCTTTGCTTGTGCTGGTTTTTAACAAACTTGGTATATGATATTGTAGGTGGATGGAGACATCTTTGTACATTAAGTGGCATAGCTGTTACTGCCAAGTCTCTGAAATACCTACAGCATTGGCAGGGAAGGCTGTGACTCTCATCTTTAGAGGAGAAAACTGGAATACAGCATAGTCAGACTGCACAATCAAGCGAGGACTGGAAACTTGGACTCCCTCCATCAAGGCTGGCTTTCTTCCTTTCAAAGTCTATCCCATTTCTACTGTCTCTTTTTCTGAGCATGTATAATCTAGGTTAACCAAAGAAAAGCCAATTCCTTTGCAGGATTTTTCACATTCTTGCTGTGTAGAAGGAGCTGCATTGGGACTCAGCATGAAAACATTTCAAAGTTTTAGAGTCCTAAAATGCTACACTTTATTATTTCATAACTGCTTGAGATTTTCATACAGCGGTATTTTGATCATATTTGATTCTTCTCCTGGATCTACCCAACACATCCTACCCACCAAAATTTACGTCCTCTTTTTAAACCGATGACTCAGGCACTAAAATCAACAACTGATAAATGGGACCTCAAACAAATGCTTTTATACAACAACAGATACAGTCAGCAGGACAAAACAGCAGCCTACAGATTGGTAAAAGACCTCCACCAACCCTACATCTGACAGAGAGCTAATATCTGAAATATATAACGAACTCAAGAATTTAGACACCAACAAACAAAATAACCCGACCAAACCATGGGGTACAGAGCCAAACAAAGAAATCTCTAATGGCTGAGAAACATTTAAAGAAATGTTCAACACTCTTAATCATCAGGGAATTGCAAGTCAAAATGATTCTGAGATTCTGAAACCTTACACCCATTAGAATGGCTAAATCTTAGGCTAGAACAAAGAAGTAATTTCAGGCAAGAATCTAAATCTTAGGCTAGAACAAAGAAGTAGGCTTCAGACTTTAAAATGACTTTGGGCTAGGACAGGGAAGTAGGCTCAGATATTTTGGTCATCCTGATAAGACCTTACAAATAGTGATCATGGGAGTGATTATGGAACTTTGTTAACTGCCTTGCTTGTTCTCTGACTATTTGTGTTTATTGTCTTGCTTATTCCTTGACTATTTGCATCTATTGCATTGCTAGTTTCTCAACCTAGAACTGACCTTAATACATGCATGTAATTAAAATGATATAAAAGCAAAAAAGAGGCAGGGCGATGGGATAGGGGGCTTCTGGGGGTGATGAAGAAAGAGGATGACATCTGAAATGTAAATAAATAAAATATCCAATAATAAAAACCTCAAGTAACAGCACCTGCTGGCAAGGATATGGGGCAAAGGGGAGGACTCTTTCATTGCTGGTAGGAGTGCAAACTTGGACAGTCATTCTGGAAATCAATCTGGCAGTTTCTCAGAAAATCTGAAGTACTTCTCCTGCATGACCCAGCTATACTATTCCTTGACATATACTCAAAAGATGCTCCACCACAGCACGAGGACACATGTTCCATTATGTTTATGGCAGCTTTGTTTGTAATAGCCAGAAACTTGAAACAATCCAGATGCCCCTTAACCATAGAATGGATAAAGAAAATGTGGTTCATTCACACAATGAAATTCTACTCTGCTATGAAAACCAAGGGCATCATGAATTTTGCTAGAAAATGGATGGAAGTAGAAAAATACCATCCTGAGTGCGGTTAACTCAGACCCAAAATGACATACATGGTGTGTACTCACTTGTAAGTAGATATTAGCCATATTGTACAGGATACCCATGCTACAATCCAAAGAAGCTAAACAACAAGGAAGTTTTCTTAATTAAATTATTTGAAGTGGGAGCAGCCACTTTTAATCCATATCTTCAGAGGTGGGAAGGCCTGCCTTTACTCTGTGCCAACCCTTCTGCCAGCCTGTATAAAGAACATGGAAGAAGGAATATTTTTCTCTCTACATGCTTGCTCTTGTGCTCACTGGCAAGCTCATTCCTTCACTGGCATTAGAGCCCACTTCTTCAGGATTTCAGCATGCACTGAAGACCAGTTGAGACAGTCATCCATGTGGACTCACCAACTGCTGTGTTAATTGGACTTTCAGCTGTTAGACAGTATTGTGTAACTATCTTGGGCATAACTTGTAACCTACTTACAACATAAAATTGATATATAATACTATAAATAATATATTAATATATTATATACAATAAAATAATATATGATTATAGTTAATATTTGATACACATATATACTATATTAGACAGACAGACCGACAGAAATATATGTGTGTATGTATGTATGTGTTCATTCTGTCAGTTCTGTTCCTCGAGAGAACCCTAAAATACTTTCTCCCCTGATCCTCAAGAGGAGGGATGTGATGTGGAAATCCTATTTATGGTTGAGCACTCCTAAGACTCTGAATCTCTGCAACATCCTCAGTTAGTGGTCTCTGTTTACCTTCAGCCGCAGAAAGACTCTCTTCTGGTGAAGACTGAAATACCCACTAATCTTCTTTCCAAAGTACATGAAGCTATTCTTTTCTGTTGTTCACTTAGTAAAATAGTGCAGAACCAGAGATCAGTCTTGGGAAACACAGACATCTGCCTTTAGGAAAGCATGGGCAAACAGTTTTCTTTCCAAGCATTCTGTGGAAGTTTTGGAAAACTCATACCCAGTGTGCTGAAAACTGAGAATGACGTCTCAGGGCACCGTTCCCGCACTTTCCTGGGCAGTAGTTTTCTGGGGATTGCAGAGAGCTTCTTGGAGATATTTCCAGCCTTGCAGACTGGACCTGGCCATGGAGCCTGAAGCATCTCTTTTTTCATAGAACTGATTATTTTTATTATTGCTATTATTTTATCCTGTTTCAACATTAGCTTCTCGGAGCTGCCAAAGCAACAGCAAATGTGTCTTAAAAGAGCAAAAATGTGCTCACTCATAGGATCAGAAGGTAAGATTCTGAAAAGGTTATCAAAAAGCACATGCCACTCCTGACTCATTCTAACTTGTTTTCTTAAAAAGACACAAATTATTATATGTATGGTCACCAATTGGCTAGTATGGCCTCGCCTGCCCTAACAACACCAACACCTCATCTCCAATAAATATCATATGCTTCTGCTCCAAGCTGGTGAATTATACTGAAATACTAATTTGAATCATGTCTCCCTCCCTCTATCTTTGTGTTAAAATGAAAGTTATGCCTACTAAAAATAAAGTTTAAAAATTATGGCTTAGAAAGGAAATGCATGACAGCATCTTATCTCCCCATTCAACTAAGTGGCAAAGAGTTGCTTAATTGCTCAAGAATGGTATACTGATGTTGTTGCTGATAATTTGATCCATGTCTTGAATGCAGTATACATTGAAATACAAATCCACATTGAAAGGCACATTCTGTTTCCATAAAACTTTCCACTGAAGCCGTTGAGTGGAAACTTGACAGTGTCTGTACTGCGCTCCATTCTGAGTACAGGCTAAAGGCTTGCATTTGCTGGAGTTTAAATTGTCAGTGGCCCTCAGAGGCCAGTGTGTTGGTCCCCAGTGTAAAACCTTTGGAATGTGTTAGAACATTTAAAGGTAGGGGATCTTGCAAGTTCTTTAGATCACTGGCAAGGCACCCTTAACATGTATTGTAGAACCCATTTGTCCTTCACTTCTTCTGACTCCTGGTGGGTAGAGTGAAAGGTTTAGCTGCATAAACGCCCCTGTTGATGCAATGCCTCAACACTGATCTGAAGGCTTTGTATGACTCAGCCTTGAATCCAAAGCTCTCAAACTGCAGACTAACACAACCCTTTCTCTTCACAACTGATGGCTACAGGTGTCTGTTTTAGTGGTGGGAAGCTGATCAACGTATCACCCTCTACTATTCTACCACATGGCCACGTTATTGGGAATCTCAATAAAAATAACTCATATATGCAAAGTTTCACTTAAGAATGATATCTTGCTAATGTCTTGTATCTGCAAGTCAAAGGACAAGTGAATTTTAAGACACGTGTTTCTCACACTGAAAAAAAAAATCATAGGCAAATTCCTGCAGAAATGTCAGCAACTAAGGTCATACCACCCATAGAAACAGATGAACATGAACTTTAAGTAAAAACGTGGACATTCTGTAGCCTGGGGACTTTGTCTGAGTATAAGATGCCATTTGGTTATTTTCCACAGTATACTCCTCTTGGGTGTGTTTGCTTATTTTTGTTTTCGAGCTTTCAGGTGTGCTTCCAAGTTGCTAGTATGAGATCTCTCCAATTTCTTTATGCAGACACTTAGTGGTAGAAAGTTTCCTCTTAGCACTGCTTTCATTGTGTCTCATAAGTTTGGCTATTTGTGCCTTCATTTTCAATGAATTCTAGAAAAGTTTCAATTTATTTGCTTATTTTTCCCTGACCCAGTGGTCATTCAGTAGAGAATCGTTCAGTTTCCACAAGTTTGTAGTTTGTGTCTATTGTTGATGAATTCCAGCTTGAATTCATGGTGATCTCATAAGATACAAGAGGTCATTTCAATTTTGTTATATCTACTGAGGCTTGGTTTTTGACCCACTATATAGTCAATTTTTTAGAAGGTTCCATAAGGTGCTAAGAAGAAGGCATATTCATTTGTGTTGGATGAAGTGTTCTGTAGGTATTTGTTAGGTCCATTTGATTCATAACCTCAGTTAGTTTCATGATTTCTGTTTAGTTTCTTTCTTGATGACCTGTGAGAATAGGGTGTTGAAGTCTCCCACTGTTAATGCCTGGGGGTTGGTATATGATTTAAGCTTTAGGGGTGTGTCTTTTATGAATGTGACTGCCCTTGCTTTTGGGGAATAGATGTTCAGAATGAAGATGTCATCTTGGTGGATTTTTTTCTTTGAAGACCATGAAGTGTCCTCCATCTCTTTTGATTAAATTTGGTTTTCAGTCTGTTTTATTATATGTTAGAATGACTACTCCAGCTTGCTTCTTGGGTCGGTTTGCTTGAAAAGATATTTACTAGCCCTTTACTCTGACATAGTTTATATCTTTTGTGGTTGAGGTGTGTTTTTTATATGCAACAAAATGAGGCTTTACACTAAGACCCAGCTTTACCACTTCTAGGCAAACACCCAAAAGATGCCCATTATACCACAAGGACATTGGTCAGTTATGTTCGTAGCAGCTTTATTTGTGATAGCAAGAAACTGTAAACAACCTAGATGTTCTTCAACTGAAGGATGGATAAAGAAACTGTGGTACACATGGAATACTACTCAGCTATTTAAAACAAAGACATTTGCAGGAAAATGGATGGAACTAGAAAATATCATCCTGAGTGAGGATACCCATATCCAGAAAGACATGCATAGCATTTACTCACTTACAAGTGAATATTAACCATAAATTATAGGATAACTATGCTACAATTCACTGACAAAAATAAACTAAATAAGGATTGCCCAAGGAAGGATGTGTGAATCTCACTAAGACAGAGAAATAAAATAGACATTGCAGGTGGATGGAGAGAGGGAAGGAGGTGGGAGAAGGAAAGAAGAAGGGAACAAGGATGGAGAATAGGTATGGGGAAAGAGGGCTGGGAGAGAGAACAAAAATTGGTGAGGGTCATCTGTGGGACCAGCTGTAGACCTGGAAGAGGGGAGGCTTCTGGCGGTTTATAGGTCTATCCTAGCTGAGACTCCTAGCAGCTGGTGATAAGGAGATATGAAGTAGCCATTTCTTGTTGTCAAAGAAGACTTTCAGTGGAGGGAGTGGAATATCAACCAACCAACAAAACCTTCGACCCAAAATTTGTCCTGCCTTACAAGATACATGGAGATACAGATGCAGCAGAGATTGGGGAAATGGCCATTCAATGACTGACCCAACCTGAGACACATCCCATGGGAAAGAGTCAACCCCTGGCACTGTTAGTGATACTCAGCTCTGCTTACAGACAGGAGCCTAGAATAACTGTCTCCTGAGAGGCTTCATCCCACAACAAATAGAAACAGAGGCAGAGACCCACAGCGGAACATCAGGGGGGAGTTCAGGGAGTCTTGTGGAAGAGCAGTCTGGGCTCTTAACCACTGAGCTTCCACAGTTCCTTATAAAGAGGCACATTAATTTTTTTTGTCCCAACCTTCTTTCTTAATATTATAGTTTTATTAAAAATGTGCTAAGTGTTTCTAATTTTCGGAATAATGCAATCTTTGTCTTTCATAATTAATGTAATGTTTCATTTTATTAGTATCATATAAAATGTGTATACATTCCTAAGAAAAAGCCTGAGTGTGTAGTCTTGGCACTTGGGAGGGTGATGGCAAGGGTTGCTGTGACTTCTGTGCTAACCTGAGCCTCAAAAAACAAAAGTCAGAGTTTGTATAACATGGAGTCTCTCTCCCTTTCATTTTTCCTCTGCAGGCTTGTCTCCAACCTTCTATACTTTTAGATAAAAGTTCACACAGTCATTGATTATTTTACCTTAATATCAAACCATTAGGGCATTGTCCAGTGACTTTTGTTTATATATTTCAACTTGCTGATTCTGTAGGATTTGAAGGGGCCAGTGTAGGGTTAACGGAATAGTTCCTTTTTAATATCATCTGTTGGAAATTCACTTAGTTCCCCCTAAAATGTCTGACTGCAAACATTACAGTCATGTACTTTCTTCCCATTTCACTTAGGATAACATTCCTTATGAAAGATAATTTTCCAGCATAAAGAGAAACAAATCAATCCTATTTTTAACCACCCAAGCAGTTAAAAGCAAAGCTGAGATTTGGATTATGCATTAGATGCTGTTTATACACTTGCTGGATGAGCTTATGTGCAGAGTTTGGGATAATGAGAGAATCAAATGAAGCTTAAAAAAAAAATAAAACATAAGAAATGCCATTCCAGGACTTCGTTTAGCTTCCTGAAGCAGGCAATTACACTGTACCACAGCACAAGGTTATCAATCCCAACTCTATTTCAAGCTTATCTTGCAACCCATCAGGCCAAAACATAAGCATAATTACTTTTTAAGCCTTAACTTAATGTGACTGAAAGGAAAAGGGGGAGGACTGGGAGTCTTTAATTTTGCTCTATAGCTCCAGGAAGAGTCTTTCAGAGAACTCATTCAGAAACTTTGACAACTTGTAAGATGCTTTCCATGCGTGACTAAAGACCTTCACAGAAAACCAGGGATTGACATGTGTCCAAATGTCTGGAGATGAGGAAATTCTGATGGCCTGTCAAATTTTCTTTCTGTTGTGATTCCCAGGTGGTCTTGAGTAGAAGACTTTAAAGACTCAGAATGTCTGTAAAATTATTATTTTTTCACTCCAACCACAATGGAAATATTATGCAGCCAGTCTGGCCTTATTACCTGGCCCTGCACAGCAGGGAAGTCTGTCAAGTGAGACCTGGGTAGGAGGGCAGCTTTAGATTTAAAATCTGCAGCAATATAATTTTGTAGAATATGCTAGGTTAAGAACAGCATTGTAGTCTCAATTTGGAAGCATACTGTCTGCAGATAATATAGCACTGTTAGTGAATAGAAGGTCCCACCATCTTCATTTCGGCTTTTGTCCCAAGATCACACCTTATTTGTGCACCACTTTAAAAAAGCCATGTCGGGGTTAAGGAGGTACATGGACCATAAAAGCCACAAGAACATAAATATTTCACAAGCAGGTCACCGCATCACTTCAAAGTTCAGTTTTAGACCGATTTGAATAATTTTAATGAAAATCAGCAAGATAGGCCAGTTGGAAAAACTAAATTGTAAATCTGTAAATAGAAATACATAGGCAAACTTTTAAAAATCAGAATGTAAAACACAAAATATGCAAGGTGTTGTCTCTCTTGTACTCTCCTCAGATGTCGGTAGATTTGAAGATGCTAAGACGCACCAAGAGTGAACATTGAAAGGAATACTTCAGAGAGCTGTAGACTGGATAGACTCATTTTCTTCTTGAGCTGACCTAAGTTGATAAGGCTCGCACAGTGGGGTGAAGGTGAACCCATATCCAACACTTGGAGCTATCTGCAGCTGCTTGAACTTAACTTTCTAAGACTGGGGATGCAGAGATGGCTCGGTGGTTAAGAGAATTTTCTGCTATTGCAGCCAGCAATGGTGGGTTTGATTTTCAGCACCCACGTGGCAGCTCAGAACTGTCTGTAACTCCAGCTTCATGAAACCTAATACTCTTGTGTTGGCCTCCTCGGAGGTTGCATGCCTGTAGTGTGCATGCAAGCATGCATACCCATAGGAAAAAAAATAAATAAATGTTAACCAATAAAACAAACTACCAAGTGGGTACTCGGTGCCTGTTAAGCCTACTGATACAGGCTAAACAATACAAGGCTGGGGCCCAAGGAAGTGATAAAGTTCTTCATGGGTACAATGGAACACCCCACATGTTCAAACCATTAACATAAAGGTTTTCTCTACTAGTTTGATGCTCAGTTTACATAAACATGCTTCTGTATAACTTTCAGACTTATATGAGAATGCACTAGCTTTAAAAAGGTGTTCGCTCCTTAGTTTTTCTCCATACTTCCTGTTAAGACTGCGCACGGGACATTTTTAACTTGAGTGACTTTCCAGAACTGTGTTTTAATTACATGCGTGAAGTCAATCCATAATATTTATAACAGCTCCGCGCATTTCTATAATGGAACGTTTTATCAAAATATACCTTGAACTAGGGAAAGGGGTATAAAGCAGGTAAAGATATTAGGTTCAGTAAATTTCAGAGTAGGACAGAACCTAATAAACATGCTGCCTTTACAAACCCAGAACTGAGGTTTTATTATGTCAATATCTATTTTTCATTCCAAGTCATCTGGATCTAAGCACTGAGTTCAGACTATTCTCTCACCAGTCACCGGACCTGTTTTCTGAAACATCTCTAACAATAGTGGTGAGTGAATTCGTAGCAACCCTCGCAAGCGCTGCTGAGTTTGTCAGCACATGGAGAGCACTGCTTGTCAGGGTCTCTCCTTCCTCCCATCGGTCTTGAACCAGGCTTTCATCACCAAGCTGTACTTCTTCGAGGAAAACTTTTTGAATGACTTCAACATCTTAAATGCCCGGTGCCTAGCTCAATCTGGTAACCTCAGTTCCTTTTGCCATTCCAAAGCCTTTTTCCTGATGGCCTTACCTCTTTCTCTCTCATCAGTCTGCCGTGGCCCACTGAGGAATGGCTGTCTGTGAATGCTCAGAGCACATCAGCACCTCATTGCCAAAATTCATACATGAATACTGTATTTGCATCAATGGTACCCCATTCTCCTCTCCTCCAACTTCTCCTTAGTGTCCTCATGTTCTTTTAAATTCACAACCTCTTCTGTCACAGTTGTTACTGGTATGTGATTGTGTGTTAGTGTGTGTGTTTGTAAATCATAGACATCCGCATCTGCTCAGGGCTGCTTGTATGAACTCTAATCTAAGTGATCACTGCGATCCAGATAACCCATCGCAGGAAGAAACCCTGGAGAAGACAGACTGTCCTCCATATCGGCAGCCATCAATTGACCTGCAACTCTTCAACTAAGGTTGGGACCTAGCGAGGTTTCCTCCATCCATGTTGGCAGATTGCATGGTTTCCATTATTCATAGGTCTTCCTTAGGTGACCACCTTGTTGAGATTTCCTGAGTTCAGCTTCCCTGTCACGTCTGGAAGACGCCATTTTGCAGCAGATGTCCTGCTCTCCTGACTCTTACAATCTTTCTGCTTCTTCCTCTATAGTTCCCCTGAGACTTCAGTGGGCATAGGGGTTATGCTGAGGATGAACACCTCTTAATCAGTTGTTCTCTGTATGTGGGACTCTTGTAAATTTTATTTTGGTCTCTGTCTGCTGTAAAACGAAAGCTTCCTTGAAGCGGGCTGAGAATGCTGCTTCCCTCTGCATATAAAGACAGGTCTTTAGAATACAATTTGGAATCATACTAGCTTGGAAAAATGGCAGTGGGATTTTCAACGAAAGTTTTTATTGCTGTTGTTACATCTATTTTCTTTATAAATAGTGTACTGACTGTCATATAGCTGTTTTAAATTCTCTGTAGATCAGTGGGGCTTTTGGTTTGTGTGTATGGAGTCTATGCACAGAAATGTGTATGGGGTATATATGTGTGTGTCTGTGGAGGTGGGGCGAGGGATGTTGGGTGTACTGGTCTACCACTTTCTATCACATGTCCTTGTTACAGGCTTTCTTTTTCTACTCTATGTGCCTCAAGGCTGGCATGCAGCAAGCCCCAGTAATTCCGGTTTCTTGTAACCATTGTTCAGCTGCTCTGCCATTCCACATGGGCACTGACTGGGAATTTGAACTCAGGTCCTCATGCTTGGGCTGTAAGCACTCTTACCTACTGAGCCATCTCCCTGACCCTGTTTATTCCCCCCTCCAAGATTCAGTCTAACTAATCTTGCACAAATATGCTTGCCATGATGAAATAACGGCAAGCATATTTGTGCAAAATTGCAATGTTTTGAGCACTATGCAACAACTGCATTACAATCAGTGCTCTAAAACTTTGGTTTCTCATATTTGATATGGTTTCTCTGGTTTCTCATATTTGATAAAGCAGAACTCATCTATCTCAGTGCACCAGAGTATGGGGCATTTAAATTTAATGATTTTTTTAAATTAATTTTTAAAAAATATTTTGCTTTGTGCTTGAGACAAATTACTAACTCTCAAACAAAACACGAATTTTTCCTCATAATCTTTGAGTTTATATACGTTCTCCAATCTTGATTTGTTTCTAAAACAAATATGGCTTTAATCACAATGCTTTCTCATCTCAAATGCCCAGTAGTAATTCATTTTTAAAAAAAAAAATATTTCTTCTCTCTTCCATCACTCTTCCCAGTCCTCCCCCACTTCTCTTCCCTCCCTCCTCCCCCCCCCCCCCCACCCAGTTTTAATACTCCTCTATTTTCCTTCAGGAAGATTAGGCTTCCCAGTGATTTCACCCAAACCTGGCATAGCAAGATGCAATAAGAGTAAGCATCAACCCTCATATCAAGGCTGAACAAAGCAACCCAGTAAGATTAAAAATGTTCCACCCTACCCCCCACTCCCAACTGTTAGGAATAACACAAAAACCCCAAGCAAAGCAAACACAGCATTGTTGTGGTAAATATTATTTGGGAGTTCCTACCCCATCTTGGATCATTGAGCACCCAAATAAAAGACACAAAATTCTTATATTTATAATAAGTCTTAAAGCACTAAAGCTGGACAGATATCAACCCTCTATGCTCTTTTGTCTTTTCCCTGTCAATAATCCTGAGATGCCACTTCCCATGTTTGGACTGGGCCTATACCAGCAGGCCAGCCCTCATAGCCATTCACTCAAGATCTACCTAGCCCAAGATACCTTCTTTCTCCTCCTCCTCCCTCCTGCCTTGTGATCTCTGCCTCAGACTCCATCCCAGAAACCAAGCCCTGCCTACTTCTCTTCTGCCCAGCTACAGACTATAGATATCTTTATTCAACCAATAGTTTTAAATTAAGGTGCAAAGTTTACACGACAAAAGCTGTTATTAACTCAGGGTTGACTTGAGACTTGAGACTCAACTAGACCTTGGGATACCTGTGCGGAGGGCCAGTCACTGATCCGTGGAGGCTCCGTGGTTGCTGCATCAGTCTCTGTGAGCCCCTGTGAGTCCTCCTTAATTGATTCTGTGTAGCTTGTTCTCTTGGTGTCCTTGACCCAAGACTTCTCTGCACTTTTCCTGAGGTCTCAGAAACTTTTGTACAATCTTAATTCTAGCATTTATGAATATATTGTCATGTTTGCATTACCAATAAGATATTGTATTAATAGGAGGATATTGCCTTCTCCTCTGTACATATTTGCTACTTAATAAATACTTGTGGATTGTATACATACATGAGTGAAGTAATACAGGAATATGGAATCTAATTTTCATCAATAATGCCAATGCTATCATTTCCTGGCTAACCTATTTGGGTATTAAGCCGTGAGTTGAGACCTCTGTGATTATCTTAGACCCCCAGAATATCATTTTCTTAGTAATGTTCCAAGATAAATATTGAATTTTTTTCTCTCTCTCTCCTTTTCTTTAGACCTTTCCATCTCTTCTCTTCCTTCACCCTCCTCTAATTGTTCTTTTTTATTTGATATTGTGAATTAATAATGAATCTTGCTTCAACCCAATGTCTGGGCAAGGTCATGTGTTTATAAAAATTATCATAGGTAAAAAAAAAATAGTGCTGTAAATTTCTGCCTCTTGCATTTCTACCCATCCTCTTTGCATTAGGAATCCCCTAAACTCAGATGAAGTAAAAACTGTTGTTCCTTTCTCCTGGGTCTATGTTGACACAAGGGATAACTTCCTGTGAAGAAATCAGGACTGTCAAGGAGCAATGGATGAAAATCCTCCTTTGAGGATTCAGAGCAGAGATATGACTTACTGACCAACGATACATTATTTTAAAAATAGAACCTGACATTTTATTTACTCTTTGTGTGTGTGTCTATGTGTTTGAGCATGAGCTTGCCTCAGAGTACACATGGAGACCACAAAACAGCTCGTGGGACTCTATTCTCTTCTTCAACCATATGGGTCCTGGTTCTGAAACTCAGGTCATCAGGGTTGCTGGCAAGCAACTTTTCCTGTTGCATGAGGCACATCACTGGTCTCATGTCACTGTTTTAAGCTTCATATTCTAAACCATGAGAACTGTAAACTCTTAGAAAGGCCGAAGAAGGGTCCTTGAAAATAACAGAAAGAAACTGAAAGGGCAAGAGGGAAATAGACTGAAAGCTTAGAGTGCATTCACTCTACCCTGAAATCAATGATGCTGATGGGCAGATGTATCCTGAACCCTATTTCATACAAAAAAGCTATGTTTAGACTAGAGCAACACTTGACCTACACACATGGAGATTTAACATCTTAAAATATCACACATATATTTACAAATATATTTAAATGGCCTAAAAGTGACATGACCCCCCAAGCCATAAAGACTGTGGGAGCATGACTCTGAACTCCATTTCAAGTCCTCACTCCTGGATCCTTTCTCCTTCTTTGGGTTGGAGTTGTTTTCCATTCAGCCAAAGAATTTAAAAGAGTAGTAGGCAGGTTTCCAATTTTCCCCACAAAATGTAGGATATCCCATTACCATTAATTGCAATATACTTTTTGTATTTCCTTTTCAAGAGAAGTGTTGGGATAAAAAATGTATAGGTTCTCCCATCAAAGACAAGGCTCTGGCTACCATTTGGATTGCACAGTGTATTTTTGGAAAGAAATCTTGGAAAGAAGAATGGAAAAAGACAATCTAACAGTAAGAAACACCATTGCAAAGCAAGCCACAGGCATGATTAATTCCAAAATCCCATTGCAGGGCTATAAACTTTGAAAAATGTTGTTTCTTCTTTTGAGTAATATGTCAATCATTCCTAACATATGATATATATATGCATCTATATGCACATATATAACATATATATGCACATATCTAGTATATATATGTGCATGTGTGTGTGTGCGAACGTGTATGTGTGTATACATGCACATATACTTTGCTGCCTGTATAGGTGTTAGAAGCCAACTTGCTGGAATTGGTTCTCTCCTTTTGCCATGTGGGTCTGGGGATTGAACTCAGACGATCAGGTTTGGTCTCAGTGGCTTTTACCTGCTGAATCATCTCCCTAGCTCAAGTACCAGAATTTAACTCTCTTCTTTATTAAACAGTAATTTAGCATACATGAAGAAAACTATAAAATAGTAACCTGTTAACTGGCACAGGTTAAAACATGACTTCAGTGTTTGGGTCCATATTGTAACACTTACCCTGCACACACAAGGGCCTACGCCCTATTCTCAGTTTTAATAAAATGAAAGTATGGCTTCAAACACCACCACACCTTAGGAGATAATGCCAACATTTGAAATAATATCCTGACTGGAGCTGAAACAATCTTCCCCATGCACAATTATAACAACTACACAGGTTTAATGACCCTAAGAGTCACCACTTTCTTAGGTTGTTTCTAGAAAAGTGTGGTGATTGTAAATTTTGTCAGCTTTCCGATCATGTATGTCTTTTAAAAGTTATGTCATCTGCATGGTTGGTACTTGCTACAGGTGAACTCACACATGTCTTTATCACTCATTACCTATTCATTCCATTGTTAGTGCTTTGAAGTAGACATGTAGGGACTGTGTCTGGCCCTGGGTTAGACTCTCAGCTCCAGATACACTGGGTATGAGAAGGCATACTTGTGAGCTCAGTACTAGGGCAGTGGGGATATTGCAAGTTCTGTAAGCTTAAAGCCAATCTGGTCAACTTGAGATTCTATGTCAAGGAGTCAAAACAAGAAACCTAGACTTTCACAGATTCAACCTAATAAACCATTACAGAATTTCTTGTGCATTAATAATAATTTCAAAAGCTTTAACTTAGGCAGAAATACCGTGTCAACATTATCACGACTATACTTTCAATTACAATATCTAAAAATTTAAATGAATAACTATCAAATTTACATTTTGTGAAAATAGGTGGAGAAAACTCATGCTACTCATTCCATTGAGTCCTACCTAACTTTGGGTCCTTTTTCTTTTCCCACTTAAACCAATTTGTACTGCCCAAATATTCTTGGATGGGTGTTCTCCCATTTCTGTGTGGTTGACTTTGTAGAGGCTACGGTTTTTGAGAATTGGCTCTTCTTCTTCTTCTTCTTCTTCTTCTTCTTCTTCTTCTTCTTCTTCTTCTTCTTCTTCTTCTTCTTCTTCTTCTTCTTCTTCATTGTCATCCTACTACTACTACAGCAAATTTCCAACTGCTTCTTGTCTAGTGGTGGGACTTTGTGCTCACAACCCCTTCCTGTGCTGAGTTTGCTCAGGCTTAATTAAGTTCACACATGTACATGCTGTAACAGCTTCTGTGATATTTTGAGTTCCTATATGCTGCTGCTCCGCTCTGTCCTGAAGACAGGGTTTCTTTGTAGCCATCCAGCACCTTGGCTGTCATACATTTTCTGCAATGACTAATGAGCCTTTGATGGTGCAGTACACAAATTCCATTTCGGACTGAACACTGCGGTCTCTTATTCTCTGCATGTTGGCCGACTCTGTCTCTGTGTCAGTCATTACTTAGTGCAAGTGGCTATATCTCTTTGAACATTCTTGAGCCCAGGGAATGTTTCCGGTTTTGAGATAATGACTCTAAAGATAGTGTTTGCTTAAGTTATAGATCTGTTATTTTTTCCTTTCATAAATCTTAAAATCCAGAAAGGGGCTGTTGAGCTAGTAACCCTTATCCCACACTTAATTTAATGTGCTTAAACTGCTTTCAGAGTTGCAACAAATAACACAAGAAAAATATCCATGAAGGAGTCTTAAAAACATGGATGCAAAGCCCAGATTTTATATACCCTCTAATCCTAGGTTTGCTCGTGTGTATTGAGAATGGCCTTTCCTGCCATGCCTCAAGGGTTTAAATGGGATAAGTAGGTCTTTAGTAGACATTGCCTTATTTTTACATAGACTTTCAATTTGTTCAATTGTAATAATCTGCCAGTTGTGTAGATTCTCCTGTTCTGTATGATGCAGTCTAATGTAGGTCTATGATCAAGGGTTTGTTAATGAGTTGAGCCATGAGCTTGTCAAGGAGCTATGGTTCGTGTATGTGCTTCTTCCTGAGAGCTGTGGTAAAATTTGCTTGCATACTAGTTATGCCCACTACAGCTAGGATTCTCCATTCTCCTATTCCCCAGGAAACATAAACCAAACTATTGCTACTGATGACAATTTATAGAGGAAGGGAAAAGTACAAAACTTTCCAAGAGATATTTTCTTCCCAGTGGGATTGCTTTTTCTTTCCCCATTATTTTTAGAATAAATGAAAAGTTCTGAATTGCATTGGTAAAATTGTTTTGAATAGGAATATCTAACCTGTTTAATTGAGTGAGTAGTTTTGGCCTTTGTTCAGGCTTAATGAAAGATGTTGTTTACTCTAGCCCAATTTTTAAGTTGACAAAAGTGACAAGAGAATTCTTTTCATTTAAACAAGGTACATGAGAAAACTTTCCCCCAAAAGAACTAAATATATCTAAGGTTATGTGACTTGATACATTTTATAGCATTGCAGAATTTGCATGATCCTTGATGGATAAAATCACTTCTATCTGCTTAATAACTTTGTCTTAAATTATCACAAAGAATTACCAACTAATCTCCTGTCAGGTTACTACTACTACTAATAATAATTAGTTTTTGCCATCAGATGTCCCTGTCATTAAATATAGTTTGTTTGTCTATAAATCATCTAAATAGGAATGAAATTCTGTTGAAATTTTGCTCACTAACTGATGTCTCAGTAGGACTTTCATCTAGTCATATACATACACATACATATACATATTCCTCTTTAGAGTAACTCATATGGATCTATGATACAGCCTCTAAAAATCTTAGAATCAATGCTCCCTAGAGAGACCTAAAACAGAAATATTACATTTGGAGAAGATTAGAGACAGCCTGATCATAGTCAGACTGTCTGGGAATCTTGTGAATGACTGTTTCCTTTGCACACAAATCAGGTGATTCCGATAGATGAATGGAAATATTCTCTGAAAATTTAGTTTCCACAGTTAAAACAAATCAAATCATCTGATTGATTGGCAAAAAAAAAAAAAGATATTTTGTTTCCAGTTTCACAAGAGAATAACTGATAAGGAGAATCCATACAGACAGATATACATCTCTCTCTCTCTCTCTCTCTCTCTCTCTCTCTCTCTCACACACACACACACACACACACACACACACACACACACACACACACACACGCATTGTGGCATTCAGTGTAAATTTAAATGGTGGATCTTTGGCTACCAAGTCACTTACATCCCACCCCATCACACTGATATCTCTTTGTGGAGAAAACTTGAGATGTAATCTCCAAATTCTTTTGTGCACTGTTGCTACAGTAAGTGTGCTGTGAGTTGAGTCTCCAGAATGTTTTCATACAATAACTGAGAAAACTGAAAATTTGTTCTCTTTTATCTACAGCTCTCATTTCCTCCAACACCAGCCTCTGGAAACTACACACATCTATTCTAGCTCAGCTATTACACATTCTTCATATGAATAAATCATTCAGAACTTGAATTTATGTGTCTGGCTTATATAATGCCTTTTTATTCTTTCATGTATGTTAGGGATTTATTTTTATTTTATAATTTCCTCATCTCTTCTCTCCCTCCATCTTCTCTTATGCACCCCCTAACTCTTAAATTCTGGCTTCTATTTGTTTAACCATTTACACACATATACACACACAAACTCACACACACATACACACACAGAGTTTATATAGTTTATAAAATATTGCATATATATATATATATATATATATATATATATATATATATATACAATTTCAGGGTTGATCATTTGGTATTGAATAAGTAATTGAGAGGTTCTTTCTTTGGGAAGATTATTTCTCCTGTTTTTAAAATGGAAATGAAACAGTATTCTAATACAATTTGTTTCTTTAGTAGTTTTACCCATTTACTTTATCCCCATTTATCTGTTGGCAATGTTTACATTGATATTATACTTTTGAATTTGTGATTAATGACACATTGAATGCACATGTAAATTTAAGGAGGTGCCTTTACTTCATCTGCACAGACTTCCAGAAGTAGGATTAGTAGATTGATCACAATTTTAGTTTTAAATTTTATTTTGCATTCTGTACTGGTGTTTTCTTCCTACATGATACTAATTGCAAGAATTCCCTTACCTTTGGAGAAAATATGCCTAGATAACTTTTTAGGGATGGTCATCTTCCTGAAACCATCTTAGATTCTTTATGAATGTGTTCACATGATGATGAAATATTTTGTATAACCTAGAACATGGATATCGTTTCTACATTATAATATGCAAGGCAAAGTAGAAATACACATGTTGGGCAAGAAAAAGAGCAGCAGAAATTAACAGAATAAACATACTATTGTAATCCAGGCAATGACAGACACTGAAATCAGTGGCCACAGGAAAAAGTAAAACCACAAAATAAAATAAAATAAAATAAAATAAAATAAAATAAAATAAAGTAAAATAAACTACTATTTCCAGTAACCACCTAGTCAGATATTGCTATAATCCAAATGAGAAGAACAGATGATATTTCTGTACTTACTTAGAATGATGTGTTTTAATCAATAAAACATTGTGTACTGGTTTAATGCAGTTAATTTAGAGATGTGTGAATGAAGTACAAATGGGATTCAGTTTATAAGAGATGTTTAAGTTAAACGTGATCTCTAAAGTCAAATAAAGCACTATGTCTGCTAATACTAAAAGCCAAATTAGATTCTATAAACAATGTGTGTATGGGTGTGTGGTGTAGGTGTAGATGTATACACTTTAACTTCATATATTATACATATATATTTATATATATATATATATATATATATATATATATATATACTTCTAAGGTTTAAAATATAATAAACACATAAGTCAACAGTGAAAGAAAAATGAAATAATTCATTTCAATTCAATGATTCTCAATAAAAGGATATCTATATTAGCTTATACCTTAGTCCAGGAAAGAAAGAATGTTATTTCATCCTGGAAACTTTCAAATGTCACTTTGTTTCATATATCATAAACTGCTTTGTATCCCCTAGTAGCAACCAATTTTATGATTGTATAATGGCTTTATTGAAATATAATCAGCCACACTTATTAAAACTGTGCAATTTGATCAATTTGACACATATGTATGAGATCGTAATAGAAAACACGGATCCACCTAATACCTTTTCTGACCTCCCATTCTTCATCTTTTTCTAGTTTTACTCCTTAATTCCCATCCCTAAGTGTACAGTCCTCTCTTCTTTTTGTCCCTGTATCTTCAATGGAATGCCCAAGAACATACCATAAAGAAAAACAAATGCCATGTAGTTCAGACTCTTCCTGATTATGTTAGTGACTTCTATATCTGTGCTGAGCTGCAACCACGTTCCTCTGTATAAACAGATTACTGTTATTTATTGCTTAAACAATCCTAGTGTTTGTGTGGGGAGGGCATGATAAACAGTCAGTGATGTGGAGGGAAATGGGGAGGGGGAGATAGAGGGAGAAAGAGAGAGAGAGAGAGAGAGAGAGAGAGAGAGAGAGAGAGAGAGAGAGAGAGAGAGAGAGATTGTCCATGTTACCCATTTATTTGTGAGTGTGTAAATTGTTTATATATTTATTGTTATTGTTAGCAGTTTGGAATCATTACAAAAAAAAGGTGCAAAACCTATTATAAGTATATTTGTGTCCATAGTTTGTGAAGGACATATGCTTGAGTAAATACAAACCGTGCAATATTTTGGTCACTGCATAGATTCATTTTTATATGTTTCATTAATGGCCAATGGTTTTTCAAAGTGGGTTCAACAGTAAACCTTTACACCAGCAACAAATTCAAATTGGAATTGTTTGCTATTTTTGCAAGAAGTTCTGTTCGACAGTTGTTGAATTTTGGCATGTGTCTTTGACATATCTACCAATCTTCCCATTGTTCCTTTGGTTAAAACTTCTATGTTCTGACAGGACTATTCCACCAAATACCTGAAACAACTGTCAATTTATTACATTATGCTTAGTAACATTAATATATAAATACTAAAATGAAACTGACTCATCTCAATTATATGTTACTGCAGAATAACATTTTCAAAATCTGAAAATGTAAATAAGTGTCTTTCAACTCTGAGTTGTAGATCATTGATTTTCAAGACATTCAATTTTAATGCATTTATTTCACAGGTAAAATTGGGAAAGACTCTGTTCTCATGAAAAGCACAGCATTGCTTTGACTTATTAAGGATTTTGGAGAAGAATTAAAATGTAAACAATTAACTGAGGGTATAATAATAATGGATTGTAGGTGTGTGAAAGTAAATTTTGTACACATTTTACTGGCTGAATATCTGCCAGTAAAATAGAAAATCTTTTTTTTAATTATATCATGTTATTTTTCTATTCTTTACATCTTGCCTTTGTCTTTGAAAAGATTTCCAACAAAGACACAACCTGAGAACTTCTGCAGAGAAAAATCAATGCTAGAGTTTAACACACCCTCTAACATATGTCAGTCAATGAAGAATAGTTTTAAGTCATTGTCTATGAACACTAAATTTGTCAACTATAGTCTAAAGACAATGAGCAAGAATATGTTCAATACAACAAGACCAATAGCAAATATAGATAATCACAAAATTAACAAAATAAAATGAAAAGAGTCTGGTAGGAGAAGGATTAAAGTTTCATGTCCTGTGAGTTAGATGAATCTGGTATTTACAAATGAAAAATAAAACGAAAGTTAGACATTTAAAGGTACAAAAATAATAGATTTGATCTTATTGTGAATCAATCTACTACTCCCAAGCACAGGATCCACTTAAAAGATTTTGAGTGTTAAAGCAGAAATGAAAGTATTACAAAGACCTAAAAATGTCATAAAAAATTCTCAGAATCCAAAATTCACAACACTCGTCTCACCCTATAAATTATTCTTAGCAATAGTTACAAGTACTTAACATAATTCAAACATAAACTATTTTATTTCTATTCATGACTAGAAACCTACAGCTCAGAATTATATGAAAATAATTTGCAATCTCACACAACATTATTTTCCAATGATAAAATGGAAGGAAAATGATGCCTGGTCGTTGTGGAAATAAACTGCACAGTGCATAGGCTTTTATTATTACTAATTATCATTATTATTAGTTTGACAGATTCACTATATTGACCTTGCTCACCTCAAACACAGTCATTCTCCTGCCTATACCTTCTCCCAAGTGCTGGTATGTGAGTTAATGCTTATGAAAGTAATTAATTCAGCAATATCAGGAGTCACAGGCTTATCAGTGAGGATATTTTTTAAATTTCTTGGTAGTTACATCTTATGTGCATTTCAAAAACAGCTGATGATGTTCCCTCTATAATGTTGTAATTAATTACATAATAAGTACTTCTAACTTTCTGCCTAGATCAAATAGTCAACATACCAAGAAAGGATGGGATAATGCCATCCTCTGCTATATATGTATCTGGAGCCATGGACCCCTCCATGTATACTCTTTGGCTGGTGGTTTAGTCTTCAGAGACTCTAGGTGGTCCAGTTAGTTTATATTATTCTTCGTATGAGGTTGCAATCAACTTAACTCCTTCAGTCCTTTCCCTAGCTCTTCCATTGGGGTCCCCAGGCTCAGTCCAATGGTTGGTTGTATTTGCATCTGTATTGGTCAGGTGCTGGCAGAACCTCTCAGAGAACAGCCATACCAGGTTCTTGTCAGCAAGTGCTTCTTGGCATCAGCAATGGTGTCTAGGTTTGATGTCTGCAGATGGATCCCTAGGTGGGTCGGTCTCTGGATGGCCTTTCCTTCAGTCTCTATTCTATTTTTTGTCCCTGTCTTTCCTTTGGACAGTAAAATTTCTGAGTTAATAATTTTGAGATGAGAGGGAGGCTCCATTCCTCAACTGGGGACCATGCCTATCTACTGGAGATGGTTTCTACAAATTCTATCTCCCCCTCCTTTGTTGTGTATTTTGGCTAAAGCCATCCCCATTAATTCCTGGAAGCTTCTTGCTTCCCTGGCATCTGGGACATTGAGTGCCCCACTCCATGTTGTCACTAAGTTAATGTCTGTGCACTGTTGCCAGTGGTGAAATGTCATGTTTCTCAATGGCATCGATGAGTGCTAGGAGTTTCCCACCAAAAGTTAACAAACTTAAGAAACTCATTCAAGAGTCCTAGATGGAATTAGCAATTTTTTTTACCAATTGATAAAAATAAAATATCAATATATGTGTTCAGTAATACAAAGATAGAATATTTACATTATCATTTTATAGCTAACACTACCCTCTATAACTATAAAGTCTTAAATGACCAGGGGTTCCCTTGACTAAAGGCAGCTGACTCACCCCAAATAATGTAACTCTATCTCAGGAAGTGCATATCTAGTGATTTATCTAAGCACTCTTTTATCTCTCTCTCAGAATCTCTTTTCTCCCTTTATTTCTCCCACCTTTCTCCCTTTATTTTTCCCTCCCCTATTCTCTGTCTTTGATTAATTTCCCCTTTTCCCTTTCTCGCTCTATCCCTTCCATTTACATAAAAATATAGGCACTTATTTGTAAAACATGATGACTGAAAGTAAAAAAAATACTGTAGAATAATTAATACTGTTGGTTTCGTTGAAGAACAGATAAATATTGTGGGAATGTGTCTTTCTTTTAATCCCAAGTGATAGACATGGATATGCTTCAGGTTGTCCACAGCAGCTGACCATAACTTGCCTCATGCTCTAGGAGAGTCTTGATTTTGCCAGCAGGATAGTTTCTGTGATAGTGTGACATGGAATTCTGGCGTTATTTCAGTTGATATATAAGTACCAGGGCCCTAAGAAATGGAGAGGTAGATTGTTAGTGGTCAGTTGCTGTTGGTTGTTGCTGGTCATGGATAGTCGAGTAGCCCTGCCCAAAGAAGAAAGAGAAGTGGGGGGAGGGAGAGAGGGAGAGAGAGAGAAAGGAGGGGATAGGAGGAACAGGAAGGAGGAGAAGGAGGAGGAGTAAAGGAAAGAGGAGGAGAAAGAGTAGGAGGAGGAGAAGAAATAATGAAGTTAGATAATCTGACTGTCCTGACTGTGAATTTCACACTTGTCACAAGGCACTTCATACCCCGCTCTGCAATCAGCAGGAGGTAGTGTAATGATGTATCCCCCTCTCCTTTCTGTCATTTTTCTCTCCTATCTAGTGTCAGAGGGCTGAAGGTGGAAAAGGGTGGGAAAAAAAAAACCTACAAAGTAGTAAAATTCTAGCTATAATTATAGCCAATTATGTGTGTTATTTCATGTTTCTGTCATTTACTGAAAATACTTAAAACACACTTATTTTCAAAGAATATCATATATTATTCTTAATTATAAACATCATCTCACCCAGTGATATCTTGAGATGCATTCTTTGGTTAAACTGAAATTTTATACATATAAAATACTTTTCCCCAGTGTTGCCAAGTGTCCTAGACCTTTATAATACATCGCTTTCTTCTTTTAGAAGATTAGCCTTTTACAAGTGGGTATAAAAAATGAGATCATCTAATTGTCTTTCTATGCTGGGCTTATTACATTTAAAATACACCCCTCAACATTCAAGTCACCCTGTTGTTATAAATGATAACATTCTCTTTTTTTGATGGGTAAGAAGCATGCCTTCCTGAATAAAAAAAAAAAAAAAAAAAAAAAAAAAAATTATACAGTTGACCTATTCTCATATGTTGAAAATCTGTTGATTCTATATCACATTATAACTGGACTATAGGAGATAGGCAATATACAATCATGACTCCTTCTCAGACAAGATGGCCCAAATTTTTATTTTTGTTATAATAAATATATATCATCGCTATGTAAAGGTGGAGCTTGCAATCATTCTTTACCTAAAGTTTACTTTAAAGCTCTAGTATGTGAGATGTTTTGTGACCTCAAGAAATGGGAAGCAGGACCTCTTGGTTGTCTGAGTGACAGTTCTTGGAGATGGTATAGAGACATGAGCACTAGAGATGCTGTGAGGGTTTCCCACCTGATCTGTACATTCTCCAGACACTCCACGATGTGGTGGTTCTCTTCCTGTCTTGCTCAGTACCTCCCTGACTTAATTTCTTCAGGTAAGCACTAAAAGGAAGACAAAGGGAGTGGAAGGCAATGACCTAATGTGAACTCTGAGTGTCTGGATGTTTTACATCAATCTTCTTTTCTTTACTCACCTTCTTCCCTTACTCTGAACGATGTCCTACAGTCTACAAGGTTGACCTATTTAGGTTCTTAATGTTGGTTGGCATGGATCTTCATCAAAGTCCTTCATCCTTGTAGGCTGTAAGTTGTTAAATTTTTTGTTGTTGTTGTTTTTAATTCTTTGAGGAATTGACAGGATGCGTTTAGACCATATTCATCCCCCCAAATTTTCCTCTCTGAATTCCACACCCAACCCACCTACATTTGTGTACTCTTTTTTTTAAAAAAAATGAAAATAAATATCAGGTTCACGCTAGTTTGGCAATCAGTGGGTGCTGGAGAGGGAGAGCTGGTTTTCTTTTACAAGTTGTGGTTGTGGATGCTCGCTATCTGCTGAGTCAGTCTCTCTCACACATCTGCGTGGTTCTGAAAATCTGTTGAAATTGGGAATTGCTGTTGTGTCTTTGCCAATTCTCTTTCGCCATTGTGTTTTACTTTCTTTTGATATTGAAGTGCTGTATTTTACTGGGACACTAAATGAAGAAAGAAAGAAAGAAAGAAAGAAAGAAAGAAAGAAAGAAAGAAAGAAAGAAAGAAAGAAAGAAAGGAAGGAAGGAAGAAAGGAAGAAAGGAAGGAAGGAAGAAAGGAAGGAAGGAAAGAAAGAGAGAGAAGAAAGGAAGGAAGGAGGAAGGGAGGGAAAGAGGGAGGAAGGTATGTAATGGGCTATTTGACATGTTTACGCAGTCATTTCTCATTAAACTGTATACATTTAATCTTGTGTATGTGTAGTGTGTGGTGTGGTGTGTGTATCAGATGTATGTACTTGTTAGTGTCACGTGTTTTTATGGTGACTGTATTGAGCCTCATTTTGGCCTCCACAACTCTACCCACTTGTACACAGAGAAGGACAGGCTACATTTCTGACCCCTCGTATCACAGGAAGCATCTAGGTCAACATCAGATATCTTTCCCTTCTGTTATTCACTTTGTTTTGTTTTGTTTTGTTTTGTTTTGTTTTGTTTTGTTTTGTTTTGTTTTGTTTTGTTTTTGAGACAGAATCTCTCACTGGATTTGAAGCTCATTGATTTGCTAGACTGACTCACCAATGAGCTTTAGGTGAGCTTCAGTATCTCCCCAGCTCACCCTTGGGCTGGAGTCCCAGGCACACTACTCCACCTGGATTACCTGGATGCCAGGGATCTGAACTCGTCTCCTTGTGCTTGCACTGAAGGTATGTTAGCCCTTGAGCATTTCCATAAGCATTCTCTTCCAAACTCTTTATGATGACTTTACTGAGAGGCATCTGTACCCACAGGATCACAGAGGAGGATAAGCTTTGGCTGTGTTTCTGACCCCACTTATCACAGGAAGCATCTTGTAACATTTCCTGTCTTCCTGTCTACGGTTACAAGGTAATCTTACACATTACCAAATTAGTGCAGTTAGATGTGGCAAACATGACCAGAACTACAGTCACTTTTAAAAAGGGCCTGGTAGGCAGCTTTAAAGTTTGGAATATCCGTATCCCTTCATGTATCCCTGCCTACCTTTGAGACAAAGAGCTATATCTGATCCTAGGCAGTCTATGGGTTACTCAGAACATATCAGATGTTTATTGCACGAGTCAGGTTCTTTAAGGACTGTATATGTCATATTCAGTATAGCAATACTCTGAAATTGCTTGAAGTTCAGTCTCATCCTTCTAAATCTGAGAGGGACTGCTTCAATTGTCTCTCAGTCTTTTTGCAGGAATCTCAAATGCCCAATACATGACAGTTGATGTGCACTCATCTTTTCTAAACAAGGTAGCAACATAGCAGGCAAGCAGAAATACACCCAAAAGTAGCAGAAACATGTTCTAATCACCACACCCAACTTAAGGTACCTGAAAGTGCATCTGACTTTCTCAGAATCCTCCACTGTGGTCAGTTCAAACTGCTATGACGAAACACTTACAAAAAACATGTCTATTTCTCAAAATTCTGCACATTGGGAATTCCAAGTTTGGGTTCTGGTAGAGTAAGTATCTGAAGAGAGGCCTAACTTCTGTGAATATATCATAAAGTAATGAGCATAGATTCCTTCTTGGGTTTCCACTATAAGGATATTAATTCAATCCATAAGCAAACACTCTCATGATTTAGCCTTCTTCCAAAGTCTAGTCTTCCAGTGTTATCACTTATCCCACGAGGATTTCAACCTTTTATTTTCAGAGGGCCATAGACATGAATCTGTGGGTACCTTCTCCCCCCAAAAAGCAGCAAGTGCATCTAAGACTTGACATAACATTTTGAAATCCTCCTGAAGTGCCCCAGTAAGCAAACTTGATGTAGTAAATGAATTTAGTATTTGTCCGTGGAGTTAGAGTTTCTGCATGCTGGCGTAATTGAAATTTTGGTTCTTTTCTAAGTCTTTGAATTAAAGAGTTTCAAACATACTGGAATCTCATTCTTGTTTATTTCTGTTGCTATGATAAAAAAAATTCCAACAAAAAGAAACTTAGGAAAGAAAGGACTACGTTACGTTCCCTGGGTACAGCCTGGTATTGTTAAAAGTCAAAGAAGAAACTTCAGCAAGTCACATCATGCCTATAGTAAAGAAAAAAAAATGAATGCTTGCATGCTAGTTTGCTTGCTGGTTCTCAGCTCTTAAATATTCCAAGACCCCTGGGAAGAGAATGCAGCTTCCCAGAGTGGTCTATGTCTTCCAAAGTTAATTAACTTAACTAAGAGAATTCCTCACAGATAAACCTAATATAGACAACTCATCATTATGATATTCTTCCTCTGATGATTTTGGCGAGTGTCAAATTAATAATTTAAGCTGACCATCACAGGGCTATTTTCATTCTTCCTGAATATCTAAAAGTTCATTTAAAAAAAAACACATTAATTGCTGATTGTGAGTACCACTTCTCCTTTCAGAGGGCAAAGAATTTCAAAAACAAAATTTAGTCAAGTTGCTAGGTACCCTTAATCCCAGACATTTTTGACTATCGAACAGTCCAATCTGTGTGAAGATATTAGAGGTACAAACAAATGCTACTTTGCTTTTATGAGTGTCATTAAATGAATCATAAATCTTCCTCCCCACATTCCAGAGAGTAATCTATGTCTGATTGTTTCAGGTGGTTCCTCCTTCTGAGTCTGGCTGAGGCTAAATTGATGTAGAACACGCTGACTCCAGGTTGACATCTGCACTAACTGTACAGTGTTCTTCTGATCTGTCCTAAGTTAAATAATGAACTTCAGGGTATACTTAAAAGCTAACTTTTCATGTTTTTATTTAACAATATATAAACCCAAAGATGAATTTTTTTGGTAAGATAACAACCTCTTACAATGTGCTAACCTTAGTTTTAGAGGGAAATGCAAATCCTAATATTTTGTTTAATCAGCAGTGTCTGCTAAGGTAAAGTTCTTAAAACTTGAAAAGGGAAAAAGAAAGTGAACTTCACTTAGGCAGTACTTGAAAAAAAAAAAAACAACCTCAAAAATTCAAGCTAGATGCATGAAGGAAAATGGATCACGTATTTTGTTTTCCTCTGAGTGATGACAGGGCTAAAAATGAAAAAAAAAAAAAGTGCTATGCTTGCTTGGAAGAGCTACCATTTAGAAAAAGTTAGACTTTAAATGATCTCTTGGGCTTTACCATGTTACTCAGGACTGTCGACACAGAGAAATGAGAAATTACAATTACTGAAATGTTGAGAAATGACACAGACGGTGCCAAGTCCACGTCCCCTACCATGAACCATTTCTCCTTTTCCTGAACTTTGGTCCAGCTACAGAGCCACATACACTACTGGGCCAAACATGGGGAGCTGAGATGCTGGGCTAGAACTATTCTAATATAGTTCCCTTGGGTTTACTAAAGAGAGTACATGCAGTGTCATTTAATGTGATAAGATTCTCATTCACCCACTCATGTGAAATTGTCTAAAATGTCTACATTTTCCAGAGACACTTGGACAGTGATATTCATTATAGAGACTGTGCCAAACTCCAAGTTACAAAGCCTCATTCTTGGCAATGACTACTGACAATTTCCATTTACAATGGGAATGAAGACAGCATACCATGCTGCAGGCAGCCCTGGGGTCTGTCTAGTGGATACAGACAACACATTGTCTTTGAATCAACGTACTTTTCTACTAAAATGTTTCTGTATTTGAATTACATATAATTTAAAGAGACAAAGATATTCTTTTATCTCATTTAACCAGCCTTTTGGGCTTTTAGTGAATGGTACAGAACCATTTAATGTGAAAAAATGACAGCAAACATGGTAATCATAAAAATAATACCTTCCTCCTCTGCTCAGACATACATTACATGCAGTCATTGTTGTCGGGTTGTTTTTGGATACCTGTGAGTGTACAACAAAGTCATCAGAGAATGACAATTATAAAAGCATTGACTCAGACCTCAAGATAACTTTGTCCCAATGAGAACATCCAACACCATCTAGAGAGTCATCCTGCTTCTGTGAAGTTTGGACCCTACCCTTTTTCCTTGTACATATTCATTGCTCTAGAGTCTTCCCTTGGTTTATTTTGTGTTCCTTTAGATCACATTACATATCTTTCTCTCATTCTTTACTTCCCCTTTTAGGGATTTGCTTAAACAGAGCAAGAATTCTGCTCTCAAGACTTCGCTGTGTGTGAAAGTTTCCTGGGCTGTCTGTTTTCTTTCTTAAACTGACACGCTCATCTTTGCTCAGGTAGCTACCTCCAGGATCCTCTCGCCTTTCCCTTCTTTTGTTCTTTTGGAAGACTATTTTTAACTCTGGAAGATCGAAGTCAAATCTTTGTCATTAAACTTCAGTCGGATTTGGACTGAAAGTATATTGTACACTTCATCTTGAATCCTGGCAGCAATGGTGTAGCTTAGCTGAGTTATCCTTGTTACCTTATCCTTGTGTAGCTACACCCGTGCCCGAAGAGGCCAGAAGAAGGTGTCTACCACATGGAGTTACATTGATGGCCACTCAGAGTTACCACAAAGTCACTGGAAAGTGGGTTCTGGTCTTGTGCAAGAGAAGCCAATGCACTTAACCAATGACCCATCTTTGTAGCATCCTGAGTGTCTTTTCTTACCTTTGGAGCTTGTTTTATAAAGAATGTTTCTCCTCCTTCTGTTCAAAAACACCAGAGCATTAGTTCTCCATGGCTATAGAGTGTGACACATTCTGTAAAGAATCTCAGGCAAAATGAGCATACAGACGACCCTCAACTACTCCAGAAATGCAGTGGTTATTGTAGAAAATCTGTGAAATGACTTAACTATTTAATTTTCTCTTTGATTTAAGGCAGTGGCATGGACTACTGAATTTCTGTATTCATCATGAAGAAAGCCCATGAAAAGAATAAACTTTGTAGGTGTATATTCATTGGATTGTTGGGTATCTTTCAGAAAACAGCATTTTAAGTGATTGATATCTTATTTATAAGCAATATATAATAAATGCCTTGAAGATCTTTTTTCAAGGATTAGAATGTATATTTCAGGTATGCATTGTACTCTCCTTTGCCCATGAAAGAACCATAAACTAACAATTGGCTTAAAGAATCTCCCTGAAGATTAAAATAGCATTGCATGGATATTCTTCATTAGAATAATGCATTTGCAATTTTGGTGACCTGCCTACAAATGCTATGTTCATAAATGAGATTTCATTGTTTATTGTGATATGACAAGGGACTGTGAGACTAAGGAATGTATTTTAATAAGTATTATATCTAATGCACAGATTTATTACCTTCCTCATGATTACTTAGGGAAAGCTTTTAGTACTTTTTTAAGGTAGCATTTAGTACTCCCTAGTGGAGCAAGAAGATGCAATAAAACTATTATAAATCATATAAATATATAGACTTTAGTATGAACAACAAGGTAGTTGCTTTGAGATATTTACGTTAATAATACACTGTGGTTTTTGTTTCCTGCACGAGAAGAAGACAGGAGCTTCCTCTGAGTGAATCCAGTATGCACATGATAAGGGGCCCTAGGTCGTCAGGGTAAAGGTTTTTGGGAAAACATGCAGACAAGAGCAAACCCAAAGGTTTGCGACACAGGAAGTTCCCATTCATACCAGTCAAATGCAAGTCATGGTTAACAAATTGTTTACAAGGATGTCCACATCTTCATGTGAATGTACATTTCAAACCAGTTTTTAAGATCACAGCCCTACAATTGCATTCTCATAATTCATTTTTAATTATTTGAATGTTCATAGATGTATGGAAAGGTTTGTGTACATGGGAATGC
Organism: Arvicanthis niloticus; assembly: GCF_011762505.2. NCBI lineage: Eukaryota > Metazoa > Chordata > Mammalia > Rodentia > Muridae > Arvicanthis > Arvicanthis niloticus. Next base: position 11,131,986 of record NC_047663.1, read on the forward strand.
AGGTGCCTGTGGAGTTCAAGAGGGAGCTTTGAAACTGGTAGATCTACTGTTACATCTGGCTCTGAGCTGCCCATTGTGGATACTTGTGAGCCAAGACTGAGTCCTCTGCCAGAGCGGCATATCCTCGTCACCACGGAACCATCGCACCAGCCCTCAGTTTGTGAAACATACACATGAGACTAAGATGTACATCCTGATTAAATCCCCCAGCTTATCCCTGTTTCCCCACTGACTATCTGCATCTAAAAGTTTATCCTGAGTGGAAATACCCCAGGACAGCATTCCGTATTACAAACAGAAGTCAAACCTCAAAATAGACATGAGTTGGAAATGATAGTAGATTAGAAATATCAGTAAGGGGAGTGGCTCAGTTGGGAAAACACTTGTCACAAAGCACTTGGACCACCTGATTTGGATCCCCAGAACCTTCATAAAAATGCCAGGCATGGTGACCCACACTTGTAATCCAGCTGAGGGAAGAGAGAATGGCAGATTCCTGGAGCTTACTGTCCAGCCAGCCTGTCTTAATCAGAAAGCCCCACATCAATGAGAAACTTTGTCTTCAAAAGCAAAGTACATGACTTCTGAGAAATGATACTAGAGGATGACCTCTGACCTCCACACATGCTCATAGACCTGTACACAGACATGTACACATGAGTACACTTGCATATGTCAAAAGTATTATCTATATAGGAGTGCTTTAACATATCTTTATCTTGCCTACTTTCTGCAAATGGAAATTACCAATTGAACCAAGTAATTGAGACCTGTGATGCATAGCCATTGTTTGAATTTAATTTAATTGAATTTAACTTTATTTTATGAGAATATGCCTCCTACAGCGCAGTTGGGTCTTCATCCCTCTATGTAAACAAGTGTTAGTTTGAACTCCAAAGCTTTCTGCCTTCATCTCTGGAGTGAAGGGATCGGAAGAGTACATCACTGAGAGCAGTTTGCCAATTTGAATTGTTAAGGGAAAGCTCAAAGGACTCTTGTGTGTCCTGAATTTTCATAGCGATGTCCAATAGAAAGTGATAAGAAAGTCTGAAAGAATGATAGTTGAGAAAGGAGGAGGGACCAGAATGGCTTAACTGATACAATGATGTTTGGAGCTGATGAATTTATTTCAATCCCTAGAATCTGCACAAGTTGTCCTGACATGCATCCTGTGGCATGAGTATGGATGTGCGAGTGTGCACACACAAACACAAACACATAGACACACACCCACACACAGACACACACAACAACAACTGCGCAATAATAATAGAAATAAATAAAATGTTGCAAAAACCTAGAAAACAGAGAAGGGAAAGAGAAAATGGAAAGGCAAATAAATGTCAAAGTGATCCAATCTTCTTCCAACATGAGGAGACATTGAACTAGAAACTATTTCTTGGCTAAGGTTTTAACTAGTGCATGGTAAGAGGAAAGCTTAAAAAAACAAATCTAAGCACAGGCCTTGGAGACACAGGAAAAGGCACTTAGTTCTTTCTTACTAAATTTTCATGTGTGCAGCCAATATTGAAAAAAATAGTTTATTTATGACTTTGAGTGAAAAGATTTGTCTTGCTGTGCTTTATTCTTGCAAGTCAGAAAGGTGTCCCCCAGGTATAAGACCTTCTTTAGAACATTGAGGCATGAAATGAGAAGAGAGGCTTTGGATCAGTGACTGTTTAAACCCATATAAGCTTATACTAAACAGCAGTAACTCTTCAAATGATAACGGAATTCTAGCCCATATGCTCACTGTTTGTCCTCTGAAATAGAAACGTGACCCACATGAATGGAGTTTTGTCATTATTCATGAATACCTAGCAGGTTTAAATGAAATATTACAGTTAATAACTATGAAATTGAGTTCAAAGGGAATTATGTTCAAAGTTCAAAAAAAATTAATGGGGCAGACACTAGTTTTCTTTACATCATGTCATCTACAAAGAGTAGAAATTAAAATAGCTTGTTTTATATGCAAGTAATCAGTCAGCAGAGATGAAGGCTAGACAGGTTAAGAATTAAAACAAGAAAAATTACTCTTCTGGGAAATGAGCCTTATAGAAGAAAGGCATTTACTCAAGAGACAAAAGTATATGTAACATGTTGGTGGCTGGGATAGGCTTGATGATCACGTGATTTCTACAAACCTGGAGAACTGAAAATTTCATGGAATTAATGATAGAAAAGCATTCAGAATTCACATCAATTATACAGAAATGCAATCATTGTTTACACAGAGCTTGCTGGAATTATTTGTGGTTTGGCAAGACAGTTTGCCTGTCACTTGGTAAAGCTATTCTGCCTAAGTAAAGTTTTTTATGTTGTCACTTTGAGATGGCTTAGAATGGTTTCAAAGATACCAAAGAGTCACCAACTATGTGTGAAATGCACAGATAGCTAAGATTTTCCTTCTCAGAAGTTTCACCATATCACAACATTTCAACTCTACTTATATCAAATAAATTTAATTAGCTAAGATGGTTAATTCTTTTTCTATAATTACCTATGCTAGCTAAGAATTTTGAAGTCTAAATTCACTTCAGTGAACTAGAAAGAGGGCAATTAGGGGTGCATTCAAGACCAAACTGTCTTCACAAGGGGCACAAGATGGAAAAATCAGGAATCCAAAAAGACCTCTTTTCTCTGTGACAAAAGACTACACTCCTGTGTTTTCACCAAGACTACCATTCTTTGCTCCTGGTGTTAGGATGAGGTGGCATCCCATCTCAGAAGTGAATCATGCTGACCTTGGTCTATCTGCTTGCTCTCTTTCTGCTAGGAAAAGATAACCTCAGAGTCCAGACTTCAAGCTTCTAAGGGAGCAAATCTGACTGATCATAATTCTTAAATGTTCAGCCCTGGGTAGTCAGCTATGTTTCAGTTTTTTGGAAGGAACTCATTCAAATGAGACGGGAGAGAAAGCCACTTCAAGCTAAGAAAACTTCATCATGAATATCAATGTTATAATTGCATATCCACCCCCAATAACAGAAAAAAAAAAGGACTCAGACTTTTACAGAATTGGTCAACATTGCACAGTTGATAATGGAATTAATTTTAGCCTAGTGTTTTATATTAATATATATTTAGCTCAAATAATCCACTTTATCCATAAAGGAGATTTGTAAAAATTTACTGAAATGTAATTGATACTCCATTTTAGTGTTCAAATATTATATCAGGAATATGTATCTTTTCTCCTCTACTTCCAACTTCCCGGTATTTATATGTACGTGTTAAATTTTTTGCTGAGGCATTATAGAGCTCTATTGATAGAAATTAATCAGAAAATAATATTGATCATGACATTATTAGAAAGTGTTTTATCACTAAGTTATAATATAATTTCCTTTCAACTTTGGCATAGAGATGAGGGTTTCTATTCTCAAAAAAGTATTTGTTAGTATGTACTAAAATAAAACACAAGAAAAGTTATTTGACAGAACAATTTGTATTTCAAAATTAATTTAGCCACAGTCCCAAGACTCACCAATAAAAAAATATTTTCAGAAAAATTTCTGAGTGTTCACTTATAATCTTTTATTTTATGTCACCAGAATTTAATTTTTACAGCATTCTGGCTTCTATGTATATTGAGGATTGAAGACAGAGACAGAGAGAGAGAGAGAGAGAGAAAGGAAACAATTTCTATATAACTGGATTGGGAACTGTGGCAATACAAGATAACTCTCCCAGTTAGCAAGTTCGTCTGAAGTGACAGGAAAAAAAAAAATGCATTTGAAAACCATATGCTTAACCCTCTCTTGGAGTCCTAAGGTGCTTAAATAACTCTGTGAAAAAAGTAGGAAACAGCTGGAGAAGAAATCACAGATTTATGTTTTTCACTTTGTGTGCTTAGCTGACTGGAAGGCAAGGCAGAACCAGGATCAGGACTGTGTGAGGTTGAAATGCTCACGCCAAGTTGCTCAAACTGAGCTCCTTCTTCTGGTTATGGCTTTAAAGATTGCCATTCTTTCTTACTCCTCACACCAAACATGGAGGGTGAGTCAAGGCTTTCAATTTGTGGTCTAACTCTTGATCTCTTGGCAAAATCCTAAGTGATTTAGGCAAAATAAGTGAATAAATAAATAAATACCCCAGTGAAGAATCTAGATTATTGCTGTTTGTTCCACCCAGATCAATTCTGATCCATAGCTGTAACCAGAAAATATTTAAATCTCTTTTCAGCATATTTTTTGAGGCAGTCATGGGTACAACCTAAAAGGCTAAGAGACAAAAATGGTTCTAAAAGAACTATTAGGATGAATTTTTAGACATGATGAGAACATACATATACATGGGTCAGTTAGAGATTTTACAAGTACTAACTGTCTTAGTTATGGTTTCCATTTCTGAGATAAAACACCATGAGCCAAAAGCAAGTTGGGGAGGAAAGGGTGTATCGCTTACACTTCCACGGCACTGTTCATCACTAAAGGAGATAAAGATACAAACTCAAACAAGGCAGGAACCTGGAGGCAAGAACTGATGTAGAGGTCATGGAGACTTACTGGCCTAGTTCCCATCATTTGCTTACCCTACTTTCTTATAGAACCCGGGACCACCATCCCAGTGATGCTCCACTCAGCATGAGCTGGGCCTTTCCTCATCAATCACTAATTAAAAAATACATTACAGGCTTGCCTATAGCCTGATCCTATGGAAGCATTTTCTCAATTGATATTCAGTAATTACTGATGTGAGACACCAAACCTGTGAGAACTTAATCTTGTTTTTTTTTTTTTCTTCATTTCAGATTACATTTCCTTATCCCATTCCCCACACCACTCAGGAAACCCCTATCCCATCCCCCCTCCTCCTGCTTATATGAGGATGTGCCCCCACCTACACCCCTACTCCCAACTCCCCACCCTCAAATCCCCTCCCCCACTCTGTAATGTTCAGCCTTCATGGGACCAAGGATCTCCTCTCCCACCTAAGCCCAACAAGGCCATCCTCCCCTACATATACAGATAGAGTCATGGGTCCCTCCCTATGTGCTCCCAGGCTGGTGGTTTAGACCCAGGGAAGCTCTGGTTGGTTGGTATTGTTGCTCTCCTCATGGGGCCACAACCCCTTCCAGCTCCTTCAGTCTTCTCTCTAACTTCTCCATTGGGAACCCTTTGATCAGATCAATGGTTAGCTGTGAGCATCTGCCTCTGAATATGTCAGACTCTGGCAGATCTCTAAGGAGACAACTATATCAAACTCTTGTCAGCATGCATTTCCTGACATCCACATCAGTCTACCTTTGGTGACTACACATGGGATGGATACCCAGGTGGAATGGTCTCCAGAGGTCCCCTTTTTCAGTTTCCGTCCCACACTTTGTTTTCATATTTGCTCCCTTGAGTATTTTGTTACTCCTTCTAAGTAGGACAGAGGCATCCACACTTGGTCTTCCTTCTTCATGAGCTTCATGTGGTCTGTTAGTTGAATCTTGGCTATTTCAAGCTTTTGGGTTAATATCCACTTATAAGTGAGTAAATACCATGTGTGTTCTTTTGTGATTGGGTTACCTGACTCAGGATGATATTTTCTAGTTCCATCCATTTACCTAAGATTTCTTGAATTCCTTATTCTTAATAGCTGAGTAATACTTCATTGTGTAAATGTACTACATTTTTTGTATCCATTCTTCTGATGAAGGACATCAGGGTTCTTTCCAGCTTATGGCTATTGTAAACAAGGCTGCTACATAGTGGAGCATATGTCCTTGTTATATGTTGGAGCATCTTCTGGGTATATGCCCAGGAGTGGTATAGCTGGGTCCTCAGGTAATGCTATGCCAATTTTCTGAGGAAATGCCAGACTGATTTCCAGAGTGGTTGTACCAGCTTGCAATCCCAGCAACAATGGAGGAGTCTTAGTTTTTCTCCACATCCTCGCCAGCAGCTACTATCACCTGAGATTTTGATCTTAGCCATTATGACTGGTGTGAGGTGGTATCTCAGGGTTGTTTTGATTTGCATTTCCCTGATGACTAAGGATGTTGAGCATTTCTTAAGGTGCTTCTCAGCCATTAGAGTTTCCTCAGTTGGGAATTCTTTGTTTAGCTCTGTACCCCATTTTAATAGGGTTATTTGGTTGTCTGACATAATTTCTTGAGTTCTTTGTATATATTGGATATTAGCTCTCTATCAGATGTAGGATTGGTAATGATCTTTTCCCAGTCTGTTGGTTGCCATTTTGTTTTATTGACAGTGTCCTTTGCCTTACAGAAGCTTTGCAATTTTATGAGGTCCCATTTGTCAATTCTTGATCTTAGAGCATAAGCCATTGGTGTACGGTTCAGGAACTTTTCCCCTGTGCCTAGGTATTCGAGGGTCTTCCCCACCTTCTCTTCTATTACTTTCAGTGTATCTGATTTTATGTGAAGGTCCTTTATCCACTTGGACTTGAGCTTTGTACAATGGGATAAGAATGGATTGATTTGTATTCTTCTACATGCTGACCTCCAGTTGAGCCAGCACCATTTGTTGAAAACACTGTCCTTTTTCCACTGGATGGTTTTAGCTCCTTTGTCTAAGATCAAGTGACCATAGGTGTGTGGGTTCATTTCTGGATCTTCAATTCTATTCCATTGATCTTATTGCCTGTCTCTGTACCAATAACATGCAATTTTTATCACTACTGTTCTGTAGTACAGTTGAGGTCAGGGAAGGTGATTCCCCCAGGAGTTCTTTCATTGTTGAGAATACTTCTTGCTATCCTGGGCTTTTCATTATTCCAAATGAATTTGCAAATTGGTCTTTCTATCTCTATGAAGAATTGATTTGGAATTTTGATGGGGATTGCATTGAATCTGTAGATTGCTTTTGTCAAGATGGCCATTTTTACTAAATTAATCCTGCCAACCCACGAGCATTGGAGATCTTTCCTTTTGTCAAGATGGCCATTTTTACTAAATTAATCCTGCCAACCCACGAGCATTGGAGATCTTTCCATCTCCTGAGATCTTCTTCGATTTCTTCAGAGATTTGAAGTTCTTGTCAGTAGCCAACATCAAACTAAATGGAGAGAAACTTGAAGCAATCCCACTAAGATCAGGGAAAAGACAAGGCTGCCCACTCTCACCCTACCTATTCAATATAGTACTAGAAGTCCTAGCTAGAGCAACTAGACAACAAAAGGAAGTCAAAGGGATAAAATAGGAAAGGAAGAAGTCAAAATTTCACTATTTGCAGATGATATGACAGTATACTTAAGTGACCCTAAAACTTCCACCAGAGAACTCCTAAACCTGATAAACAACTTCAGCAAAGTGGCTAGATATAAAACCAACTCAAACAAGTCAGTAGCCTTCCTCTACCCAAAGGATAAACAGGCTGAGAAAGAAACTAGGGAAATGACACCCTTCACAATAGTCACAAATAATATAAAATATCTTGGAGTGAATCTAACCAAGCAAAGTGAAAGATCTGTATGACAAGATAACCTAATCTAAATGCATGCAATCTAGTTGCCTAGAATTTAAAAATCTATCTTTGAAACAATATCTGCTACCCAGAAATGTAGTATATACTAGTCTTATTGCATTGGGAACAAACAACAGATAAGAGCATTCAATTTTGAAAATATATGAGGGCAGCATTTATAGATGTAACCATTGGTACCGGGCTCCACAATTGTGCGTTTTGGTTGGTTGTAGTTTTCTGTAGTGGTTTCAAATTGTTGCATAGAGAAACAATTTGAAGCCACTACTTGAAGAGGGGTGAAAACTTCTTTTTATCTGTGTGTATAAGGAAAATAGATTTTTAGATTTTTAGATTATTATTATGGATTATTCTGGTTTTGTAAGCTAGTGATTGTAGAATTCAACCTCTTGCCCACCTTAAACATGACTTCATTAGCAGTGAATAGTTAGCTAGTTTTCCAGTACGGATCATGGTTTTCCTCTTGTTGAAGATGCCTGGTCCTACAGAAGATCATGTGTTTCAAAACTCAGGCTTCAGATGAGGGTACTGTTTACAATATTACAGAACCTTTGGGGTGTAGGATCCACCCTGTAGAGCTGGGGGACCAGAGAGTTTTCTGTTTCCGGGATCAGGCTGGAACTCTGAGCTCTAATTTGCTGGATACCTACTATGCTTTGATCAACCATGACAGACATGGGCTGGGCCAAATTTGATTTTGGCTTCTCATTCAAGATGAATGAAAATCTTTTTGAAACACTGAGCCAAGATAAATAAATTTCCATGAAGTTGCTTCTGTCAGGTCTTTTATCACAGCAATTAAAAAAATATATAGCCCATCTAAACACCAAGGGGGAACACAGTGATCAAAGCTTTAAAGATTAAAGATTGAAACACTGCCCTATTTCATTTAAGAAGGTGATTTCATTCTGACTTCACTATCAGTGAATAGTTAGCTAGGTTTCCAGTACAAGGCATAGTTTTCCTCTTGTTGAGGGTATCTGGTACTACATAGTGAAGTCAGAGAATTAGTATACTTAAGATCACATAGTCTTATGATAAGTAGAAAATGTACCAAGTTTCTCTTAGTATAGCAATTTGTTTGTTTATTCATTTGTTTATTTATGTTTTTAACAGTATCTTGCTGTGCAGCTCTGTCTGTCTTGAAACTCTGTGCAGACCACTCTGGCCTTGAACTCAGAGATTTACCTGCCTCTGCCTCCTAAGTGCTGGGATTAAAGGTATGCCCTGCCACTCCCAGGCATCCTTTAGATTTAACAAGTCAACAAGGAAGTTGTGGTCCACACATTTTAAATTTGTCTGGCAAGCCAAATATCAGCAAAATTTCTAAAATGGACTTTTGAAGTTTATACATGACTATGATAGCATTACATTAGTCTGCTTTGTGTTCTTTCTGTAACTCATGAAAGAGTTAAAATCCTTAACCAAGTAAGGAAGGGGATGAGTGAGTTAGATCAGAGGAGTGATGAGAATGGGGTAAGATGGCTGTGCAGGGGGAGGAAATAAAAAATTTGTTGTCAAGGAGACACTGGTTTGGAATCCATCCCATGAAAACTAACATGCATTTCTTTTCTCTTCATTTCATTTCTTCCTTTTAACACTTAGAAAATATTGCAAAGTATACACATATATAATAGTTATCTAAAGGGAAACATTGGGAATGCAGCCCAAGAAAATGACCAAAAGTACATTTGCAATATATAAATCATATAAAAGCACAAAGTAGGGGCGGGGGCACATTCTTGGACATCGAACCAAAGAAACCTCAGTTGGTTCAGAAACAGTTTTCCATTGTCATTTAAATTAGCAACAACCCAAGCTGTTAATTCTTCCACATCAATAACTAACTCCACATATTAATGTAAGCATTAAACATGATAATGTCAAGCAGCTTCATGTGTAGACTGAAAGGAGAGAAGCTCCCAGGGCTCATTATAACTGGGATATTCAATTTTTCAAATACGAAACCACTGATCCTCATACCACAGAGCATGCTTGGAGACTTACAGGGTTATGCTATTATCATTGTTACTGTTATTTGTCTTTCCAAGAATCCGTACAGTGAAATTCCATTGTGTTCTGTGATGCAAAGATTCCTCCTTGTTCATTTAAGCTCACAGTACAAACTGTTCTTGCTATACCCCTTCTAAAGTAATGCATTTCATGGTTTCTCTGATTTTTTCTGGTAGAATTGGAGTGGTGTCGTGACATGGCTGTAATTTGAAATGGAGTAATTTTCTACATTCTATATAAATATGTACTTAAGATATTTCTGGTGTTATCGAAATAGGAAGCATACAGATCCAGATTTTTCCCTCAAAAAAAAAAAAAAAAAAAAAAAAAAACCCACAGTATTAAAGCTGGGTCAAAATGCCAATCATTTCAGATTGTCAAGTCTAGAAATCAATGTCTACATCAACATAAGTAGCAGTTACTCGGGAATATTATAAAAGTTAATTCTGAACAGCCTGGAAAAGTGTTGTTTTTGTACAGAACAATCTGTGTCTGTGTCTGTTTCTGTTTCTGTCTCTGTCTCTGTCTCCCTCTCTGACTTTCTTTGTTGTGTATGTGTGTTTAAATCATTAGAAAATGTTTAAATTAAAGAAAACATACTTTGACCATATCCTCAAGAATGGAGAAGTTAATCAATCTGTATTTCCATTATGATTCCTAACTGTAGCAAACTTGCAGTTATGCATTACATTTATTAACTGGCAATGAAAATAATTCTGTATCTGGAGGTCATTACATGAGGAATTGTAGTAAAGGGTCAGAGCATTCATAAGATTGAGCACCACTGACTTAGAAGACCCTTCTCTAAGTATTAGAATGTGAATTGATGTTGTAGAATGATTGCCTAGCAGACATGCAGCCCTGGTTTTGGTCCTCAGCAGCTAATATGGCATTGTGGCAGACACCTACAATCTTAGCCCTAGGGAGGATCAGAATGTCAAAGATGGTTAAAGAGTTTGTGGTAGAGATTCTGTTAAAATACTCACATGAACACACACATACACAAATTAGAATGAGAAACTACTTTTCTAAGATTATATATACAACACACACACATACGTATACACACAGATAGATAGATAGATAGATAGATAGATAGATAGATAGATAGATAGATAGATAGATATTGGATAGAAGATAGATTAATAGATTAGATAGATAGATAGATAGATAGATAGATAGATAGATAGATATTAATCTGTGTATGTGGAATATGTAATTACTGAATTGCATGAAAAAGTATGGGAGTATATTTACTTTATAAGGAGATGTTCAACTGTCTTCCAAAGTGTCCCTGTCCTTTCTTATTCCTAACAGCAATGAATAACAGCTCCATCTATCCCTTGTCTTCATGTACATTTGTCGCTGCCAGTATTTTGCATTTGAGCCTACTCATAGGCATGCAGTGGTCCTTCCTTGTTGTTTTTTCATATTCCTCAAATGGCATACAATATAGAGCATCATTTTACATGGTTGCTCGTTGCCTAAATACTTTCCTCAATAATGTATATTTAGATTTTCTGCCCATTTTTTAATTGAATAGTTATCTGGACATTTCCAGATGAGGTGTTAAACATCATTTTAAAAATGTTTGTTCTGTTCTTTATAGTGTGTATGTTGTGTATGGATGTGTGAGTGTGTGGATGCCGATGTGGGAGAAGGCAAGAAGAGGGCCTCTGGTGCCCTGGGGATGGTGGTACTATGGTTGTTTGTAAGCCATTTGTTTTGTTGCTGAGAACTGAAAGCTGGCCCTCTGTAATAGCATACAGTTTTTTAAAACTGAGCTATATTTCCAGATCCTGGGTGAAGATTTTTGACATGATTCGAGAATGGTGTTCCATAGTGCAACAATGGAGTTAGAGACAATAAACTGGCAATTGTAGTAATGTGTTCCCTGCCTCTAGAAATCCAGGAATCAGGGATCGACTGAGAGGAATTTATTCCAAGAAACTATACAGATTATTAAACAAACAAAAGCAAAGATACGTCAATAAATGATGTAACAATTGTAATTAGAGTTTATGTTAACAATGGCTCTGGTGCTTGCAGCTGTAATTCACTAAAAGTCTTGGAAGCTGGTTTTTTTTATCATAATAAACTCGTATCTACAGTTATAGAAAGTAGTATGAAATCATTACCATTCATGATGAGCAATGAAAATAACGCAGTATCTTTAAAACGCATTCTTTCATAAAGAATCGGTGTTCTTATCTGAAACAAATATTCTATGAAACATTGTGAGACTACTTTTATACATTATAAATATAATGTATGGTGATGTCCAAAATGTGCTGGAACAGAAATTATTCCTATTATGGGATTCAAAACAAACAAACAATCATCTATCTATCTCTCTATCTATCTCTCTATCTATCTATCTATCTATCTATCTATCTATTAATCTAATCTATCTATCTATCATCTATCTTCATCTAAGATCTATCTATATCTATCATATATATCATATCTATTGATCTATCATTTATCTATCTATTATCATCATCATCTATCATGTCGTCCTACTTATCTTTCTATTCATTCATTAAATGATGTCTAGCAAGCAGCTCAGTTATGTAGACTAAGGTTTGAGAAAGAACCAACCAGGAGAAATTTGTAGAATATTTTTTGTGCTTTTGTCTTTCAAGACAGATTAGTCTCAAATTCACGATTAGTTTTCTGAGACTAGTATTGTTGGTGTAGGTCTGGACCACTGCACCTGGCTGGACTTGCAAATCTTCCTGAAGAAATGGCAAGTGCTAATGATATAAAGCAAGAAGATAATTCATTGTGGTACAGAGATGTAAAGAAAGTTATTATGGTCAGATAACTGATCTAAGGAGCAATTTCTAGTCATCTTGGGACATGTAGTCTAGTAAGTAACAGAGTAACAACATTTAATAGCACATTATTAAATTATGAACAACCAAGTTAGAGCCTTAATTAATTAATTAATTAGCATCCCAAGTGCTGCCTCCTTGGTCCCTCTGCCATTCCTCCTCCCCTTCTTCTTTGAGAGAGTGGGACCCTCCTTGTGTATCCCTCCACCCTGGGGCATCAAGTCTCTGCCAGATTAGGAGCATTCTTTTCCACTGAGCCTAGACAAGTCAGCCTTGTTGGGAAATGGATACCACAGTCAGGCTACAGCTTTAGGGAGAGCCTCCACTCTAGTTGTTGGGGGCCCACATAGAGATTGAGCTGCACATCTGCTACATTTGTGCCTGAAGCCTCATTCCAGCCCATGTATGCTCTTTGGTTGGTGACTCAGTCTCTGAGAGGTCCCAAAGGTCCAGATTAGTTGACTCTATTGGTCATACTTTTAGGTTTCAATTCCTTTCAAGGGCCTTCAATTCTTCCCCTAACTCTTCCATAAGAGTCCCCAACCTCTGTCCAACAATTGGCTGTGGGTAAATACATCTGCTTCAGTCAATTGCCGGATAGAGCCTCTCATAGGACAATTATACTAGGCTTCAGTCTCCAAGCATCACAGAATATCATTGATAATGTCAGGGATTGATGCTTGTCCAGGGGATGAGTTTCAAGTTGGGCCTGTTAGGTTATTGGTTGGCTATTCATTCAGTTTCCATCTTTGTCCTTGCATTTGTTTTAAATAGCACAAATTTGAGGTTGAAATCTTTGTGGGTGGGTTGGTGTCCTTATCCCTCCACCTGGGGTTCTGTCTGGCTACAGGAGGTAAACTTTTTATCATATTCCATGGCCCCACAATTAAGCAACTCAGCTAAGGTCACCCACATTGACTCCTGTGAGCCTACCCTATCTCTTGGACTTTCCAAAGATTTCTCACCCCAACCCCAAGCAGCTGCAAATTTTGATTCACTTTCTTTTGTTTCTCTCCACACATGCTTCCCATTCCCCTCCACCTCCCCTCTCCCTCTCACTTTTCTCCCTCCTTCTGATTCCTGTGACTATTTTGTTCCCTCTTCTAAGTGTGATTCAACACCCTCCCTTGGGCCTACCTTCTTGTTTAATTGTTTCATGTCTGTGGGTTGTATCCTGGCTATTCCATTCTTTATGGCTAATATCCACTTATCAGTGAGTACATAACATGCATGTCCTTTTGGGTCTGGGTTACCTCACTAAGAGTGTATTCTGGTTTCACCCATTTGCCTGCATAATTCATAATGTCTTTGTTTTTTAATAGTTGTGTAGTATTTTATCGTATAAATGAGTCACATTTTCTGTATCCAGTTTTTGGCTGATGAACATCTTAAGTTGCTTCCAGTTTCTGGGTGTTACAAATAAGGCTGCTATGGACATAGTGGAGCGTGTGTCCTTTTTATATATAGATCATCTTTTGGGTATATGCTCAGAAGTGGTATCCCTGGGTCTTCAGATAGAACTATTTCCAAATTTCTGAGAAACTACCAGATTGTTTCTCCTAGACAGTGAAACAATTTTCAGAGAAGCTAGATGGCCCTCAATTCTTCTTTTTTCTGGGTATAGAAAAGGACTTTCTATATACAAAAATTCAAAGACACTAAAATAAAAACAGTTGATGAATTTGACTATATAAAAATGAAAGTCTTGACTCTCAATAAAACTACCAAAACACAGTACTTGCTGGCTCTGCAGAGGATCTGAATTCAGTTTCCAGCGTTCAGGTTGAACAACTTTCATACACTCCAAACTCCCTTGGGATCCTGGCCTTCATGGTCACCTTTACACCCATGATATGCATAAAGACCTGTTTGCACACAGACATACACATAGTTACAAATAATTATAATATCAATAAATAAAGAACAGTTCATATTTCCTGCTCTTACTTTTTTAACTTTCTTTTTATTTTGCACGTGCATTCCCTTCATCCAGTTGGGTTTTATTCTTAGATAAGCTCCTGTTTATGTAACCGCATGGTCACCCTGAAATGGAGACTGATGCATTTAGAAGAATGTCTCTACAACATAGATTTTAAATCATGTGTCATCCTGTTCTAAATTTCCACACGTACTGTGTCTGACCTTTCTATTATTTTCCACATTTCTCATTTGTCTGTTTACACGCTGACATCACTGTGGTTAATTATGAGAGATTTATTGTCTATATGATGTCTACTTCCCCTGGTCACTCTTCCTTGTTTTCCATAGGTTTTTGTAGATAATGGTACATGTTTGTTTTCCAAAAAGTTTTGTTATCATCTGACATAATTTTATTAAAAGGCTTGCTAAAACATAAAATTATAATTTAACTTAGGGAGCTATACAATGCTTTTAATATTAATTTTTCTATTTAAATGGTGGGAGGTGCTCTACAGAATGTCACACACATGGATTTATACATTGTTGCAATTTTAATCCTGAATACTTACTTTTCATTGAGGCGATCTTATTTCTGTGTATGTATTAAGATAGAATCTCACTATGTCTCTTTGTCTGACCTGGAATTCAGCCACCTGCCTATATCTCCCAAGACCTGGCTTTGATGTTGACTGCAACCATACCAAACACTTATCATTCCTTCTATTTTTAATGTGATCACTATTTACATTGTTTAGGGTATTAATAATGTCATAATTACTTAAATAGTTTTTTGATTTTTTGGTGAAGCTCAGTGTGTATAATACAAGGAATTTGTGTGTGTGTGTGTGTTGTTTGCTAGATTTCAGTGAATATGTGTATATAGGAAGAACAGCACAGCTGCCTCTGTATAAATGCTGGGGGGCAGGGCACACAGCCACGAAGGCATCTGCTGGAGGACCTAATTGAGGACCACCTGAGAGCCCAAGGTTTGCTGATCCAGACAATGCCAGCCAATCAGGAACTGTTGTTTGGAAGAGACGCTTTCTTGGGATCAATGGGTCACCGATGGGGAGTATTAAAGGAGCATTTCAGACAAGCCTGCTGCGGTGTTTCTCACCTGCTCCAGGAGTCTGTGCTGTTGATTCCACGCTACCTCACCTCCAACATTCAGAGGCAGGTACGGTTGGCAGCAAGTAGTCCAGGACACAGGCAGCATGTGTGTATTTAGATGAGTGTGTGTTTGTGACCACCATACATGCCTCTTCATGTGCAGAGCAAAGTTCAACGTCTCATACAGTTCCTCTGATCTCGCCTTGGTAGTTTTTTGGGTTTTTTGTTTGTTTGTTTGGTTGGTTGGTTGGTTGGTCTTTTTTTTGAGTAAACATCTCTTATTTCTCTGTTTTTATTACCCATGCTTGTTACTACTATATATGACACTGGAGCAAGCTTCCCTATATATTTTGACATTTGTGATAAATTCTTCAAAGAGAGTTACTGATTTTGAAAAGCCATTCATATACATTGCCTAAATACTTGCAATGATCTATGATGTCAAAAGTAAGAAGGAACATAAAAGGCTTCCTAGAATCCCACTTGAAAAGAATACACAATCAATTTTAAATTTGGTTAACTTGACAGAGACAAACTTCATTTCTCTATATTCATATGAATAAACTTTTTTAAAAATTAATCATTTTATTCATTTACATTTCAAATGTTATCCCCCTTTCCAGTTACCCTTCTACTAATCCCCGATCCCATTCCCTTCACCACCCTCCACTTTACCTCTATGAGGGTACCCCTCCCCCACTCACCCACTCCTGCCTCATCGCTCTAGCATCCCTCTATGCTGGGGCATCAAGCCCTCTACCCTCCCATTGATGTCAGATAAGGCCGCCCTTTGCTACATATATATCTGGAGTCCTAGCTCCCTCCTTATATACTCTTTGGTTGGTGGTTTAGTTCCTGGGAGCTCTGGATGGTTTAGTTAGTTGATTTTGTTCTTCCTATGGGGTTGCAATCCCCTTCAGTTCCTTCAGTCCTCCCCCTAGCTTTTCCATTGGGGTCCCCAGGCTCAGTCCAATGGATGGTTGGCTGTAAGTATCTTCTGTATTGGTCAGGTGCTGGTAGAGCCTTTCAGGGAACAGCCAGAACAGGCTCCTGTTCAGGAAGTACTTCTTGGCCTTAGCAATAGTATGGAGGTTTGATGTCTTCCGATAGGATGGATCTCTAGGTGAGATGGTCTCTAGATGGCTTATCTTCAGATATCCATGATACAACCCACAAACCATAAGCAGCTGAAAAAGAAGGAAGACCAAAATGTAGATGCTTTAATACTAAATAGAATGGGGAACAAAATAATCGTAGGAGCTAGAAGAAGGGAAAGGAGGGGGAGTGAAAACTGGGGACAGGAACAGGTATTGAAAGAGACAGGAGAGAAATACAGAGGATCAGGATATTGAATTGAAACACATAGCAGAGGGTTTGGGGAGCTGGGGTAGCCACTAGAAAGTCCTAGACTCCAGGGAAGCAAGAGGCTCCCAGGAGCCAATAGCGATGACCGTAGTCAAAATACTCAACAAAGGGGAGATACAACCTGTAAAGACCACCTCCAGTAGATAGGCATGGCCATCAGTTGAGAGATGGGGCCACCCATGCATCTCAAAATTTTACACCCAGAAATGTTCCTGTCTAAAGGAAAGACAGGGAAAAAATCATGGAACAAAAAAATAAATAGACTTTGATCTATAGTTGCTTATCATGTTCATGTGACCCGGTCTGCGTAGTTTTCACATACTTTACTGCATGTAACTTCAAAAGGCTAGAAATTCCTGTAAAATAACTCATGCACTGGTTGTAAAGGATCCAGGTTATTATCCAGAGATATAATGGTAGTCTCTGCATGTAAAGTATGTGTTTTTTATGTCTGGTTCGTAATCTGAGCTTAGAAAGGTAATTTTAGTTTCTACCAAAAATACACCCCTTAGTGTTATTCTCAAACCTTATCGACTACAAACTTGCAGGCTATTTTTTGAGCCACCACTTTTCAAGCTCTGCATTCTCTTCTGCATATAAATAACCTGCAGAGTTTGTTCACATGAATTCTTCCTTTTTTTTTTTTTTTTTTTTTTTTGGAATATGGGCTTTGTCCTCAATGAACTGATCATGTGTTAGAGATTGACAGCTGTCATTATTTTTGATCTGCAGTTAATCAACCCCAGCAATTATAGATGCTCACATATACATCCCTATAGAAAATGGCATGAAACCTACACATGTGGTTAATCACTTCGAGATAAATTCTGAAAGATCCTATTTCTTCATTGATGCATGAGCCATGGTCCTTCTCACCCACTCTATCCATCCTTAATGCATGGTTTTGCCCCCCATGGTGATGTAATTTTAAAATAAAGTTAATACAATTTTATCTTACACATTTGAGTAAATATTTGTCAAGAAACATCACCATGTACATTCAGAACTATTTGTTTTTCAAGATTATGGTGTTTCTGAACTGAATAATATGTACCTTTCATCCCCACAGAGTAAAAATGTCAACTACTCTATTCAGCAAAGATATCTCAGATAGAATGTAAGGTGAAATTGGCAGTATGCAGTATAATAAAGGAGCTATTGATAAGCATGTAAGTATATCAGACAGTGTGTGTGTGTGTGCATGCGCATGCGCACGCACATGCGTGTGTGAAAGAAAATCTGCTCATTGGAAAACAATCCAATTCACACGAAAAGAACAATGGTTGGAAATGTTCTATACACAATAACTTGTGTACTCGCCAGCCAATGTCCTGAGAGAATACTTTCCCATGCATCTCACCACAGGAGACAAAAAAGGTTTTGTTTCATACAAAATAAATGCATACATATACTTGGGCATCTTTTGAGTAATTCTTTAGCAGATTCATGCATTATCAGGTGCTATAAGATGAGCTGTATGATTGTGTTCTACATTTGTACAGAAGTTCATAGTTTAGCTGTGATTTTGGTAAGGCTTGCTTCATGAAAGTGTCTTTATATTGTATCATTGCATAGTTCAAGGATATTTTGTTCATAACTCATTGAATCAGTATGCAGAAAAGCATTTCTCTGAGTATCTGCTTATTCATCTTTTCTTTTGTTTATCCATTTATTATTTATTTTACCTAAGTCTGAAAAAGAAGTAAGATGGCTAGAATTGTAGACTATTCAACCAAGAGCTTTGTAAGCTTTTATAAGCACATACGTAATCTACAAAACCTTGCATAATATAACTTTCATTTAAAAAAATTTACAATGAACCTTACCAACATAATTCCTGGTGCTAATGTTGCTTGATTATTACACTTTGCATAGGGAGGTTTATGTTTTACTTTTCTTTCTCCTGTTCTCTTCTTCCCTTCCCTTCTCTCCATTCCCTCCCCTCGTCAGCTTCCTTCCTTCTCCTACCCTCTTCTCTTCATCCTCTCCCTCCCCTACATGACTTACCTCACTTCTTTTATCTCCTCTCTCTTTTCCCCTCCCAACCTTGCTTTTCTCTCTTCCCCTCCCTTGCTGTTCTCCATTTTCTCTACTTCCCCTTTTCTTTCTCTTTCTGTAATGATATCCTACTCTTTACTCCTCCCCTCTCCTCTCCTTGCTTTTCTCTCTTTCCCTTCCCTTCTTCCCTCTCACGCAGCCATGCACAACCTTGTCTCCCCTCACCTCTAGCCTTCTCTCTCCTACCCAATCTTCTCTCCTGCTCATTTCTTCCTTCTCTTTCTTTTTCCTACCTCTGGGGTCAATCCCATGGCCTTATGTAATCACTGTTTAACTAACACACATCCTTATCCCCATCCCTTTATTTTTGCTGTTGTTTTAGATGCAGGATACTTCTATTTAGTTCAGAATAGCATCAAACTCATGATCTTCCTGCTGCTGCCTCCTGATTGCTGAGATTGCAGGCACGGGATACAACATCCTTCTTTTGGTTTCTCTCCCTTGAAGTGACTTTGATTAAGAAGACTTTATACACATGGGACATGCGTTAATTCAGAGCATCTTCCCAAGTTCCCATCTGTATCTGAGGAAGCAGAGCTCAGGGTGTGTACAATACATTTAGACATGGTAGGTATGCAATGCTTCCCTATAATAAGGTTTCATACTTGATTCTGTTTTCAAAAAGAAGGTGAATTTTCAACATAGAGGTGATACAAAGTCTGGCTCATCTTGAGAACACATACAAGCATGGATTTCACAGTTGTGCCAAAGACCAAGGTCCTGTGATACTCATCTTCTGAGACTATATGTGTGTGTGTGTGTGTGTGTGTGTGTGTGTGTGTGTGTGTGTGTGTGCTAATCTTTACTTGAGTATAAAAGTTCAGCTTAGTATATGGAAATGATCATCTGTGATCCCAAACTAAACAAGCACCTGTTAAAATAAAAGAGTTCTATTGAAGCATAGACACACCCATTCTTGTCTTGTCTGTGGTTTTTTTGCACATATAATACAAGAAAAACATATGGTCTGTAAAGCTGAAAATACTAGCTGAACTTTACGAGAAGATATTTTCTGCTACTGTTTAAGACGAGTGTGAAAATATAGACTAAACATCCTCTCATACAAAATTCCATTATCTTCAGGCTTGTGACTGTCTAATATAAACAAGGTGATATATTATAAAAGCAATGTACACACACACACACACAAATTCGATACTAGAACAAGAGAGGGAGAGAGGGGAGAGAGACAGAGAAAGAGAGAGAGAATGAATCATATATGTTCCTTGAAAACAAAATCATGTGGATTGTTTCTTCCCTGTTTGAATAGCAGATGCACATTCTAGTGAAATCACTGAAGCATAAAGGATGAAAAACACATGACATAGAGAAAGATGCCCTTTGACTCTGAACTTAAACATCCACATGGCGATAGTGTTCCCTGATCACCAGGAGGAGATTCTGCATATTCCTTGAACAATTGAATACACAAATGAAGACTGAAACAGCAGCTGTAAAGCCTAAGGCCTTGGATCCAATTCAAGTTCAATAAATTTAGCACAGGAAACAAGAAATTCTCTGTGCCCTATTACCGACTCTCTTTCCTTTTACCAACCTTCTCAACACCTAAAAAGTCGTTCTGACTCATATTTTTTAAGGTGTCTGGGAACAAATACAGGAAGTGCAATAACAAACAACAGTAGAACAAGAAACATAATTGAGGTGTATTTAACCTAATGGGAACTTAAATGAGGATCCTGTTCTCTCTACTGTAATGTAATTGTTTGTGTCCTTCAGAGTATCCTGAAAACATAACCTGGGGAAATCCGTGCCAAAAAGAGGCAGAGGATCCCACGGAGTCAAAAAATAGCATTGCACAGGTTGAGAAATACAACATGATAAGGAAAAATAATTTGGAAGGTCTCATGTCCAGGATCTGTACTTTTTAACACTATATTTTTGTTTTGAGAAATATCAGAAGTTATGCTCATGAATTCTCACCAACATAGCCACGTTAACAGGATCTGGATATTTTTGCCCTAGATGTTTTGTTGGCCCTCTGTTGTCTTGTTATACATGAAGCTATTCCAGGACTCAGACCACTGTTGACTGATAGGCGATGGATGAAGTAATAACTAAATTAGACTTGTAACAAAATTAATATTTTTTCAGCTACATGGTTATGTAAGCTTTCTTTTCAAGATGACACTTTCTATATTGATATATTATTCATTGTTGTTGGTATTGTTTAAATCCAATGTGAAATTTTCAAATATTTTCAAATGGGTTTTTTTTTTTTTTGTTTTGTTTTTCTTAAATGCAAAGACATTCAAGGAGTTAGACCAATATGGTTATGTGTTCCCAGAGGATGATGAAACATAGATGCTATTTTCTTATTTACTGTGAGAACATTTACCCCAGTCTCACCGTCTTCGTGAGAGATATATTCAACACAGAGAATAGACTAAGTATTTAGCATTCATCCCTATCTCAAACTATAGTTTAATGAAAGCCCTTTGGGAGTTCAACTTTGATTAATTTTAAAGTAATCTCAAAAGCTTGGTTTTTCCAAATGAATGAAGTCAATCATCCCCTTGAGTAGAATCAGTTTATCGTTGTCTAGTCAATATGACTATTTGATTATGAGAAAGAACCTCCCGTTTACAAACTCCCCTACTCATAACCTGTTATCAAAGTGCATCAGAACAGTACTGTCCTCTGAACTTCTAAAATCATTGTATCTATGATGACCTGGGAGAAATATCGTGCTCTTAAAGCAGGTTCTGGCCATAGCCAAGGAGCTGGCTCCTGCTCACTGTACTGCCAGAGGTAGCCTTTCTCTTATGAATGATTTGATTATGAAATGCATGTGAATGCTGTTGTAATGGAGTCATGGTGCACTAGATTTCAGCCATGTCCTCATCATTGCTGCCTTAAAATCAAAATCAGTGTGATTATCTGCTGAAGATGCTCACATGGTTGCTCCAACTGGCTTTAAGGATCAGAAGCTTAAATAGAAATTGGAACTATTCTATTCTTCCTTGTGCAACCCCATCCAGACTTCATAGAGTCCTGCCTTAGCCACGCATGCTCTCACATATCATTAAAGTATGTAGATAGGAAATTAAATTGAATAAGAAGACTCCATCTATACAGCATGCCAAAGGTCATCACCCACGATAGGGTTGTACTTCCCAGTGAGGAGGTGTTTGGGGGTCACCCATGCTCCCATAATACTCACTAAGGTAGGTTCGGAAGAAACTAGTTCTTCGGTCTACTGTTGATGCCAAATCTGCAGCAAACAGACAATTGCTTATGCCTCCCACGAGGTAAGTACTGCAATAAATGGTTTGAATTTAAATGTCCCTCACAGAATATACATGTTCTTGCCTTGTCACAATGTTTCAAAGGCTGTGCGACCTTCAGGAGAGGATCTATGCTTGGCAGTACTAGATCAGAGGTGGATCTTCAACAGTTATACCCATGTCTGATTCCTGTGGAACAAGTTTATTCCTGTGGAACAAGTCTCCTCAACAGGTTCCTGCACTGTGGGTTTTCCCATGCCTTCCCTGCTATGTTGTACTGAAATCACTCCAACCAAAGGAACTGTGATTCCTTGAAGTTGTCATACCCAGGTATTAGAAGACAGTGACACTAAGGTAACTAACCCAGTCATGTAGTCATCTCTCTACCCTAACTAAGCTCCTGCTTTTGTATCTGAAGTCCAGATGTATCCCCTTAGTTATCAAGACCCACTTACCTCATAAACTGGAGTTGGTATTGGCTCTTCTTCACCTCCTCATGGGCAATCTACATGATATCATCTGTCAAATATCAGTTCTCTTAGGTTTTACAGATTGACCTGTGGCATTATGCTCACAATGTATTCTTTGTAATGTTAGAGTCCAGACTAGACTGTTGCTTAGGCTACATTAACTGCAGCATGCCCCTTCCTCTGCAGGTTCACATGGGCATCCTACCGAGAGCATTGTCTGTAGCTAACACATTTCCAGGAACCAGAGTTTCTCACATAGGGGATTGAGTTTACATCAAAGAGATATTGGTGGGGACATATCCTGCTTCCTACCTGTTCTATGGCGGTTTCCTCAGCATTAAAAAAGTCTCTCTAGGAGGGAGGGAATTATGAGACCCAGGAGGTAAGCAAAACATCACATGTCTGGGAAAGTGGAAACATGAAAGATTCTCAGTAGCCCTTCTCCAGATCTATAGAAGCAGGAAACCCATACTGGCAGAGGGGACCCTGACCAGCAGAGCTGCTAAGGGGAGAGATTGGTCCTGGTTAGCTTTGTGTAAACTCTGGGGAACTTCAAGTCTGCAGCTTTACTGATCCCTCCCTCATCTTCACTTGGATTAAAAGGGCCTTTTTGCATTTTTGAGTCACATCTGCCCTTACAAGAAACCTGCCCCCGATTCTCTTGTTAGGAACCAAATCACTGGTTGGACTTTGGTGCAACAGTAACTTTGGTCTAGTGTAGATTCTGTACTTCCTTTTTGCGCTGAGGAGGCATGTGTGTTGTGACTCCCTAGAAAATATCTGTCATACAGCATGACATCACTCCCAGTCTCCTGCCTGGAAATCTGTGTCTGCCTACAGTCTAACACTATGAGCAATGCCTTCCCTAAAGAGCAGTAAGAGGGAACCCTAACTCAGTTAGAAAGCCCCTGTTTCATCTCAAGTACTCCCTCAATGCTATTTGTCTCTGGCATTGGCATCTGAACCTTCGGATGACTCTAGATTGTGTCAAATGAAAAACAAACAAACGAGCAAACAACAACACAAAAAACAGCCGGCATGCTCCCACCTTAAAATTCCTGTTGCTTCCTTTCCCATACCCTTAAAAATTTGGCCAAATATCATGTTCATTGCCACTGTAGATAATGTTTAACAATCTTTATATTATGGAAGCACTCTGCCAAGGTTTGAATCACAAGGTAAGTCCATCCAGCATGTCTATGCTAAAGCTCAAAGGGTTGGAGTTGGGAATGCTGCTTTAGAAACATATATCAGAGTAGCAAATGCTGGTAACTGAAGAGTTGTTTCTCCAGCCAGAGTTGGTATAATAATAATAGTAGTAATAATAATAACCACATTAAAGTAGATGCCATGCTGTATAGATGGTTATAGCAACAGTGTTCATTGGCATAAAAGGAGCACAGTGACTAAATAGGTTTCTTTGAAATGTATGGTGGCACCTTCCATATATTTGATGGACGCAAATGTTATCCTACTATCAAGTGAGTTATCTTAAAATATACATGGGTCTTTCTGTCCAGTTTAGCAAACATTTGGAGGCATGGGTCAAATTCCTATTAATCGTGGCCTTATAAAGATTTAAAACATTGAGATTAGTATTGCTTTACACATCTTTAAAGCCTAGAGACAGACTCTCGACTATTTCTGAGTACTAAACACTTTGATAAGTATCTGAAAGCCCAGGGAGATGATAAAACTGCTGAATGGCTGGCTTTGTTAGTAAGAGAACCTGACTTTGATCCCCCAGAATCCATAGGAAAAAAAAAAAAAAAGGCAAGGCCTGGTGACAAGCACTTGAGATCTAAGGAAATAGAGACAGAAGGACTAATGGGTACTACTGGCCAATGGGGAACCTAGCCAATTTGGAAGTTCCAGTTCTGTGAGTAGTTCTTTCGGGAGCAGTGATGATGATAATAACAGCAATACTAGAAATATTAATAATGTGGATGGAAGAACAACACTTAGGTTGATGCCATCCATATGTGCAAATACATGCATAAATCTACACATGAGTGCAGGCATGCACATGAGCACGTGGTAGCACGCGCGCACACACACACACACACACACACACACACACACACAAAAGAAAAAGAACCTAGTAGACAAAAAAATAAGTAACAAGTAAAGATAGGAAAGAAGACATTTCTCATAGAAGAGGAGATATACTTTTTTGAATACTAAATTTCTATCTATTAGAGTTTAAAAGTCTAAGTGTAAAAAATAGATCTTTAAAGTGCTTTGGGGGTGTATTTTGAAAGTAGGTAAAACTCTCTCATCTTTGATCTGAAAGGGGGTCTCACTCTTGTTTGGGTTTTGAGTCATAGTGAAGACATTGGCCATTTTCAAGCTTCCAATGTTGTAGGGATTTATGGTTGTTCATAACCCCACTCCCTTCCCTGGACAGCAATCCCAAGGCCTGTATGTCTATTTGGGAAGTATACTGCATCTTCCAGGAGCAGCTGGCTTCTTGGAAAGACTCCGAGTGATGGTCTCTTTTTTGAAGTCTCCTACTGCCTGACTTGCATTGCTATGATATGCAATGACCTGCTTGGACATGCTCTTTGCTTGTTTGTTTGACTGTTTTAACTCAAGTCTTTTTGTGATTTTTGTGTTCATTTATATTTTTCTCAAATTTAGCTACTGAACCTAGGGTCCTGAATTTTCTAGGTAACTAACTGCTCTACTGCTAAGTTGAATACCAACCTTCTTGACTCACTTCTTAAATAATGGAGAAATTTATCCACTTAATCCACAAAGGGGAAAGAAGCCATTAAGTATAAAACAGAACGGTCCATATATGGAATTTCCACAAATTTCCATCTTCATGTTGGAAGGAACAGACAGGTTCACTGTGTTCAGTTCCTCCCTGATAGAAGAAATTCCCCCATTGTGCTAAACAGGGAGAAGCCCATGTCATCTTAGAAGCTCTTGGTGACTGAAAAAGGACTGCTCAATTCAAGCCATTTAATCAATGAATCGCTCCATATTTTAAATGTATTTTTTAATATTGAGATGAATTCATCCTTTTGCAATATGTATGTATGTATATATGTATTACATATGCATGTATCCATGAATTCTTTCACTTGCACACTCATTCATTGAGCAGCCGAGAATATGTGATGTCTCCTCACAGCTATCAGCTTCTCTTTCCTTAAGTTTAATGCTCCAACACACTCAGTACCCAGAAGAGTAGTACCAATATCATTTCCAATGATGTTTGAGAACACTGAAGGGTGGATGATAAGAAGTTGGTCCGAAAGCCATTGAGTTGACTCATTGGGCATAAGAGCTGTTCACTCAACCTCAAGACCTGGCGTGGTCTATGGGACTTGTAGGACAGAAACATAAACCTGGCTCCTGTTTTCCTATGACTTCTACATGTGTCTTGGGATAGGTGCCTCCTCTCTTCCAACCATAAACAAGTAAACAAACAGAATAAAATTGTAATAAACCTGCCCAAGACCAACACAAAAATTTCATTCTGACTATCTGGTCCTTAGCCACCAAACTATAACATCTTTCTTGAAATAGGGGCAATAAAATCTGAGTTATTTTTAAAATAAGTAACTATCAGTTTGGGACATTTTTTTCTTGTTATTGTTTTGTGTGTGTGTGTGTGTGTGTGTGTGTGTGTGTGTGTGTTTTGTTTGCTTTTATTGTTTATGGCATAGTAATAATCATATAATATATAATTTCATCATGAGAGGCACTTCTCATGATATTTAATTTAATTCATTTAATACATTCAATTCTTTTAGCCACTGTATGAGGTTGTTTTTGAAAATATATTTTACATATTGAAAAGTGAAACTTAGATTTCAAAGCATCACACTGGTGATTACCGGAACCTTTCCAAGTCTGCTTGTCTTGAGTGTTTAACTTTTGTTTTGCTTTGTACACTTCTTTTTTATTTTTCTTTTTGAGGCAGGTTCTCATGTATCCCAGGCTGTCTTTGTGGCTGCTGCTGCTACTGTTTGAAAGATAGAAAATAAACCCATGTGCAATGGCTCTGGCTTCCTTTGCCACCTGTTAAGCATCATCAGCCTCTGGCCATTGCCTTTAAACTAGCATTAGTTCCCCTTACACTTATTTTTCATTTTTTTAAGAGATTTTCTCTAACTGGACCCCACCTCTCTTCTTTCACATTCTTTCTGTTATTCATGTATGGGATCAGTGTGTGCTTGCATATTTTCTAAAAATTCTTTTGGCCTTATCTAGAAACCATGATGAGTAATCCTCCTGTTGCTAATTCATTCTCATCGGACCATTTGGACTATTTGTGATTTTAAAAAAATCAAAATCATGTCTAATTTTTTTTTCAAGGAAATCTCTCTGCCATGGGATCATATTTATTTTTTTCTCTACGAACATTTTGAAGTCTACTTTCCCAAAGTCAAGGTCATATCCAAATATGCCCGGCAAAGATAATTATAATGATTATAGGAAAAACAGATGTCTGAGAAAAATCAAAATCATTTAAAGAGATTGTCAGTTTACCTAGTTGCTAGGTAGAAAGAGGGGCAGTTTAACACGTTCTGCAGTGGCTACTAGAAGACAAATGGGGGTTGGGGTGGGGCCGATGGCTCTGTGCACAGGAGTGGTTTCTCTGGAAACATGAGGACCTGGGTCCAAATCTTAAAATCTACATTAAGGGATCCCATGGCTACTGATGTTTGGAAACTCAATACTGGGCACAGAGAAAGCTGCCTACACAGAGTTCATGGCCAGCCAGCCAGGTCAAAATTATGAACTTCCAGTTAAATGAGAGACCTTATCTCAAGGAAATCAGACAGAGGAAGATGCAGCCACCCCCCATGTCCTAATAAATGCACATGGACTCACACATAGACATACTCATGGGAATATATTCAACACATAGCTACCACTCCACTACACACATCATCTCCCCTCGCTCCAAGGATTGATCTATTATGTTGATTTATCTGGCTTGCAAAAGGAAAAATTATTGAGTAAATTAGAAAGTCTAGCTATTCCTTCCTTTTTAAAGTTTTAATTATTTTATGTATATAGATTTTTGCCTGAATATATGTACAGCGTGTTCATGCATGCTGTCCATGGATCCAAGGATGCCAGAAGACACCAACAATATCCCCTGAGCCAGATTTACAGATAGTTGCTGAGTATCTGTGTGGGTTCCTGGATCTGAACCTGGATCCTCTGCAAGAGCAATAGGTGTTTGTTTGTTTGTTTTGTTTTTGTACATCTGAGTCATCTCTCCAGACCTTTTTTTTTTAAATAAACTTTTTTAACAACTAAACTTTGGTTTTGATATGTAGCATGCCTTTTATAAGATGCTTATATTTAATGCCATTTTAAAATGAAATCTTTTCAAATGGGTGGGAAGGCCAGAGATTTAGGACATCTCAGGTTGTCATTTTTTTGTTCTTTGAGGATTTATAATCTTTTGTAATAAAACTCATTCTCCCATCCAATCCCAGATACTCCTCAACTGCCTGCCTCCTTGCCTTCCCATATTCAAAAGCTTTTTTTTTTTTCTCTTAAATGAGTCCATTTAGTTTTGTCCACATGGACACGGGAATGAGACCACTCACTGGAACATGTGCAGCCTCTCTCACACAACATTCTTGAGGAAAACTAACTCTCTTCCCCAGTAGCCATGAGTCACTAGATTGCTTCCACGGAACAGGTGGCCATATCATGCTCTACACATTAGCAGAACACTTCAAATTTATTTAAGTTTACAAAGTACTTTAAATTGGGTTAAGAACAAACACAGAGTGAATACATTTTGATGAAGCACTTTTTAAAAATAATTTTATTTTTCCTGTTTGCTTTTTGTGAGAAAAGGTTTCACTCTCTGGCCCCAGAAGGCAATCCTTCCCCAGCCTTTAAAGTGCTTAACTACGGGTAGGTACAAAGCCTGGCTCCATTGGTTGATATTTACCTTAGACATCCATAGCTGGAAAAGTTTATCTTGGTCGGCCTTTGGTTGTTTTCTCTGTGTTTGGATGACTGTTGTAAAAACAAAATAAGAAAGTTGTTCATACAATAATCACAGTGGTTTTAGATACTATAATATTTCAATTGGTTATTTTATTTATTTACATTTCAAATGTTGTCCCTCCCTTCCTGGTTCCTCATTCCATTTCTGCCTCCCCTTTGCCTCTAGGAGGGTGCTCCTCCCCCACTCACCCACTCCTGCCTCACTGCTTTATGCTAGGGCATCAAGCCTCTACAGAACCACAGGCCTCCCCTCCCATTGATGTCAGATAAGGCCATCCTCTGCTACATATGTAGCTGGAGCCCTGGAGGCCTCCATGTGCACTCTTTGGTTGGTGGTTTAATCCCTGGGAGCTCTGGGTGGTCCAGTTAGTTGATATTATTCTTCCTATGGGGTTGCAATCTCCTTCAGCTCCGTGTGCTGGAAAGATGGTTCAGCCATTAAAGGCTAGGTTCACAACCAAAAATACTATACCATTGTTATCAGTGGTTTTAGATAAAGAATAAAGCCTTGTATCTTATAATACTGTTATTGCTTTGGAACAAACCATACGCTAGCTTCAAATCAACTTTATAATTCCAAATTTTCTAAAATTTGCTTCTAATGGAACATGATTCTTTCCACTAGACAAGCAATAAACTCAAGCACATCTACTGAAGTGTCCAAGACTGCTGGAACAGTTCATGAATACATGGTATCACACTTTGACGATGACACATTTTATCAGTCATTAGAACACATTTTAGGATAATCACTGAAAGGTGCTGGTTAACGAGACCAGTACAAGGTTATCCAAGGACATGCCCTAAAAGCCACGCATGTTGGTTTCCTCTTCTTCTTCTTCTTCTTCTTCTTCTTCTTCTTCTTCTTCTTCTTCTTCTTCTTCTTCTTCTTCTTCTTCTTCTTCTTCTTCTTTTCTTCTTCTCCTCCTCCTCCTCCTTTTGGTTGTAATTCTATTCTAAACACAAAGAATCATTTCTTATTCATCCTGGTGTTGGCCTGTTTCTCTGTGTTGTTTTGCGTAGGTGTGTGAGGCTGTTTAAACTGTACTGAAGACAGAATCCACAACATATAAAAATAGATCAACAGCCACCTTGAAAGACAATGCATAGGTAATATTTTCCTATGCCTTAATTTAGCTAGTGAGGTGGAAAGTCTCAGCATTCAGGGGGTTAAAAGAACAGCTGATGCCTCATGGAAACTTTGAAAAACATTCTATTTATAAACAATTCTATTTGGATATCATATTTTCTATAATACTATTGGCTTGCTTTATTTTTGTACCTTAGAAAGTTTCCATGAACCGTAGGATATGGTCTCAGAGATATCCTTCTTTTAAATTGTTTTTTACCTATTTTCTGTTTCAACTTCTGACTTTATCGAGTTCAAGTAATTTATCTCAGTGCTCTAGCAGCTTAACGTTGTTTTCAAATGAATTCTCCAAGATAATTCTAATTTCACAGCAAGGAATAGCTAGAAAGAATGTTGAATTTGCATACTTGTTATGTTGTAACAACAAAAGTATGTCGCACTAGAGACAATTAAAATCTTATGGGTGTCACATTAGATATGCATAAATGGCGACTTTTAATTAGGGCTCAAATAAAAGAATTATAGTCTGTCGCCTTTGTGAAGAAGCCATTGCCAAAAATAAGCAAAGGGAAACATAACATTTTAGTTGGAGAGTAACACCACTGTCTCTAAAAAGTTCAAGTGCCTTGATTTTTTTAGAAAAATAAATTAGGTAGTGTAGTCTTTTATGAATTCATGTTTGCATTTGCAGCATCATTTGAAGGAAACTTTGGTGTTTTGGCAGCCTATGACTTCGAAGATAACCCAAGCCAAATACAAAAATCAAATTCCTAAAAAATCATTAGGACACACACATATATACCTCAGTTAGGTTCAGTCAACCTTTGGTCAATGGAATTACTATTAATTTTAAAAGTTGGCCTCATTTCTGCCACGACCTGTATTTAAGTTTTATCATAATTACTATAATATATTATTCTAATATGTTTTTCTTTCTTACCCTTGTTCATCTTGTGTATTAAATACACACACTCAGAGAGAGGGAGAGAGGGAGAGAGAAAGAGAGAGAGAGAGAGAGAGAGAGAGAGAGAGAGAGAGAGAGAGAGAGTTTGTGGTAGGGACTTCTGGTTGGCTTCAAACTTACTATATAGCCATGTGATCAAACATGTTCTTGAATTTTTAGCCTTCCTGCCTCTACCTTCTCAGTGCTGAGATTCTGCATGCTAGGGGAACACCCTACCAACTGGGCTATATCCTCTGACTCTTTTTACTGTTCCTTTTTACAACAAACTAATGTTGCAGGCAAGCTGGAGTTAGATACCTTCAATGACAGATATTTTTATATCTATGCAAGTGCTCTTTCATTGTTTCTATACTTTCCATCCATTCACAAATGTATATTGCTTTACTTCCTACTTATATCAGGGTGTTTAACATTAGTGAAGTGTTCCTGCTTTTGAAGAAGACATTTGGGGTCATAGCAGTCATGTTATCCTTGGCTTACTGTTAATCACAGATGAATCATTACAGAGAAACTGATGTGAACTTGAGATGACTACGAGATTAACAGGCACTGTTGTAACAAGAGAGCAAAAGATAGGTAGATAAGTTGAGTTTCTAAGTACATGATTAAGTCAATTCCAGGCAATGCAACTAAAGTGATAGAAAATGATCATTAGAAAACATGGCTGACTTAGAAAAGCAACATCATTGGTCCAGTCTTCAAAAATATACTATCCTGTCATCGCTACTTGAAAAGTGGCATCTAAATGTTTTAAAATGCTGAAATTAAACAACACCCCACTATGTTGACAATGGTGCCCTTCCGTTTTTTTTCTTTCCAACACTATTTTTATTTCCTACGCACACCAACACCCACAAAAAATAAAATTTCTTATCTATGAGGCTAGAGAGATGGCTCAGTGGTTAAGAGCACTGGCTACTCTTGCAGAGGACCAAGGTCCAATTCTCTGTACCCATATAGCCTCTTACAACTGTCTCAAATTCCAGTTCAAGGAAATCTAATGCTCTCTTCTGCCTTCCATGTGTACCAGGCACCCACAGAATGCCCAATAATGTATGCAGTTACTAATAAGTATAAAAGATAGATGTGCCCTTAAAAGGATTATGTATTGATTATTAGAGTGGATATAAGTACTCGTACTAGCATTTGGCAAGGACTTCATTTCACTTGATAATGTTTACACTTGATAGTATTTTTTTTACATTTTCTTGTATTAATTTTTTTAAAGTGAAGAAATGTGTTACTATTTCATTAGTAACTTCACCAATCAGCATTTATTATGAAGATAGTCTACCTAAAGGAGTCTAATTGCCTATTCTTGCTTTATGCTTGTTAGGTACAGGCTCTTTCTAAATAGCTTTGGCTGGCCTAGAACTCACTATGTAGACCAGGCTAGTTTTGAATTTCTAGAGATCCACCTCCTTATGCGTCTTGAGTGTAATTTCCCATTCTTAGTATATGATTAAAAAGTCAAAAATCCAAATCAACATCAGAACTTATTGCTTCTTTTGTTCTTTTAGTTCGCCATTGAGGGGGTTCCAATCCCAGGCTTCATATATGCCCAGGCATGTGCTCTACCAATGGATCCCAGCCTCATAGCTTTTATTTTTGACTGTTTTTGATTATCATTGGGCCATATCTGTAAAAGAGAAATTTTGTCTTCCTAACCTAAACCTCTTTTTTGGGAATTTTAGGGTTCCCCGGCCCCCATAATTCCACTGACATAACATGCCTCTCATTGGTTGATACAGTGTGATTTTCAGTCTTTAAGAAGTCATTCGTGGTTGTAAATTTTAAGTCCATGTAAAGCTCCTTTGTTTGCCACCTGTGTGCCCTGCTTTGCCTGGGCCTGGCTTTCTCACACTAGAGAATCTGCCATGTTCCACACACATTGTTCTTTTTGTTTTAGGAAGATTTCCCCTTTCTCAGCTTCCCAAGGGGCTAATTTAGGGTTTGTTGGAATTGAATGAAGATTATTTGTCAAACATATGAAAGAAAGTCTGTGAAAAAAATAATAGCTGTTACTTCCTGCAATAAATCTTGTTAGTTCCTCCATAGAGTTTCAGAATTCACCCTTATTCATCAAAGGCTATTTACTGTAAACACCTGTGAATTTTTGCCTGCATGTTTATTTCCCGGATATATGAGCCACTTGTATACAAAGCTCCACTAGCAGTTCTGTACTTCACCAGAGACACACAGGAGTCCATTTAGGAAACCCCAGGTTCTCTGTCTTTTGCTGGGAAACCTTTAGGATGGATGATTGTATTAGCATTTTTGTTAGTATAATCATGCAGACATCTTAAACTGCATGAATTCTTTAGTGTCTTTATTTTTTTAATGTTTCTTCTCATTTTAAAATATATTAAGAATATATCTTATTCGGAGCTTCTGACTATTGTGATCCTAGGTACTGTACCTGTTGTGTGTTGTAGATAAATCAGCTCTGGGCATCAGAGTACCATATGCCTCTTAAAGCTGTAGCTAACAAACAAGCAAACAACCTGTAGGGTCAGGAAGCTATTTTCACCTTAACACAAAGCTTATTATTTTTACAAGTATTCCATAAAAACAGCAATCTCACTGGGGCATGTACTTCTGAGGATCAAGGATGCAAGTGGAGAGACCTCTCACCATTGCCTTCAAGGTAGACCCTAGAGGTTTTCTCCAGGGAGAACAAAGGATGCTAAATGGAAAATGTTAAAATATGTGAGTGTTGGGTAGAATGTTAGAGGAATGTAGAAAATGAACAATTAATGCCAGTAGCAGATGTGTTTAGTAATGTTTGCTCTACCTGAGAATGAACAACATTTTATTATAACATATAACTCCTATGTTTTCTCAAGTAATTTCCCCAAAAGCCAAAGTATCAGTGGGACTTCTTTTCCCACATAGTCATTTTACAAAGTAGAACTTATTGGACTTTTTGAGCCGCAACAAACAGTATACTCTCTCCCTGACCACCCACTCCTGCCCACTCTCCCCACTTTCTCTGTGATGACTGCAGAAAGTTCAGATGCTCAAGCATCAAGCATTGGGGAGACTTTGAAAGTGCTATGAGAAGCTATTGTCCTGGGCTAGGCTGAAAGGACACATTGCAGGGATGGGCTGGGTCAGGGTGGAAGTGAAACTAGGAGAGTTGATAAAGAATGAACCTAGTGAGATGAACAGGGTCGGAGTGTGTCACAAGGATGCAAAGTGGGGAGGAAGAGGTGGGAAAGTGGCTACTGGGGATTTAGGATCTATGAGTAGAAGAGTTTCCTATATCACTGCATTCAAGATGAAAGTACCTGTGTAATACCTTAGTTCTAGTTCTTCACCCCCTCCTCTTGGCACCTGGAGATAAGATGTATTTATAGCTATGGAATTAACTGAAGCATATAATTGCTATAAGAACTATAAGAAGAGGTTTATTGTATGAGGTGCTCAAAAAGATTTGTGCAATGTATTAAAATATAAAAAAGTTCTACTTTTCAAGGTATTCTGATGATCCTCAGAGCAGACAGACCTGGGAGTGGATCTAGGAGAAAGGGGAGGTGGGGGTGGGGACCTAGGAGGAGTGAGGGGAAGGGAAACTGTGGTTGAAATGATTGTATGAGAGAAAAATAACAAAAATGAGAGAAAAGAGAGAAACAGACAGACAAAATGACACTAGACACCTAAATGCTAGAACAATAGAAAGTTTACAAGTTTCAAACTTTGTATTTGGGATAACCATGTTCTGTCCGGGATTAATGTTAATTAATTAGTACTCATTAAAATAAGCCAAAGAGACTGACTGGGTCTTTTATTAAAGAAGTGGAAAAGGAGGAGGAAGAGAAAGAAAAGAAGGATGAGGAAGATAAAAAAGGAGAGGAAAGAGGGGGAGGAAGAAGAGGAGGAGAAGGAGGAGGAAGGGAAAGAGAATGAAACAAGAGGAGGAGGAAGAAGAAGAGGAAGAGGAGGAGGAGAAGGAGGAGGAAGAAGAGGAAGTCATATATTGTTCCTGCTCTCTCTTAGAAAATTCTCTACTCCGAGTTTAGAGAACAGTGTTGTGCTAGAGTCTAGAAGGTCTCTATCCTAGATCCTATTTCTCCAAGTCCATTTTAGACATCCAAAAATTAATTTTCTTTTTTTGAGAGGTTCTAGTCCAGTTTGTCCTTCTGAAATTGTTCCTTTACTTCCTGAGGTTGACCTGGGGTAATACATTCCACTGGGAATCCACAACTAAGATAGAATTGCACATCTAAAGACTCCTGTGTAGATCCTATATATTAACCACATAGGGTGACAATAACCCAACACCCGGGCAATGGTACAATGATTCCCTGAAATGGCATTTTCATTGTCTCATGGCTTATTATAAAGAAACAAAACAAAACAAAACAAACAAACAAAACCAATCCCCAAATAGATATCTGACAACCATACTACTGTCTTTGGTCTTGAAAGTACATAAGATGTGTTTCCAGAGATTAATCTTGACTAGAAAGCGTATTAAAGCCAAACTATGGGAGAGAAAATGTGTACTTTAATAGTATAGAGATGAATCATTCCAGTGTGAGGTGTGTTTAAGGCTCATCACTAAAGCTCAGATAAACAGGAGGCCACACGCCCCTGTGTTCTGTAGCTAGCATCTGGAGCCTTGTTTCCTGGGAGCATGTTATTGTGCATTAGGAATGCAAAATTATGGACAATCAATTATGTCACTAAACCCAACTATCAGAAAAGCGGAAATTATCTGCGAAGATGGGGGAGGTGGTTGAAAGCTATGATAGATAAGCAGAAAAGATTTTACTTCCTTGGAGAACTCAGCCAGTAAAGACTTCAGATAGGAAAGCAATGAGATTTGGAAGATACAAATCATTGTTTTAAAATAAATTGGTGCATTAGACACTTTTACCCTCTATCCAGGCTGATTCTTGGTTTCTGCAGAGACAAAAACCAATCTAATCTGACTCTCTTCTATTTATCTGAGTCTCCAGACTTTTACCGTGAAGTGAAGTTCATTGTTTCTCAGGGGCAAACACACATATACACGCACATATGTGTGTATATGTATATATACATATATACATATGTATATATATATACGTATATATGCCTCTCTCTATATATATGTAATCTCCTTTCTAGTACATTGATAAAATGTCTACCGCATGCAATACATATCTTATAGCTATCAAAATTGCATAAGCATTGTAGTAGCAATCTATTGAGTAGGTTCATCTGCAGCAGATGAACCATGAGTAGGCATCATTACTTACCCTGTCTTCTAGATCAATAAATATTTGGATTGATTGCAATTTTAGTATAAATACTCATAATATTTTTATAATTCCTAAAAATTAAAAGTAAAAACAAAAATACCAATGCTAAATGAATCCCATAAAAGTTAACGTATACACTTAAGTTTCTATTCTCCTATGTCTTCAGGCAGAAATCTAGAGACATGAGTTTGTCTTATGGAAAACTGACAGTTTAAGCCATTAATTGATCTACAGAAATAGTCTCTCCTTCGGGAGTATAGCCTAGGGACAAAGCACTTGACTGCAGATACATTTTCCCCCAAAATCCTGGATCCTCATTTACCACAGAAACTTTTTATTACTTATGGTCAGAGCTAGTTTTGATTGTCAACTTGATTGGATCAAGAAACGCCTAGGGCATCAGTGAGGCACTCCTACGAGTTCCTGTCTGAGGATATTTCCAGAGCAGATTAAGTAAGAAGGGAAGGCCTGCTCTGAATGTGGGTGGCACAGAACAGACAGGAGAGAGGAGAGCTGGCTAAGGTCTAATCTTCTTGCTTCTGCTTTCCATTCTGTTGAAAGCTGAGCAAGAAGTTCAAGTTTCTACAGCCATAATCACTGTTAGGCTGGAACCAGCGCTAGGCCCTACACAAGCTGGGAAACCCCTACTGCCCTCCTTCCCCCAACCCTTCCCTCATAGAGAAAACTCCCCTGCCTACTTGGAGAAAACTCCAGCCTAACAAGTCATCACTCCTCTTCGCATTTCCCGCAACCCACATAGGGCCTCAGTTTTCCTATGGCACAGTCCAGCTGCTGGCTGACGTCATCACTCCTCGCCTAAGCTCTATAAAACTCCTTGCTTTAGCCCAGACTCCTCTGATCTCCACCTGTGAGAGCAATGAGCCTGCCCAAGAATTGTCTCTAAATAAACCTGCCTTTATCTACTTTAAATCTGGTCTAACCTGGCCTATGTCAGCTTCACTGAGGTAGTAAAAAGATTACTAATCACCAGCTGGTCCTCACACCGTACTTTCCTTCCGATAACCAGATACATCTACACAACACGTACAAAAAAATAAACCCTTCCTCTCTTAAGTTGCTTTTAATCAAGTCATAGATGAGAGAGAAAGGGACTGTGAAGAGACCCCAGGACCAAAGAAACTTGGAGGGGGTTGTTCAGAATTTTAGAGGTTAAGTCTATTATTGTCGTGGAAAGAAGCAGGCTGGCATGGTGCTGGATGGTAGCTGAGAGCTTTACATCCTTGTCTGAAGGCAGCAGGCAGAAAGAGAAAGAGACAGAGACACAGAGGCAGACAACAGAGAGGATAAGTGAAGAGGTAAACTCAGGAACTTTAGAAAATTCCACCAGACTCCTCCTCTCCTGGAAGAGAAAGGTCATAGACCTCTTAGGCACCCTTCCCTTCCAAAAGGGAGAGGCTAATTAATATAACTCAGACCACAGGGGGTGGGGACCGACCTGCGATGGGGGAGGCCCAGAGCAGGAGGACAGATTCCACAGGAGGGACCATTGGCCACGCACATACAAGGGAGGTCCTTGCCACCTCATTCCCTAAAGACCAATCAGTTTTAAAAGTCACACTGTTATGCCAGTCACATTGTGACTAATGGCTGCTGCCCTAAAGACTATAAAAACTTACTCAACAAAAGGCGCAGGGTTGCCTCTCCTTTTGGATGTAGGGTGGCCACAGCATGCTGGAACATTAAAATTCCTCTTGCTTTTTTCAGCGATTCTCTCGTCTCTGCGTGGTTCACTGGGGGTCTCCGGTAAACTAAGGCTCTGCTCGATAGAGTCTTACCGAAGAGAGAGAGACAGAGAGACTGAGGCTGGGTACTAA
Source organism: Arvicanthis niloticus (assembly GCF_011762505.2). NCBI lineage: Eukaryota > Metazoa > Chordata > Mammalia > Rodentia > Muridae > Arvicanthis > Arvicanthis niloticus. The sequence continues at coordinate 11,169,569 of NC_047663.1, forward strand.
TGTGGGTGTTTAAAACCTCAAAGCCCACTCTGAGAGAAGTATCTCCTTTTTTCAAGGCCTCAACCACACCAACCAGGCCATGCTACTCCCTGGTAACTAGGCAATCAAATATACTAAATGGGCATCACCACTTCAGTTAACCCACATTCCAGCACTGAGGGATGAACAGTAATATCACCCCTACTTTACAGATGAAGTAAGGGAGGGCCCAGGCAATTCGGTGACTTTTCAAAGTCATAGCTATAATACAGGCAGAGAAGATCTCAAACTACACCTCACGGAAGTTACATTAACTAAAAGGGCTGTTGGCCCAGCAGTGGAAGACCTACAGACTAGACTCAGTCTTTGGTTCCTCAGCTGCAGCTCAGGTGTTCAGTGATGGCACTCTGCTTTTTATAACTACCTCATCTCCGGACAACTTCATCATACCTCTTGAAGTTGCTAAACAAGCAAACAAACAAACATTTTTCGCTTCAAATGACAAAACAGATGAGGATGCTTGGCAGCCAGCCATCTGACTGAACACAGGGAGCTCAATGGAAGTTAGGGAAAGAACTGAAGGAGCTACCCCATAGGGAGAACAGCAATATCAACCAACCAGACCCCCCAGGGCTCCCAAGGACTAAACCATCAACCAAAAAATACACATGGGGGGACCCACGACTCCTGCTGTATATATAGCAGAGAATGGCCTTGTCTGGCATCCATGGGAGGGAAGGACCCTGGTCCTGTGGAGGCTCTATGCCCCAGCATAAAGAATTGGTAGGGTGGTGAGTCAGAAAGGGGTGGGGTGGGGGGATCATGCTCATAGAAGTGGGGGAAAGGATAGAGGGGTTGTGGAGGGGAACCAGGAAGGGGGATAATATTTAAAATACAAATAAAGAAAATAACCAATAAAAAATCAAAACTTAAAAAAAATCAAAAACAGGAGAGAACATATTTTTGTTAGGTTTTTTTTTTTTTTTTTTAATTTGTGTATGGCAGGCTGGGACACATATAAAGAAAGAGAGGTGGAAAGGGAGGGAGGGAGGGAGGAAGGGAGGGAGAAAGGGAGGGAGGGAGGCAGGGAGGGACAGAGAGAGAGAGAGAGAGAGAGAGAGAGAGAGAGAGAGAGAGAGAGAGAGAGAGAGGTCAGAGGACATGCTGTAGGAACTCGATCTCATGTGGTCCCCAGGGATCAAACTCAGGTTGTCAACCTTGATGGCAAGAGCCAAATGTCTTTACCCACTGAGCCATCTCACTAACCTGAGAGAACACTTTGACTAGGCTCACTTTTGTTCATAGAGAAGTAAAGGACAGGAAAAGTGAGCACAGTTCAGGAGTCTCACAATGCACCTTCCGTTGCAAGCGATATTTATGTGGCCTTGAAGTTTATGCAGGAATTTTCAAATGGAAATACAGCCCATACACATGTTTTTCTCTTAATTTTTGGCTTTCTCTCTCACCAAGCAGTTACTTCAGTTCATTCAAAGCAAGCCTGGGAAAGGCATTGTGTGTGTGTGTGTGTGTGTGTGTGTGTGTGTGTGAGAGAGAGAGAGAGAGAGAGAGAGAGAGAGAGAGAGAGAGAGAGAGAATTCCTATTAATCACACTGTACACCACCCTTGGGATTAGGTAGATAGATGAAAAAATATTTTCCCTCACCAGAGAAAACCAGTGGAGCCAGTAAGGCTCGGGTTTCCCAATGTTATCTCAACATCAAAAGTCCATAAATCCTTTCACAAGCCACATTTCCTTTCTTTTTCTCCGATTTCCTCTTTAAAACATTGCCTATAACTTACTTGAGCTACTGGCTTCTTCCATGTTTTATACCAGGAAAACCTATTTGATTGACTTCCCCAAGTTGGTTTATGAGTTATTTCCTTACCACTTCCTCCAGACATATATAAAAGCTCCTAGCATCTGATTCTTTCTCTTTACTGTTGCCTGTCTTATTCCTTCAGGGTTAACATGAAAAATCAGACGGAAAAAGAAAATTCTCGAGACTTTCACAGATCAGGTCAGGTTCCCAGGTTTTATTTAGATAGTGCCCTAAAAAATGAGTTTATGTAATATTCTATAACTCTGGAAATCTCACTCAGTTTGGCTATTTAATGCTTACAGCATTAAAAGTTCTCTTCTATGGGCATGTTGAGGTGCATTACGGAGAGCTGAGGAGTATCTCCCCTGTCCTTATAATTATAAATGGCCTTTTTCAGTTTACTGGAGCCACAGAAAGCAAGGATCCCCAAAACCAACCATCCACTCTTTCTACCCCCATGGTTTATTACAGATCATTCTGTAGCTATTGGAAAATAACCAACCACCTTGCTCAGAATAGTGTGCCTTCATATACTCCACAAAAATGGGCTTTGTAGGTGTCTGAAAAAGGAGACTCTATAGAATACATTTCAGAAAATAAACTAAAGGTCATGCCTGTAATCTTCCCACATCAAAGGCTGGGGCAGAAGGGATGCCATGAGTTCAAGGCTAGCCTGAGTTATAAAATGTAAGACATTGTCTCAAAACTATAAAACTGTGTTGAGCAATCTTATTAAACCATGTAAAATAAGCACAGATACATTTGCTCACAATTATCCCTGGTTTTAATATAGCATCCAATATAATATCCAAAGTTTAAATCTAACACAAATATATTTAATATATTATCATTAAGTCATGAGTTAGTTATCTGGATCCTGACACATCCTTACATATTGTTTCTAATTAAACTGACCCAGCAGAAGATGAATACAGCATGTGCTGTGCCTTCTAAAGAGAGCAATTTTTGCTTCATAGATTCTGAGCTCAACATGCAGCCATGCCAGAATTTAAAATGAAGCAAAACAGACTGAATCCAATGTGTGACAACTTTAAAAGCACAGTTCCAGTGATTAACTTTCAACCTTTGTATCCTTTGGGTCAGGGCTACTGGAAAGTCTGGGAACCAGCTCTGATGATGACCAGGTCAAATGAGAGGAATCTGTCTGCCCATTTTTTTCTGACTTAGGAGAACACTGAGGAATGGCCATTTCTAAGAATATAAGGCATATCACACTATTTCTCCTTCCCCTTTGCTGTGTCGCCACAGAAAGGCCCCTCACTGTTGTTTGGCTCTGGCTAATTTTTCTGTTTTCTCCACATTCACTTCTTCCTGTCTATGATGCTCTCTGACTTCCTCATTAACCACTTGCCTCCTCAGCACGTGGATGGCTGATTATCTGAAGCTCAGGAGAACTCCCAAAGCACTTACCAGCTTTCCATTAATTTTCAGTTTTCTGAATTGACCTCTTCAATTCAACACTAGCTAGATTATCTTTAAAATATCATCTGCTATGTAATTCTTCATCCTTCTTTGATTTGACATTAACCATGTTGTGGACCTTTTGGAAAACTTGTGGGCTCAGCTTCCTATTATGTAAAGTAACAGTCAAGTGCACAGAGAAGCAAGTGAGATGGTGGTGGTGATGATGATGATGATGATGATGATGACGACAACCACAATAAGACAAAGATGAAAATGAAGATGAAGGAGGAAAGGAAGGGAAAGGGGATGGGAAGGAGACAGAGAAAGATGGAGGAGAAGGAGGAGGGAGAAAAGGAGGAGGAGGAGAAGGGAGACGAAAAAGAGGGAGGAGGAGGAGGAGGAGGAAGAGGAGGAGGAGGAGGAGGAGGAGGAAGAGGAGGAGGAGGAGGAAGAGGAGGAGGAGGAGGAAGAGGAGGAGGAGGAGGAGGAGGAGGAGGAGGAGGAGGAGGAGGAGGAGGAGGAGAAGGAGAAGGAGAAGGAGAAGGAGAAGGAGAAGGAGAAGGAGAAGGAGAAGGAGAAGGAGAAGGAGAAGGAGAAGGAGAAGGAGAAGGAGAAGAAGAAGAAGAAGAAGAAGAAGAAGAAGAAGAAGAAGAAGAAGAAGAAGAAGAAGAAGAAGAAGAAGAAGAAGAAAACAATGACTTAGAAGTATTATTAAAAGAGCAGAGGAACAGTCAGGGCACTGGAGAGATAGCTCAGATGTTAAAAGCCCTGAATGCTTTCTTAGAGAACCTAAGGTCAATGTCCTGCACCCACATTGTGGCTCACAACCATCTGCAACTCCAAATCTGGAGGATCTGCCATTCCTTAGTGATCCAGGCACACATATTATGTACAGACAAAACATTTATACATGCAAAAGTAAATCTAAGGTGTTTTTCAATTGCAGATATATTTTTATCATCAATAAAATGGAACTGACATTTTGGTCTAGTATAATTATGATTTTTGCCACTCTATCTTTTCATATGTGCACATTATCATTATCTCTAGACTGTTACTTTTTCAAGCTACTGAAACAAAAATTAATTCTCACAATAGCTTAACACTGTTTCTGGTACATTGATTATTTTTATTACTAACTGTATATTAGTTAACTTGTTCATTGCTATGACAAAATATCTGATGTAAGTAACCTAAGGAAGAAAGAAAGGGCCTTATTTTGGCTCACTGTTAGGTGACACTGTTCTTCCTGGTGGGGAAGCCCACTGATGCAGGTGCAGGAGGCATCTGGTCACATTGCATTTGCAGTCAGGAAACAGAGATGGATGAGTGTTGCTGAGAAACTGCTTTCTTCATTCTTACCAAGTCAAGAAACTGGCTAGGTTGGTAGAACTCCTCATAAAAAAAAGTGGATCTTCCATACTCTATGAAAAGATTCTAAGACATCATCATAGGCATACTGTAATAGCAATTGTTCTGTTGCTGTGATAAGACACCATGAAAAGAGCAACTTATAGACCTGACAATTAATTTGGGCTTCTGGTTCTATAGGGAGAGGAGTCTGTCATGGAGGGGAACCATGGCACCCAGCAAGCATGGTGTTCCTGAGCAGGAAACAGATTGAGCATATCTTTGACAACAAACACAGAGTACATAAAAAAGTTTCACAAGGATTTAAATTCTCAGAGTCTACCCCAGTGAGATATTTCCTCCAGGATGGTCTCACCTCCTAATATTCTCACACAGTGCTAGCAACTTGGATCTAAGTGTTTTCACAAACTGCTATAGGAATATTCTCTCATTCAGATGACCACACATACCTAGAGATATGTTTCCATGGTGACTGTAAATGTAGTCAAGTTGATTAGGAGGTGAACTATCACATATGCTAATATATAAAATCCATTTCAATGTCCAGATATGGGTAGCATCTTTTCACTAGAATCTCTCACTTGGATCCTATTAAGTATCTCTATATACTAACTAGGTGTAATGTATAATACATACACACACACACACACACACACACACACACACACACACACACATATATATATATATATATATATATATATATATATATATATATATATGCATGCTGACCCATGCATTTGACATGTTAGAAATTTAAGGGAGGCAACAGAAGATAAATTGGTAATTCAAGGTTACGTTTACATATGTCACATGCAATGTAAGCCTGATGACTAATTTTGTTTGTGAACATAATACATCTGGAAGAAGGAAGCTCAACTGAAAAGTTGGCCCCATCAGATTGGCCTGTAGACATTTTTTTTTTTTTGATTGGCAATTGGTGGGAAAAACCTAATCCATTGTGAGTGGTAGCATCCCCAAACAGGAAGACCTGGGCTATACAAGAAATGTAGCTATCTATAAAAATTGGAGCAAGCCAATAAGAAGCCTTCCTTCTCCACTGGTTTCTTCTTCAAACTCTTTCCTTGGCTCTTGATGAACTGCAGTCTGAAAGATACAATATACCCTCTTCTTCTCAAGTTGCTTTTGGTAGTAATGATTATCACAACAACAGAAATCAAACTAGAACAATGAGCCATTAAAATCAGAGCTGAGAACACTGAGCTTGTTTGGATATGAACTTGATTCTCTCATAGACAATTCCTGACGCTGTCTTTCCAAGAACCATGGCATTTCAGCACGTAAAGAACAGGCTGACCTTTAAAGGGTATGCTATGTTTGCTGATTTTCAACACTATTTGTGAGCCATGCTAACTATCCATCAGAACCTATAGTAACCAATTCCAGTCTAAATTCTTACTTGGTTCTTGTACTGATAGGTTAAATGCCTACGCCAAGTTTATAGTCAACAATTGGAAGGTTAGAATCCTTAAAAAGGAGCAGAAAGTGTATGCCTGGTTTTGAGTCTCTCAGTCTTTTGTTAGGAATACAGTTATGAATACAGAACACTGTATTTTATTAATATCTAGATGAATCTTTCGATTTATAGCCAAAGAATAGCTAATATTAGTGCTCAAATTCTTGAAGCTTACATAGCCTATATGCTCAGTAATGCCAAAAAAATCCAAACTCATACCAAAATATGTGCTTAAATAAAAAAAAATTCTAAAAAACCTGATAATGATGCTGGTGAGATGGACCAGCATGTAACAGACTAAACACTAAATTCAATCCTTAGAACTCACATGATGTAAAGAGAAAACAAACTTGTATACACCATTCTTCCTTGCATCTTCATATTGTGGCATGTCATTCTCATACACTACATGTAAATTAAATGATATATTTGTTAAAAAAAAATCTTAGGTCCAGCAAGATGGGCCAGAGGGAGAAGGTGTTAGTCACCAAATCTAGACATCTGAGATTGATTTCTGAGACCCACATGGTAGATGGAAAGATACACACAGAATAAATAAATCTATGGAAAGGAAATTAAAAAGAAAGTGAAAATAACATTTATTCTAATTAAATCAGGTTAGTTCAATAGAATATTTTCATTATATAAAGTTGAAGTTGCAGTATCAAACTGGATTCTAAACAGGACTTTGTAAAAAAATTTTGGATCATCTTGGAATCCCTACTTTTTTTTATTATTAATTTGATTGTATGCATAAGTATCTTGTGAAAACGTATGAAGATGTTATCAATTTGCAGATCAGGAATCTTATGACATTCTGTCTTTGTCTCCAACCTTTATTTAATATCAAATGCAAATTTTTCCATCCAAATTGTTATCTATGAGTTTGTCATTCAAGTCCAACATATATATGTGTAAACGTTTATGTATATGTATATCTATGTGTGTATATATATGTGTCTGTGTGTGTGTGTGTGTGTGTGTGTGTGTGTTTCCTTATCAATTCTTTCTAAGGTGAGTAGAATTTGCTTACTACTTAAAACAAAAACTAAGAAAAAAAATTAAAGTTATTTCTCCTGTACTCATATATGTACTCATATAAAAACATTATAATGACTATCATCTTTTAGATACAGAATATATACCATTTAGCTTTGTTCTATAGAGAACTCACAGGGGTCCCAATATTTGTTACCAAACAACACTAACACCATGAAAATTGATGAAACCTTTTCTGGAAGATTCTGAGGTCACAACCTTGCTGCTTCCTGTTTGTAAATACACAGAACAGGATCTAATTAGACACAAGAGGAAATGCTGCCTGGGGAATATATCTGGAATACACAAAGGTGTATTCAAGGCCGTGCTGAAAGAGACTGGTGTTTTGTTACATGATACGCCTATTTTTATTTCCCTCTAAGCTTTATGGAATAAATGGATGTCCACCAAAGAATAGAGTCATCAGGGTTGAGTTCAGTTACATGTGTCAGGAATAAATGGGGAGAGACTGTCTAGCATGAAGCACCTGCTTCATCGTGAATAATACACAAAACCATCGAGCCCTATTACAGTGTAGCATCTCAATCAGAATTGAATGAACATGATCTGCTGTGGGTTTGCCTTTGTATAAAATTTTCTAGTTGCAATGATAATCATTGTGGCATATAAAATTTCAGGGGACATTGGATTACCAAGATGGAAGTTTTACAATTGGCCTACATCACTCAAGCAAGGACTGGAAAAGTATCTTACAAGCTATCCTTTCACACTGGCCATTAAAGAAAACCATAATAATTTTCAGTGCTAGCAGAAGCTAAGAGTGTGTAAACTAAATGCTCTCAATAATCCTATGGGCTTTGAAGAAATATCTTCTTGATAGAAAGATGTTTTTCACTTGTTCTAGGCCTACAATCATTGTTATGAAAAAAAATCAATCTACATGACACTATACATTCTTAGATAAAAAAGTAGAAAGTTACCACAAATAACTACTGTAATACCATTGCATAGATGAAGTTAGAAACTGACAACTTTTTTCTCTTACTACATGTATGACACACTGATGATGTCACATATGACAAAAATTACCATGCTGAATAACAATAAGCCCATTATATACGAAAAACCTGAGTCAACCATTTGAGGTCACGCTTTGTTTCTTGTAATACGTACAAGTCCTGAATTTTAGAAGTGATTTGTCAGACATATTTTGATTTCCTCAATATATTATTAGGGAAATCATGTTTCATTTTTATTTAATTGGACCCACTACTTAAGAAATACTGGAAATCCAGAAAAGTTAAGTTTGTACTAAGTGCAGTGTGAAGATTTTCAACAGAAGTTAGGGCAAGCATGACAGGAAGACAATTGACCTCTCCTTTGAAGAGAAACTTTAGCTTTTCAACTTTATCTTAACAATGGAGTCACCCATGACAAAAATGAAGGTAGCATTTAAAAAATAAAGTGAGCATTTGAAAAAAGAAGGTAGCATTTGAGGTGATTTACTTAAACCAAGCCTAATAAATGATAGTTGCAATTATTGCATAGATTTGTATATTTGTATGTTGTAGAGTTAGGAATGGACTCATGTCTTTGAAAATAACAAAGTAATACAACCACAATTGTGTGTGTGTGTGTGTGTGTGTGTGTGTGTGTGTGTGTGTGTTTACATGTTGGCATGTTGATCCAACTACACTGTTGTTCTTGAATCTTACTTATGAATTAGACCACACAGAAAGAGATGTGATGTGCTTAGCAGGGAGGAGTGAAAAGGGATAGAACGAAATTGCTGCCTGTATCCTTATTGAACCTACAACCTCACAGTCTTTATATACTTTCCTTTTCAATTGAGCCAGATGGCCTCGGGCAATAAAACGGCAATTTGAGTTGCTTCATTTATTTTACATTTTCTGCCATTAAAGTCCACCAGTGAAAACAATTTAATAATGGCTAACCTCAAAAATATTAAGCAAAGCCTAAAAATACATTTCACTCTCTAATTGTGTTCCCCATTAGAATTCAGGTCACATGGAATAGATGTGGTAAGTAAAATGCCATTAAGTTGACATAAGGTATTCCTTAATGTAGGATGCTTTGTGTTTGTGGAGCTTTGATAAACTGCAATGGAGAGCTTGCAATTTAGAAAATCTGGAATAGAATATTGCTCCAAACATATGTGATTTTCACTCTTGCTTTCATGTTGCAGAAAGATTTTTCTATCCAGAAGTAGATAGATTTGTATGCTTCAGTTGTAAAGCATACAAATAAAATCTGTATAGCATCTCCTTTACTCTCATTGTTCATAAACCACTACTTGTTCAAGAGAGGAGAATATTCTTCCTGCCTCTTTACCAATGTTTCCCTAGCATCTACATTCTCCAATGAAGAAAAAAATTAAAGACAATATTCTCACTGACTTCTTTATTGAAAATCTTTCCCTTTAACTCCTCTTGTTATATTTTTTTACCTTGAGATATGGTAAATAGATAAATAAACTCTAGCCATTTTTAGATGTTATAAATGTATATACATATCATTTCATAATTTAAATGTGCAATCATCTGTTATCTAATATATAATATCTACCCATATATAAAAATAGAAATTGACACAACACATAATAAACATATGATAAAGAGATAAATGATAGATTCGATATATAGATTGTAGTTGATAAATTGATGAATGAATAGAAGATAGCTAGATATATAGCTAGATAGATAGATAGATAGATAGATAGATAGATAGATAGAAAGAAGAATAGACAGACGACAGGTATATATTAAGGTCTCTGACATGTATCACTGTATAGAACAGGCTGGCATCAAGCCTGCCTTTGCCTCACATCCAATTATTTTCCTTTCTTTTTAACTAAAGGAAAGCAAATTTTTATAGGTTGAGTCTTTATTGTAGACCATGTAAGTATGTCTGAAGAAAACCTGGGGTGCTCAGTAGTAGCCCTGGCAAATTCTGTACAATCATACCGTTATTTAATTTTCATCTTGAGAAAATATCAAGCAAAAAAAGAATACTCAACTTTATCTGATATGTTATTTCTACATATATGCCTCCCTAACAGAGTAAAATTATCTAGGTTTTAATAGTTTACAGGTGGTTCATGCATTTGAAAACAGGCATGTTTGTGTAGATAAAACATATCCCTAAACTAGTCTTATTTAAATTTCTGAGTAACATAAATGACTCTGTAGAGGACAGCAGCTAATGGAACACACCACTATAGTTGCAAATTTTGAAATATGTTAATTAGCATCTTTCATGTGACCTCTGTAAAGCCTTACAGCTGAGACAACTGAAGTTCAAAATCAGTCACCTGTCCAAGAAGAGAAGTCAAATTCTGGTTTCCTTCAAGCAACTTAATGCATGATCTATGCAACCCTTTGCCCAAATTAGCTCCCAGAATAGGTATTATACCTTAAAATTTCTAGGAACTCTCATAAATATAAGTCAAGTGAAAATATATGATTTATGTCCCAATTATTCTTGGTAGCAAGTTATGTTTCTCTAACTTTCATTACTGAAAATAGAAAGTATAAAAATTGGTTTTTAAAAAATGTATTTGAAATCAAAAGGAAGAATACAGAATAGACAAAGGAGATGAGAACAATTCTTGAAATCACTGGTTCCTAGGTTAGCATCCCTTTGAAAACATACTTAATATAGCTAACAAAGAAAATAAAGATTTCAAAGCCTTTTTTTAAAGGGATAATCTTGTTGCTAGCAGGTATATGCTGCTGTACATTGTTATTGCAGGGTTCTCGGTGCCTAGTGCCCAAATTACCTATGTCTCCATAAGAAATGAATAATATCATTTTATATAATGCTTTCCCACTAGGAAAGTGAGGAGTTTAGGTCCACACTATAGATCATGGTGGATAATTGTCATCTTGGATACTGGGCTGAGGTTTATATAACAAGCTACTCTTAAGACATTAAATCAGTTTGTTCTCTGTTTTCCTTGGAGCTGAGTCACCATGCACCCTTCTGACTCGTCCTCTCCCAAGGGTTTTAAGAAATGGCTGGTGGCCAACAGAACATAGTTCTTCAAAAAGTGATAGTATGTCTGTGATTTCAAATTCTCCGAGTAGAACATTCAACCCTAAATTGGACAATTAATAACTTGAAATCAAAACACTACACCTATTTTTCACTTCTGATTTGAATTGCTAAAAGATTAGTTGTGATTTGAGGTTATAACCTCTGGGCTCTAAGCAAACCAGATCTATGAATTGTAAAGTTACACAGAGACTCCCATGAATCAATAGCACTTCCTCAGGAAGCTACTGCTCACAGACTTATTAAACAATGATGTCACCATGGGGCACACTTAACATGGGCAGATAGATGGACATGCAGTTCATGTAGCTCAAACTAAAACCAGCTAATAGGGATAGATTTCCGTGTATGTGATAGAACATTTTAGCTTCTGATTTTTGAGGACACTGTTCTGAGAAATTATATTAAATGCAGCTCGAGCCAAGAGAGCAATTTTTCCTTTTAAATGAGGTAGAAATAAAGCAAGGTTATAAAACGTCTCTCTTCAAGGGAAGCATCTGGAGAGAGTTGCATAATACTAATAACTGAATCTGGTGTCCAGAAATTCTGATATATTGGGTTTCAAATACAATAAGGGCATGGGGAATCGAAAATCTCCCCCAGGTGATTCTAATATGTCACCAAGGATGCTGACTATCGGATTAAAGTGATGTGGGAGAGAATGCGACATGGCAAGGACAGAGGAAATAGATTAAGGAAGTCATGGCTTCTGTGATAACAATAGCAAAGCAACCTGGGACCAAACCCCATGTCCTCTGACAGCAAACAGATGAATCAATGAGTTTATTGTGAGACTAATGCCTCGTTATTCTTTGATGAGAAGATAAATAAACCCAAGCTTTATAAGTTTACAGATCTCTCAAGTACTATGTCGATTTTGGGGGTGGAGGCTGTAAGAGAAAACATTTAAAATGTCCATTGCATGAATTTCAAAAAAAAAAAAAAGAAAGAAAGAAAGAAAAGAAAAGAAAGAAAGAAACAAAGAAAGAAAACTTAATTAAGAGACACACATTTATTTAGAAGTTATAAATAAGAGTAGAATAGTAATGAATGCAAAGTTTAGGGTACAAACTAGTGTTCTAATCTCCAGGATTGAGTGTATGAATTTGGGTGGTCAGGAGAATATTTTAATGAGAGATCTCTCTATAAAACCAGCTGCAATCCCTCTGTGATCACTTTCTCTCGAACCACCCCGGGAAGCTGATTCATTCATTAGCAGCAAGAGGTTGTCTAACAGAAAGCAGGTGTGTTAATACAGTTTGAAGGTGTGACTATAAACAAAGAAGGGAAACAGAAAATGTGCAGGAGGTGGGAGGATGGGAAATAAAAGGTAACTCTCAGGCATTCTAAAGATGACTGCTCTACTGAGTTAATGCGGAGTGTGGATGGAGTGTGGGCAAGGACCCTCTGTATTCTATTCTAAATGAAAATAGATATCCCCCCTCTTGTGTGATTGGATGTGGTCACAAGGCTTTCTAGCTCAGAGCTAGGAGGCTTGCTCGAGTTCAAGTTGCTTCTCATTACCTCTCTACCCACAAGGTTTTAGTCTTTTTGTTGTTGTTTTGGTTTGTTTTTTCTTTTTTCTTCAAAGAAAATGGTAGTGATAATGTTGAAATTGCCACATCTCTCTTAGAGTCCCTGACACAGGTGAAGTACTCAGTAGAGACTGACAATTACATCTGCGTTTGCATTTCATGTATCATTTGGCTCCTTACCCTGGTACATATGCATCCTCAGCTTCATCTGGTCATAGCCAGATCCCAAACTGAATTCTGTGAACTCTTAACACACTGTGTGAAAAATGGAGAGACTCCCATTTCACATTCCATAGCAAAAGCTTAGACATACCCAAACTGCATTTTGAGTTCCTGTGCAACTCTACTCTGGGGTGCTACACAAATTCCTCAATACATTTTCCTATGTAACAAGCGGAAAGCTCCTGTTTACACTGAATAGCTTTCTTATTTCTATATCCAAACAATGAAGAAGAATATATAACCAATGCCCTCCTCTGACAAGGCTCTCTCTTGTGATTCTTGGACGAGCATTGTGAATGTCCTCTAGGAGTTTCTGAAAACCAAACTCTGATCTACCAGAACCATACAGAAGCATAGAATGTACCTTAGCAAATCTCTGAATGTTTCTTGGACACGGCAAACTTAAAGAAGCAAGGTTCTTCACTTCCAAATGTAGGAAGCACTACTGGGCTCAAACACTTCTCAAAAAAAAATTTTTTTTAAACTTTAGCAGATTATAACTGGCTCCATTACAAGCATGATAAACTTATTTTTCTCAAAAGGAGTCTTCTAAAATGGGTTTCTCTCTGACACCTAGCCTCACTGAATAACCTTCTGGAGTGTCTCTAACTACTGATAAATGTTCACACTAAGTGAAGGTCGAATGGTCAGCTTTAAAAGGGACATTTACACCGCCCCCCATTAAGATTCAAGGAACTTTGCAGAAGAGGGAGTGGAAAGAATGTAAGAATGGGGACCTGGGTAGAGGAGATGGAGATGCTATCTTCAGGGCATGGCAGCCTCTGTAAACATGATATCATAGCAGCTGCTTCTGCTTGCAGTTGGCCTGAACAAGACTCGGGTTGTCAATAGTCACTCATGGATTGGGATGGAGCTAATGAACCCTTTTCTCTCTCTACTAAACTATTGGCTATTGTTAGGTTCTCAGAGAGGGTCAAGCACTGTCTTCAGTTGTGGATTCACCCAGTAGGTGAGACCATCAGGTTACAAAGGACAGTTTCAAAACCATGGTCACACAGACTCTCCTGCTAATATTAGTGAGTCGTAAAGCAAAACATTGTGGATATGGGTAAGGGGCCTGTTGAGAGGTACAGGGAACAGCAGAAGAAGGAGAGAGATAAAAGAGGGTGAGGAATGAGACTAAACAGAATACATGAAATACATGTATGAAATTATCAAAGAACCAATGCAATCAATTTTTAAAATGAATAGCTTTTCATTTTTATCTTCTCTATTATCCTTTCTTTGGCTAACTCAGTGTTATCATCCTAGCCAAGAGAGAGAGGATAATCTTTCAATTGAGAATCAGTCAAGAAGAATAAATTTATTTTGTTCCCACTGACTCAATGTGGGTGACAGCTTAGTTTGACAATCTCAATTGAGGTGACTTGAATTTGAGCTGCTAAAAGTATAAATTCATTAGTGGTTGGGAATGAAAGTGGGAAGTCCCTCTCTATTCTCCTTAGGGTGGGATAATCCTGTTCAGAATGATGGCAAATCACCTTTCCTTTTTCAAAAACACTATTGGTTTTTATTGAAATCACTTTCCAGACAAGTGAATACATTTCACAGTCTGATCTCTTCGGAGAAGTTTACCTCTTGCTAATGTAACAATGTTGCTTTATGTCACTGCCTATTGCATCTTCGTTTGTGTTTTGTAGACAAAGTGAACTCAACCTGTGTGCAGCCAATAATCTGATTATGACTTTACTATCCTGCCTCTTAAAATTCCAAATAAAGAAGATGAAACTAAGCTATAAGTACTTTGCTTTTGAAAACAAAAACAGGGCGGTGGTGGCGCACGCCTTTAATCCCAGCACTTGGGAGGCAGAGGCAGGCGGATTTCTGAGTTCTAGGCCAGCCTGGTCTACAGAGTAAGTTCCAGGACAGCCAGGGCTTGATACAGAGAAACCCTGTCTCGAAACCCCCCCCCCCCAAAAAAAAAAGAAGAAAAAAGCAGTTTGAGCTCGCTCCTAAAGAGTTCTGCCATTTTGAGAGGGGGTGAAGACTTCAAGAGGTGAAGTTCTTTAGAGGCAGTAACTCTCTGGGGGAGGATAGGGCTTCCTGATTTTGAAGAATGCACTTGATGCCTGATCTCTTCCTTTCTTTCTGCTTCCTGTTCATCATTCCATGGGCAGCCTCCTCCTCCACATGCCCCTCTTGTCAAGATACTCACTCCTGAGAAGGAATCTGTTGGAACGATCGTAGAAAGCCATTTGTTCTGGCAAAGATTTTTGTCTACCTATTTTTTTCTGTCTTCATCCTGTGTGGGAGGCTTACTGTAAAAGTCACGGACTAATTAATTTGGCAGAGATGTCTTCCTTTTTTATAAATTGAAAATATTTTTGATAGAACATATTCTGGCTAGGGTTTCCCCTCCCTCATGCCTCCCTTATAGTATAAGACCCGAAGTAAAAGATTGAAAAGGATAAAAAAAAATGTTCAAAGAAATCATTGAGTTTGCTCTGTTTTGACCATCTACTTTTAGGCGTGGGGTTTGTCCATTAAGTGTGGTTTGTCTGTAGAGTGAAAAATTATAAAGGCCATTTTATGAAATATGTGTAGATTTTTTGCCTTACAGAGCTCAGAACTGAAAATAAGATTTCAGGCCTTCACATTCCAGGTGAAGGACACTTGCTGGATTACATTCCCCAAGCCTCGACCAAGGCAGGAAGGCATTCCTGACTACAGATAAAGATCCTACCACCTAGGTGGGGCCATAGCCGGAAAAAGTAAAGATAGTAATCTGAAATGGCAGAATAGGACACAATAGCATGGTGAAAACCACATTTTTGAAAAGAATGAGTGTGCAGAGTGATCTCACATGACTCTAGATCATTTGGGCTAGATTCTCTGAAATGTTCCACTGTTCTTGGTTACCCCTCCCTTGGTCTTCCCAGTGCTATGTTCAAAATTTGTAAAACAACCAATCATGTGTAAGCGCGCGAAAATGCCTTCCTCCCCCCACCCCATGCTATAAAAGACCCTTTAACCCACCACACGGGGCCAAAAACCCTGCTCTTAGAGCTAAAGAGCTTGTCGTTTTTGACCTCCGGCTCCTCCCCTAATAAACCTCTGCTGATTGCATCCAGGTATGGTTTCTTGTGATTTTTGGGTGGTCGCGATTCCGGAGGCTTGAGGAAGGGTCTCCCGAGTATGGGGGTCTTCATGTCTACCCCTTGAGATTCCACTGGATAAAACTCTTTTTTTTTTTTTTAGAAAGTGATTGCCATTTAGAGATAACTTCTTAGATAGGAGTGGGGGCACGTATCCACTTCCAGTGTTGGTTCTGGAACCCCTTTTGGCTTGGATCTGTGCAGGCCCTGGGCATGTGGCAAAGGAAATGTAAATAGATGAGTGCATTCAGGCCTTAGTATAGTTCAGCTAGCTATTTTCAGTCTGGTTTTCAGTGAGACTTGGAGCAGAAAGCAGCGTGGAATTGTTGTAGATTCATCCTTTAGACGATATAGAGTTGTCTATAGAGAGAGACGTCTATACACAGTTGAGATTAATGAATATAAGGTTTCAGGGAGATAAGAGTGGGCTAACACAAAGCAGCATTCTTTTACATTTTTTTTTCATTTATTTATTCTACATACGAGAAAAATAAACTCACACAGAGCTATGTGCATCCGACTTATTTCACTTAACACCACGATTTTCAATGTCGTTCCTTTTGTGTGTGAAAAATCAAGAGAAAACACATTGTATTGCATGATAGCAAGATGCTGGCAGGCATCTCAGGATTTGGGGAGACCTTACCCACCCCAACTTCAACTTCAGCGGTGTGAAAGTATGAGTGGGTCTGAAAGATTTTCCCTTGAGAAGAGAGGACTATAAAGGTGCCTTGCTCACGCAGGGCTTGATGTCGAAAGAAATGCCTTTTTATATTCAGCAACAATCCACAGAGACCTGACTACTGATCAAGCTGACAGTGTGTCTTGATGCCATTCACATGGTGTTTGTTTTCCAGAACTTCATGAGGCAACCGTTGTGGTATCTTGGAGTCTTCTACTAATATTTACAAAGAAATCCTGAGAGTCCACCTACCATGTGAGAAGGCCAGGGTCCCTGTAGGATGCTGTAGTGCTTTGATATTTGATGCTTAAAGGTAAAGCCTGTGTTGCAGTAGCTCTTAAGGAAGCGTGTCATGCTAACAATATAAAATATCTGTGGAGAAAACTCCCAAAAGCTAAGAAGCTATTCTACTAGAAACAGTTGTAGCCTATAAAAGTCCAGAACATCAGCACAGGACCACCCAAGTCTGTGGAAGTTTATATCACTATACCATGTGACCAGTATGCCAGATATGGAGCTAAAGGATCTAGTGCTTTCTCAGAATTTACATCTATCAGATGCCAGTCTTAATTTTATTTCCACTCTCATTTTTTTTTTAGTGCATCCTCATAAAATGGAAAAGTTATTATGTAATTATGCACTGGAATGAGATACATTTTACAAACTGGCTCATATCTAAGAATTTGCCTTGAGTGTCAGAAGAGTGTCACACTTAAAGACAAGCTTCAATTTGAGCTTTTCAACCACATTGGCACTGCTAAGATTTTTTGGAGACCCATGGAAATAAAGTAAAATCGTGATTTTATTTTGAGATAGATGTGGGAAATTGCCCGTTTTAGAATGTGCTGTTATGACTTGAATATGAAGTGTTTCCCATGGATTCACACTTGAACACTTGGTCCCCAGCTTTTGGCATCACTTGCCATGGTGGTACAAGCCTGAGGATGTCGAATGGAGCTAGAGGAGATGATGATGGGTGACAGTATAAAGTCATACCAGCTCCTGGTTCCTTTCCTGTCTTCCATGAGGTGAACGGAACCCACTGCATAAATAAATACACATCCCCATTACTATATGATCACAGGCTGAGGGTAATAAGAACTATACAATCATAGTCTTGACTCTCTGAAGCTGAGATCCAAAACAAATCCCACTTCTTTTGTTTATATGTGACAGGGTTTCTGCTTCAGTGATGAAGAAAAACCATCTAAGAGCTAACTCCACTCCTATTGACCGACCTGAGAAAATAAAGTTTGGTTTGGTTTTCTTTAGTTTTACTTTGCTCTGAAGAGTGTAGTGTAGTAAGGGTATTTAGGTTGGTCCAGAATTTTTAACTGTGTTCATGTTTAATCCTTGTTAAATGCTATCATCCTCATTCCAGCAAGCTTACCTGTGACTTTCATATATTGCTTTATGGAACCAGATTCTTCTTATGCAAAACATCTTCAAAGGATCATGTAATTCTCAACTCTACAACATTCCTCCTGGAATAAATTATGAACTGCTTTTCAGGACTGGTATCCTAACTCTTTCTTCTACCCTACTATATATACAGTCACTTCTTTTGAAATAGCAGTGACGAGTCAGCTACATGTCTTTATCTTACAAATCCTATATAATTCCTTAAATATCTATGACCATGGCACAATAGGCTGACCTCAAAATCAGATGTTCAGATGTTCTTTTTCCTTTACGTCCATTCACCTTTGGCTAATGCTTCTTCATAAAGGCAAAAGAGGCCAGTGTTGTCTGGATGTTCTAGCTGTGTACTAGAGTGAATGACTAAAGATGTTCCCTCTTTTTTTCCTTCTGAGTATAAGATGAGAGACAGGCAGAGTATATGAAGGGGGATGACGAGAGTCAGCTCACAAAGGCTTTAGTATCTCAAGACATAGCATTTCCTAAATAAACTGGGTTTGCAGCTCATACCCTAGTTACACGGGGGGCTGGGGGAAGAAAGACCAGTGTAACAGACACCAGATGGAAATTGCTTTGCTGGCTTCCCCCCAAACAAGCCCTCAGCTGTTACTTCTGCCATGACTGTTTCCAGTGAAATTTTTAGGCTTCACCTGTTGATGAGCAAGAGAGAATTCTGTTCCTTCCCCCAACTTGAGTTCCATCTCCTTTTTAACCTCTCCATGAAAAGGCAGCAGCCTGAACTCTGAGGAATCACTCGCTATTCTGAGTGGCCTGCCAGAGTTCAACCTGTGGTGTCTACTGTAGGGTCATAAAGAGACAAGGCTTTCCAATCCAAACAGCACATTGCTTGTTCCCAACTCTTTCTGCATCTTATGGAGATGAAGGAACTGCAGGACAGTAGTTCTCAGTTTCTCCTGGATGTTTCTTTTGGTCCCTCTTTTGAAATCTTTTATTTTCAGAACATGATAGTAGATTGCCCAAGATCTGGGTGCTCATCACCATTTTGATATCCCGATATGAGAGAGAGAGAGAGAGAGAGAGAGAGAGAGAGAGAGACAGAGACAGAGACAGAGACAGAGACAGAGACAGAGAGAGACAGAGAGAGACTGGGGGGTGCTCAGGTTAGAACAAAACAAAGAATCTGTCCCTCTGCCTCTAAAGGTCAGATTTCTGAAACTGAATTTAAATGAGAAAGAATGAGCCAGGAAGATTTTAAGCCAGAGAAAAGACTCTTTCATTGTTATTTTAGAAAATCACCACATCCACTGGCTTACACCACTGGTTTGGTTATATTTTGCTCGAAGATAATAAATTCTATTGACACAGCATCTGACATTTAAACTATCTCCTAATAGATCTCTAAGCAGCAAATAGATGTAACTCAGCCTTCAAAGATGAAGGATTGACAGACAAGATATTGGATCTTATCAGTATAATAAAGTTAATTAAAATGTTATCAAATATTAGGCCCAACTTGTATAATATCCATGTGCTCTGCATGTGACCCACAATTTTCTGTTGAAATCCATTATAAATTCTACTTGAGTTTGTCTGGCTAGCTCATCATTACTATGAATTGAAATGGCCTTTCAAATAAGCCAGCATGTCTCTCCATCTTTCTCCTCTGGCTAGAGGGTGACCTCTCTTTCTACTTTTCAATTGATGTCATGGAAAACCACTTATCTTTTCATTCCTGTGCCCGATTAGTCCATGCACATGAATTCCTGTATGCTCCACCATCTGCTCTTCTCTCAGACTTACTTTCATGGAATCCTGTTTACTTCTTGCATTTCTCCTATAGGTAATTTTTCAGTTTACCCTTTGAATTGTGTGATCTCTCTACTTTAGCTGGCTCACACACACTTCAGCTTCTATGGATTACAGTGTTTCTACCAAACAATAAAACTTGTAACTAAGATCGCCTTCCAGCTTCTATTTTGTTTCTTTTTCACATTTATAATGAAGCACCTCTCTCCTCTCTTCTTCTGGACATTCTTCCCCCTCTCTCATATTTGTTGTCCATTAACATATATTACGATACATATTTATGTTAAGTGGTATGACCTCTCTTCACTTCTCACTAAGAGCTCCTCTAGAGAGAAGAAACAGTTTCGGGAGAAGGGATTTAGGATGCTAGGCATAGGCACAGGACCAAATGAAATCACAGACATAATTTGCCTCCACAGAAAATAGTCATAGCAAGAAGAAACACTTTCAAGGCTTAGAATACTCAAAGGGGGAGGACAGTCATTGTTCTATGATGTTTCTGCAGGAAATATTGGGCTCCAACACTCTAGGGGTAAAAGTTACAGAAATATCCTAGCTGAGTGCCTTCAGGAGTCTGTGAGAGCTGTTTTCCTCAACCATACTGACTGTAGTGACAAGGAAAGTCTTTCCTTCAAGTTAAGTTTTTCAAAAGTCTTACAAACAAGGGAAAATGTGGCATTACAGGCCTTGTTACTGAGAACTAAATCTGCCTGTGCATGAGAGGAAGGAAGGTTGTGTCTCTAGAGAGACAGCACTTGGTATAGAACAAAAGACAGAACGAGAGCTTAAAGAGGAATGGAAAGGGGAAACTTCAGTTAAAACCCAAAACCCATCACTGAGGGCACCCCAAAACTGCCATCCAGATCTGAAGACAAGGAAGACAATCTCTATTTCAATCTCTATATGCATAAATAAAGTTGATACATTCATTAGCATCTATACACAGGCACCCTGTGTTTAACACCACCTAGAACCTAGCAGGATTATTTTGTATAATTGTTCTGTTACCCAAGGACACAGTATGAAGGGTCTTATTGCCATCATCCCTTCCCCACACACATACTGTATATAGTGCATAATTAACAGAGGCATGGAAGGCTTCTCCCCAGCAGAATTTTATTTTAACTCATGAAAATAAAACAGTTTTCATAAAAATATCATTTTTTCCTTGTACTTCTAATGGAATGCTCTTATAGCACTCGACTACCAGAATTATCATGAAATGCAGCAGCTTTGAAAGATCCTTAGACTACGTGCTGTGTGTTTTCTGAATCTGCTGTGGTTGCAGTTAGTGCTATAAACTATAGCTCTTTAACCAAGCAAGGCTACCATGTCTGACACCATGCCAGATATACAACCCTTCCCTACAGATAGATCCTGTGTTGAAGCCACCACACACACCACCCTGTAGAGGTATGTTACCTTATGTAGAAGTCAAACCTCTGGTTAAGGGTAGCATTGATTTTAAAAATGATTTTTACAATAAAATGATTTTTTGTTTCATTTTATATGGAAATTGGCTTTGTATAATATTGAATATTGACAAATGAGATATGGACTTTGCATACTATTTAAGTTTATTATATTTTCCCTGAGCTCCCGGGAAGTATATACCAAATAAGTGATTTGTTTATAAAGAATCCTAAAAATTTAGGGCTAGAGAGATGGCTCAGTAGTAATTGGGCTTACACATTTGCCGCTTTTGCAGAGGATCCAGGTTTTGTCTGCAGAACAAATGGCTCACAGTCACCTGTAACCCTAATTTTGAGAGATCTGAGACCCTTTCTTGGCAGGCTTACCACCTGCACACATAAACTTATATAGACACGTAAAGATCAACAATATACACACAAATGAAAATAAATAAAAACAAAAGCAAATAAACAATTTTAAATTTTTTCTAAAAAACAATAAACAAAAGAGAAAACCCAAAATGTACGTGAGACTGTAGAAAAAAAATGACTAACAAATAAAGACACTAAATTTGAAGTCCACGTAAGAAGAATAGCTCAACTTCATTTGTCACAATGGATATACAAACTATATCCCAAAAGAGAAAACATGCATGTTTAACATGATACCTGATTTAAAAAGAACAAAACAATAGCAAAATGAACAAAATTGACTGGCCAGGTGCAGAATGACTCCTGAGCATCATACATTACCTTGGAGCTATCAATTGGTGTGACCAGAGAGACTCACAAGCAGTATCTAGAAAGAATAAACATAAGGTAGCAATGTCACCCCAGGAGAACAACTATAAAAATGTGAGCACGTGCTCTCCATTAAATGTCTATACGAATTCTCAGACCAGTGTCCACAAACACAGAAAATTAAAAATAAAACTTGTCTGTGACCAAATGTATTACTTAACTTTTCTCATCCTTCTGACAGAGTTCATGACAGAGTCAATTTAAGAAAAGAAAGGTCCCCAGTTTAAGGGGACATTGTCACTGTGATAGAAAAGGAATACTTGCTAGTGGGAGTTTACAGGTCGGGAAGCAGAGAGTTTGGGTGGGAAATGGAACCAGTTTACAACCCTCAAGAGCATACCCTTAGTGGTCCACTTCCTCTATCAAGTTCTTACTATAAGCTCTTCAATAGTCAAAATAATGATACTAACTGAGAACAAAGTGTTCAAACCTATAAGCTTATATGGGGTGTTTTCTCTTAAACCAGGATAGTCCAGTTAAGTATTAAAAGGTTCCAGAAAAAAAAAAAACCTGTTTTTAACTTTATAATTTTTAGAGAGCTTCTGCTGAGTCAGTCTATGAAGTTGTATGAAGAGGAACCAGAAATGTGAGCCTCTTGCCCTACTGGATAATCACCAATTTATAAAGTAGTCTTTACACAGTTAGCCAATCAGAATTTCAATCAAGCCTTTATACTGGAAACAACCCATAGTATTCAGGAAATATAAACTTGTGCAACCTCACCATGGAAGGACATTCAACAAAATCAGGAATATGGAAAAACATGCAGATCAAAGATCTGGTTTCTCTGGTAAATAAATTATAAGTAAAACAACAACGGGGAGAACGTTTATCTTTTACTAATTCATGAAGCCTCACAATTGTTCTGCGTTTTCTATGTCAGCGTTCTGTTCCACAGTTCAGTATTATGTCTCGAAGTGCCTATCAGAGGGGACACAAAGACTAATATATACCAAAATCAGTCTCCTCAAAAGGACTGGGCAGATGAAATCATACATTCAGTTTAATGTTGTAGATTCTGGAGAGATGAGATGTTTAGGTCAAGAAAGGTAAAATCCAGCTTTCTGGGTATGTAGAAGGCACCTGAATTATAATTAAACATCCTCTGCTCATGCTTCAAGACAAAGAGGAACACATAGCAGCTCATGCTCCCAAGTCACCCTTACTCACATCCTATGATTCCATAGGGGAAAACCACACACCAAAAGAACTTGCAAGGTTATCTAATTGTACCACATTCAAAACAAATAAAACTTTAGCCTATCAACACAATTGCAGATCATATTACTTTTAAGTTGTGGACAGTATGGTTGGGTCTTATTATTCTCTTTACCATCTCTTGGTTTTCTTAGCTGCTTACATATAATTCTCTGAGTACACAGATGCAAAGCTTTTAAAATGAAGGATTCTTATAAGGACTTACCCGTCTTTGTCTGCTGCAATTTTATAGGTACCATATTCCTTCGAATTGAAGTCATTGAAGACTTAAGACAGTATCCTTGGTCAATACAATGTTAAGAATGAATGGAAATGGGATATGAAAATTAAATTCAACTGAAAGTTTTTCTTTCTGTAGATTTTCCTCTCAGCATTTATAAACTGTTTTACATATATGATGCATACTTATGAAGTATAATAAGATAATTTGATATATGCATGCAATGTATAATGATCAAATCTAGATAACTTACATCTCCATCTTTTAAAAAAATATTTACCAAGTCCTCATAGTGGATAAAATAATATTTGTTCCATGTGTTAGAAACATTACAGGGAAACTCCCAAAGCCCCATCACTGTCTGTGCCTGAGAGATGAGTACACTACATAATCATACCTCTGGGGTTATGCAAGTATATCATGTATAATCATAGAAAACAATTTGCAAATGTGCTTGGACTCACACAGACAATGAGAGAGAGAGAGAGAGAGAGAGAGAGAGAGAGAGAGAGAGAGAGAGAGATCACACTAAGGATAAGGCACGATAAGATGGTTCCAGAGAAACAAGGGAAAGATTGTAGCACAGCAACATTGTCTGAGTTCTCACAGGAGTGAAAAGCCGTCTGTGGTAGCTGTAATGTGTGGAACACAAGGCCCAGCATGGCCACAGAAGTGCAGGTCAAGTGCCTTTGATCTTCAAAGACCTTTTAAATTTATGAGTTGGGGACACAAGACAAAGCTGGGTGGGTGACCACAGATAATAATTTGGAGCAGTACAAAATTCAGTGTACAGTGAATGCTCAAACCTTTGAAATGCCATAGCAATTGATAGAAAGGGAGAGCCCTCTTATTATAAAGACTTAAGACAGAAAATAAGACTTTAGTTTGAACTCAGAGGGTAAACTGCAGCTGAGGATAATAAGACCAATGGCTATGTATAGAATTACGAGGTCTCAGTTCCTGGCCATTGGGGCAAATGGCTTGTTTTTATTTACAATTAGCTTGATTTCATACTATTAAAACCACAAATAGTACCACTGGCTGAACTAACGAATAGGAGGTATGCTCTAGGTATCAGCTAATGAATGCAAGATTTGCAATGGCAGGAGTCTCTTATAAATGAGGCAAACTGCAGGGATGTCATGCCATGTGTATGTAATAAGCTTAATGTGTTTAGGAAAATATTATTGAATTAGAAACCAGACATTTTTAATTTAATAGCTACATTAGAAAGACTCATAAATGACTCAGCCAATTGCCTCTTCGTGGTGCAATGTTCATTTAACACCAATACAGAAATACTAAAATATCAACAAAGAAGTCAACCTAAAGTGTTTGTCCAATGAGCATTACATTTTAAAGATGATATGGGGTCTCATTCACTGAAAGGTTATGTGAGGCTTGGGAGAAACGTCAGAGTAAGACAAGAGAAGTGAATTACCACTGAAATGCAGGCGATTGAACAGCATGGTGCCCATTTGGGCATATGAACTTCAATCAGCTGCAGGTCCCTCTCCATCTGGATTTTAATAAGCTTTGAGTTATTGCCAATAAAATACCAGCGGAGCCTCTTCCGGTGTTCATGGGCATCTGCCCACATGCTTCAGTCTAGCAGCTGATGGGTTACAGTTGCCGTTGAGGGCATGATAAAGGAGGAGGCTAGTATTTCAAAGTGGACAGAGGCTCGCAAACTCTGCCTAGCTACAGCTTTTGGATGCTTCTAGCAACTACTTAAACTAATTTCTTAATTCCCTTTTAAAATAATTGCAAAGAACGATGAGTCCACACTCATACACTGAAATTGATGTGTTGGTGTTGGGCTTTTCACCCCAAGCTAAAATAGCACAGAAAACAGTCTACCGTGGTGCAAATCCTGATACCTAAAATTCTAGGAGCACCCTAAGCTCCGCTCCACCACCTTTTCATGATTATCTATAGAATGTAAGGAAGCCTACCATGATGGTAAGCAACTGTAAACCCAGAAATTGGGAAGTGTACGCAGGGAGATCTCCTGTCTGAGGATACAGAGCCAGGCCTTCTTTCTTCTGATATCGCTGTGTTTGTTCGGTGTGCACTATACATTTCAAAGTGATTTGCTAAACACCATAATAGAAGCACTGTATGAACTAACTCCCCTTGTTTTTAAAAACTAAGTTTGCAAGTTTTACTGCTCTACCGCAGTTAGGACTGAGCTAAGGATCTTGCATATGGCTTAGCATATGGGTATGGGGATCCAGATTCTAGTTCTCATTATTGTTGAGCAGACACTATTATTCACTGTGCCACCTCTCTAGCACCTGTGGACCAGCTCATCTGTGTCCCACGGGAAAATACAAATTTTTGCACCTTAAATTCATGTTTCCATCCAACTTCCCCCAGAAGAATTTTGTCTTAGAATTCAACAGCTTTCCCCAGTGTTTTGCGACTTGTTCAACATGCCTTCCTATGCAACCCAGGACCATCGACTCAGGATTAGACTGCCACCAATGGTCTGGGCCCTCCCCGTATGAATCACTGTTAAAGTCAATAGCCCACAGACTTGCTCACCATGCCAATCTTATGGAGGCATTTCTCATTTAAGATTCCCTCTTCCCAAATGACTCTCACTTGTGACATATTAAAATAAAACTGGCCAGCGTAGGTAGAGAGGTGGTAGATGTTCAATAAGCGAAGAGATGAATAGATAGGAGATAGAACTGATGAATAGTTAGGTATATAGAATATAATAGAAGGAAGTAAACCTCAAAGATAATAGTTAAAAATTTTTCCAACCACAGATGCTGAAGACTGTGACTAAGTCTAAGGCCAAAAGTGCAGAGCAGATTAAATCAGAACTGCTTAACAAATTTGACCAGTGGGTTATTAGTTTTGAAACCTACTGGAAATGGAACATTCAAGGTATTAAAATAGATGGGAAATTATACAAACGTATCCTAACGGTAGCAATACTTTTTTTTAGATTAAAAAACAGGCTTATGTTAAATGTTAGTGTTAGTATTCTGTCTAAACTCCACCTCCACAGTTACCTGGCAACAGCCAGGTATGCTCCTCCCCACAGTTACCTGGCAACCGCCAGGTAGGCCTGGCCCACTATAAAGGGGGCTGCTTGCTCCCTCCTCATTCTCTTACTCTTAATCTCTTACCCTCTCTCTTACCCTCTTGCCTCTCTGTCCCCTCCCCCCTTCCTCTCTCTCCACGTGGTCATGGCCAGCCTCTACTCCTCTACTCCTGCTTTTCTCTCTCTCTCTCTCTCTCTCTCTCTCTCTCTCTCTCTCTCTCTCTCTCTCTCTCTCTCTCTCTCTCTGCCTCTACTACCCTCCTAGCTCCCCTCCCCATGCACTCAATAAACTCTATTCTATACTATACCGGTGTGTGGCCGGTCCCTCACGGGAAGAGATGTCTCTACATGGGCCCACTGAGACATCCCCTTTCCCATACCTCTCCACACACCCACAGAACATATTCTCTTTATCTCTTTATCTTTTTATAAACACTTCAGTTAGTGTTTTGGATTCACATATTTGCTTGGCTATTGGTAAAGAGCCTTTACTTCACAGGGTACCACTTGGTGGTTGTTAATAAAGTGCAGAGCCCGGCGCTTTATCAGAAAGAGTGATCTGCGCATGCTCAGATATCTAGGACAATAGATTTGTCCGAAGAAAATGCCTACTGCTAACTCTTTTCTCTCCTCTATTCCACATCTGTTACATAACAGAGAAACTTTAAACAGCTACTGGCCATGAACTCTGTGTAATAAAACAAGCCTGAACTTTTGTTCCAAGTTGTCTTCATTCATAAGTGTAATTTACGACTGGAGCCACCATCACCAGAACGATTTAGAGATTTATAGGTTCTAATTTATATCATATTCATACTATTTTCCTTTATTTTTTTCATAAAAAAAGGAGCAAAACCAAAGAAAGGGTAGAATTTTAATAGAAAATGTGGGTCAACTCCAAATTCCTGAGCCTCTAAAACTGAAAATGTGATTTCGAAGTTTACGTGTGGGCAAGCTCAATTTAACTTAAATCCTTGCGTAGATTAAGAACTGATTATTTCTATGTAAAAGTATATTAGAGTCCTCTGCTTTTCATTATTTTTCTTTTCCTTTTAAAAGTAATTGACCTATCTGTTTTCTATAATTACAGAGGAAAGATAAGGAGTCATAGTTTCTATTCAAGATTAAATACCCCAATTTACCTTAACATAAAGAAAACAGATAAAACTGAAGTACCCACAATTACAATTTGTAAGAAAACTGTGTACATTAATGAACTTATTTATTTTTAATATGAAAAGTTTTTATCTGAAAAGAATACTGTAATATGGAATCTACAGAACCTTTTATAGCTTTTTTTCAATTAAAAATAAACTGAATAAAAGTGTTTTGTTTTGTTTTTTTTTAAAGAGTAGGGGAAACTTATTGCCTCAGAGGAAAATAAGTTAAACAGTGTGAGATACAATATTTTATTTGTGCCTCTAAACATGTGAATTTGGGTAAGTACTAAATCCGGAGAAGGCAATTTTAGTAACAGCCACAAGATGCTTTGGACAGATTAGCCATCTCTCTGCCTTTCAAATGCAGTCTCCTCAATTAGGGTGGCTGACTCTGACTGAAAGACAGAAACATTCAGTAGCTTCCTTATACACTGATGTTTATGTATTTTGTTAAAAGATTTATTTTATGTATATGAGTATTTTGCTTGTATGTATGTATGTATTATGTATGTGTGTGTGTTTGTTTGTATATATGTGCACAGTGTGTATTATTCGGGCCTGAAGAGCTCAGAAAAGGACATCAGATCCCCCGGCATTGGAGTTATAGATTGTCGTGAGCCATCATGTGGATACTGGAGATCGAATCTGAGTCCTCTGCTCAAGAGCAAGAATCTGCTGTTAACCACTGAGCCATCTCTCCAGTCTCATCCCCTGGACACCATGAATCTTTATATCTCTTTAAGAGCATTATTCTCTGAACTGGATCCTCCACAGGCTGAAGATGAAAATTCATTGCATAACTGCCATCGTTTGAATATTGTAAGAATTACCTGACAGGATTTACAGCAAAGGCTAAGCAGCTCTGTCAGCTAAATCTTCATTTATATGCTAATAAAGGGTGTGAGCACCCTGCAGAGGCATGGGGGGGAGGGACCGGAGTGAAGAAGGCTGTGTCTAGAGAAAGGCACTTGAATACACATCTTTGGAGAAACGACTTTTCTTCTAAGTGAAGCTTTGTGCATGGGGAGAACCAGCAGATTCCAAGGAGATAATGAATGCAGTGGAGAACTGGAGAACGAGTGGGAGCTTCACCCACCTGCTGGCTCTCCCGCACTGTGCCTGCCTCAGTCCCCCACACTTGGGCCAGGGAAGAGCAAGGATTTCAGGTCCTTCCCTCCTGAGATGCATCACATCTCTGTGTCTCCTGACTGAGGCAAAGCGCCAGCAAATTGCACACACTGAACTTTTGACTTGGGCCACATCCAATATTTTGGGGACACAATGGTGTTTCAGAGACAGGAGAGGACTTCAAGTGCTTAGTGAAGACGCTTCCTAAGAGGAATAGAAATGTTTGTTTTCTAGCAAGCTTCTGTTTAAGAGGCGTGAAAGTCATGGGCTTTTGGTAAAATTGCTACTTTTATCAAGAGTAGCAAGGTTTCTCAATTCACAGCTTTATACATATTCAGCATTTTACTGATACTTTATACTTCTATTTTTTAACTTTCTTTTTGTTTCTTGTGAATGCTATATCATGTACCCCATCCCACTCATTTCCTGTCCATTCCTATTCACCTTCTGGTCTTGCAACCTACCCCTCCAAAAGAGAAAAATAAAAACCAAAAATAAAATAAAAGTAAGCAAAGCAAAACAAAAAGAAAGAAAGAAAGAAAGAAAGAAAGAAAGAAAGAAAGAAAGAAAGAAAGAAAGAAAGCCTCGTTGTGGAAATTGTACTGTGTCACAGTGTGTTTCTCAGCATCCCCGTTTGTCTACACACCTTTACTTGCAAATGTTCATTGCAATGAGTCATTGGTCTGAGTCAAGGCCTCTGGCTTCTTCTATACCTAATCCTCAATACCTCTGTAGCATCCCGCTGGTTCCTCTGTGTTATGAAAATCCTGGAGCTTTGGGTCTCCAGGGCCAGCCCTTTGAGATACTACTGCAATTCACAGGTGATGTAGACGTTAGGGTGGGCCAACTCAGAGCCTTAGATCTAGGTCTGGGTAGTGGATGGTTTAGTCAGCTTGCCAGCCTTCTCTTTATCCACAAAACCAGGATGAACTCTTCAGTGCTGACCTAGCTAGCTCATCCATTGTTATAGCCAGCAAGGGACAGCTCTCCTGCTCTCACACCCTTGGCCATCAGAGCCAGCTCTACTGTGATACCCAGGCAAGGCACAGAGCCAGCTCCACCAAGTGCTACATCCAAGAGGGTTGGGGACAGCTCTCCCACTCCCACGACCCCAGGTCCAGCTGTCTTAACTATCACAAGTGGCTAGGGGTCCTGGGTAGGGAATCTCCCCTACACCCACACCACATCATGATAGACAAGTGAGCAGCAGAGCCAGTTCTCCACGTTCATGCCCTCAGGGCTGGTCCACTTGCTCCTCTGCTACCAGAATTAGGTCTAGTGTGCAGGAGGGCAAGGTACAGGACCTGTTCTCCCTAGTGCTACAGCCATGAGGGGCAGGACCAGCTCTCCAGCTCTCATGATAAACTCTGAATTTCCAAGCATCAAAATCTCGCAATAACAAGCGGTAAGCTTAATATTTTTCTTTTTATTTCCAGTGCTGGGGAAGGAGCCCAGGACCATGTATATGTCAGAAAAATCAGATTTTAACCTTTTCCACTTTCAATATGAGTAGACATAGGATGCCAAGTTCCCAATAGCTTGTGAAATAAATACATTCCCAATGGCTTTACAAAATAAAGTTTATAAAATTAAAAATTTCAGATACGTATATTAAAATATATTTGTTAAAACAGGTTTCAATTATGATATATGCTTTCCAAATTTTGAAATTTGATGTGTGAGCTTGTGTGTGAGTTTGTGTGTGTGTGTGTGTGTGTGTGTGTGTGTGTGTGTGTTGTGGGGGGCGGTGTCTCTGTGACTGCCAACTGCCAAGACAAGCAGAGTGTCAATCCCTGTGAGGCAAGAAGTAAATTTAGTGGAACAGGACTCAGTAGCTGATGCTGGTTGAGACTTTGAGAATGTGATACAGGGCCATTTATTTTTTACATATTTAAGTACAGTAAAATTTGGAACAAAAGTTTCCTGATGATAATTAATTCAATCCCATGTGCACAGTAAAGCCTAAGGCATGACTATATGTGACATTTTCCATAAATATGAGTTCTATAAATTGCAATATCTTAGGGTCTGGGGTGGATCTGGTGTGGTCTCTCAGTCACACAGATGGTCACCAGGCTATAATCCATCTCTGCAGTAAGAGTAACAGTAAGAGTCTGGGGGTTGAGGGGGGTAGAAGTGGTCTGGCCATAAAAATAGTGCAGTAATCAAGAGGGTATAAACCACACCCATTTCTAGCCTCCTGGGTGGAAAACAAGTTAGATAACTCTTTCTTTGAAGAGACTACACTGCAAGCTTAACAGTTCCTGGTTTCCCCAGCACTTACCTGAGAGCACACGGCCTCTCAAACTCTACTGTCTCTGCCCCTCCAGGATGGGATTATTAGCATGTGACACATCTGTGAGGCAAGTACTTTATGTATGATCTTGTATTTTAGCTTTGAATTGGAGTAAGTACCTTTGAGTTGAAAATAATGACTTATGCCTACAATCCAGCACTTGGAAGGGCAAGGCAAGAGTATTACCAAGACTTTAGGCTCAGTTTGAGCATATAGTAAGTTCCTAGGATAAAAATCTAAGAACATGTCTTAAAGAGAAAATCTTTGAATATTTTAGAAGAAACAGTTTAAAAGTAAAATCAAGCACCATTTTTATTCAAATACATTTTTTATTTTTATTCAAATCTTATTTGCTAATAAATCAATTATACTAAAAATATACTGATTTATTATGGAAATCATTGTTAATTAGTAAATACATTAATTAAAATTGAAAGTTAGTTTTGTGTACTTTAGCTTCATTTACGTTCAATTTTGAGGCTTTAACTCATGTTTATCAATAATATATCATATATAGGCAATTTATTGATAATATATACACATTGTTTTTAGTAGAATTAATAAAAATAAAAATTTTAACATATGCAGCTTTATATGCATATTTATAACATATGCATATTTTAAACATATGCATATTTATAAATTATACATATTCTACTTCATTATTTATTCAAACACATACAATGAACAGAACACCAGTAACAAGTGATTCATTTGTACAGAGGAATTTTAAATTTCTCACCAGCTTTCAGTCAGTTAAAAGACAAACTATAGAACATACATCTCAATTTTATTCTCTGTCAAGAATAAAAGACAGAATAGGTTTTATTTTAACAGTGTTTTAGCATGCTATATAATTTCTGTTTGACATACAGTATGTAGACTCCTATTGTTCTCTTGCTCCAGGCTCTACTAATGAGTTAAAGAATATGGTTAAGGATATAATTAGAGAATATGATTAAGGATAAAGCTTAGAAATGTACAAACTTTCTGTAACTGCATTGTGTGACCAAGCAACTCGAGGTCAGCCCCATTTTTCCACAAAATCATGAAATATATGTTCTCAAGTTTCTGCCAATTTAGTACTTGCCAAATTACAAAAGGTCTGCAAATACATTAGAAATACAGGAAAATGCAAAACTTACAAAGAAAATATAAGTGAGAATGTCCAGGATTCTATTTAGGATATGTTGTTTACTCTTACAGGCTTAGTCACTATCATTTCTTAGATTCTCTTTTGCATGACACAGCAAAGCCATGCAAATTGCTTTGGTGGGTGTTCTTGTATAGAGGAATTTTAATCCAGCATCATGAATGCTCTGGCAAGGGATCACATGCAAAGATCTAGGTCTGTGTGATTCGGCTGGAATGACACACCTTTAATCCCTCTGGCTGGAATACAGAGAGGTCCTTAGTACATACCTTTGATCACAAACAATAGGGTAAAGTTAGTTTGTAGAAGGAAGAAGTCATGTTTAAAAGTGATAATGTCTAATTGAGGGACAGACAAAGTGACAAATCCGACAAAGATTTAGCAGAGTTTGTCAGAGATAGGATATGCTAATTTACAGGAGACTAACACAGGAAAGAGAGGCTACTTAAGAAGAGAGAGAGAAAGAGAGATAAAGAGAGGAGGGGAGAGAGAAGGGGTGTGTGTGTGTGTGTGTGTGTGTGTGTGTGTGTATGTGTGGTAGTTTAACAGAGACAGGTTGTAGAGAGAACAAAGGAGAGACAGGTGAGAACAAAGGAGCCTGAGAAGGAGGAGTCAGAAGATTAGAACATATTTCCAAAGTCAGTATGAAGCCAAGAATACTAATTCAAGCAGAAGCCAAGACAAGCCATATTGAATCAGTCAGCTTGGAAGATTAGATCTTATGGAGGCTAGAAGCTTCTAGGCCTAGGCCTAGGGATAGTTAAAACAGAGAAAGGACTGCTCTGGACTCAGCCCAAGCCATAAGCCATGTAGTCACACAGCCTGGGTATAGCTTTCATCTCATCCCTTCCTTTGAGGAAATAGCAGTTCCATTTACAGTGTTGCCCTCTGTCTTTTCATAGAACTTTATCTTTGGGGGAAAATCTCTAGGAACTGATAGTGGTGGACAGTGAGTTCAGGCACTCATTTCCCTTGGTCCACATTGGTGTGCTTCTGTAGTTTGGCTGCATTCAGAGAAGACTCTGCCTTCTTTGTCATTATTAGGGTTCTAATGGCTCCCTCTCATGTCTCTAACTGCTAAGCTGTGTTCACAGATGCTGATTACTAAAGAATATTTCATTATTCCTTGACACAGTTTTAAAAATCATTGTAAGCCTCTCTCCCATTTAGGAAAAATAATCTCCTATATAACTTGATCTTCAGGACCCAACCCTGTCCACAGCCCTGTGATTAATTCACTTTCTACTAACAAGAGCGTGGTTATCATTATCCTTTACTGTCTGAAATTACTCTTTTTAAAACAATTGTTCTATTGATAAATTGAAGAAACAGGTTATTGGTAGTGTGTGGGACTTCTGTTCTCTGTATGCTTTCTTTGGGGATTATTTCCAGCCCTGAGAACATTATCTGCTCATTAAGGGTAATTAAATAATTATTGAACACATGTTGAATCAATAGTCAAGAAAAGATGAGGTCTCTGAGGTCCAAGGGTACAAGCTGCTTCCTTTCTTAAATAGGTTCGCTTCTTTATTTAATTGTCTTCCATGGCACCTTCTGCCCTTGCATGGATGCTTAAGAAGAAAATATACTAGTGGAAAGAAAATGAAGTTAGCGGCAGGGCGAGGGGCTTCTTTCAACTGTGTGAGCTTAGACATTTGCAAAAACATGTCCTTGAGAGATGAAGATATGAACATTGATTCATATCCAATGTAGTCAGAAACAGGGTACATATTAATCTTTATTGGTCTTTATATAACATCAATTAAAATTAGCAAAGAACTGATTTCCCTAGAGAAAATTTTATCTGGTTCTCAAATCTTTTTTTTCTATTGATTTATCATGCTATTTTTTTCATTTTTCAAGCTTAACATCATTGAATGTTTTTATGAGATAATTATGTAATTTATATTTTCCTATAAAATTATACTGCAGTCATAATTTCAAATGGAATTATATGTCCTTCTTTTGTACGCTTTAAAACAAAGTCTAACAGCACCACAATCGTCACTCTGGTTTATAGAATTTTATATTTTTGCCTAAATATTAAAGATGTAGCTACACTGAAAGTGAATGAAAATATATTATAACAACTGAAGTTAATGCTAATACTGTCTTTTATTGTTTATTCTAGTTCAAAGCACTAACTGCTGCTAATTATTAAGCAGTCTTCAAGCACAGATCTAATGTTCTCAAAGGTCCACAAACTATTTAGAAGTAATTTTAATTCCTATGAGCTTAGGGAAAATATCATGCTCTATGATAAATTTTCATCAGAAAACACCAATGACATATCTTTAGTAGTAAAGAGTGTATATCTCTTAGATTTACTCATCCTCTGCTTGAAGTATGCCCGTGTTTATAACATTATTCCCTACTCATTTCTATTTCATGTCTTTTATCTCTTAGCTGTCCATAAAACCTTACCAGTGAGATATCCTCTGATGCTCACTGACAAAGCTGTAGGCACCCACCATTCTATTCCCTTTAAAGTGTTGGATTTCCTCCTTGGCAATACCTCAAATGACATTAAAAATGCTCATATTGATAACTTGTTTTCTGTGCTCCGTCACAGGAAAACACACAGGGACTTGGTTTCTTGACGAATCCTGTGCAGTCAGGAGAGTACAGTGAGTGCTCAAATGTGCCTTGTATCCTTTCTGTTCTTTGTTTATTGCAAGCCAACTCATTAGTCAGCCTATAAAGTCAGGTAAATATATGCAAGACTTCAGCTGGTAGTTACATAAGGTCATCTGAGTACTGCAGGAACAATTAACTTATTCGGATACCACTCACATTCAATCAGGTATAAAGCCATTTCATTGGCCCTTAGTTTTAGTTCCATTTCTTCAAATGCCCTTAACCTTTTATGTTATCAGATCTATAAAAATTTAAAACACTCTTGACCCTTGACTCTTGTGTTCTGCCTGCAATATCTCTATTTCACTATGGAGGGAAGATAATCCTTTGTGTGTTTGTTTTTGTGTGTTTTTTTTTATGTGTATGTGTGTGTGTGTGTGTTTGTGTGTTGTGTTGTTTTTGTCTCCTGCTCTCGGTTGCTTCTCCATTCTTTTGATACTAGCTTTATTTCAGTTTTCGACCCATGCAATAGATGGGAATGGGCTTTGCCTTCCTCGAATCCTGGATTTATACTAAGAAAAAACTTAACAGGACCTTCTTAAAAAGGATATTACCTGCCATTATCTTCATAGATTGACCAAACAATAGACATATGACTCAAGGTATCAGTGAAAATTCCGCACGAATAACTGGGAACTATTACGGATGGGGTAGTGTCTTTCTTGTTTGGTTGTGTAAAACACAGGAAGCAGTTCTAGCATGGATGTGATGTATTTTCTACTGTCTGATGGAAATAGTCTGATTGAAGACAATGCAGGACAAATCCATGTTTAAAGTACACAATGTGATGGTCTGTATATGTTTAGCCCAGGGAGTGGCACTATTTGGAGGTGTGGTCTTGTTGGAATAGATGTGGCCCTGATGAAGGAGGTGTGTCAATGTGGGTGTAGACTATAAGACCCTCATCCTAGTTGCCTGGAAGTCAGTCTTCCACTAGCAGCCTTCAGAAGAAGATGTAGAACACTCAGACTTTGCCTGCACGATGCCTGCCTGGACATTACCATGCTCCAACCTTGATGATAATGAACTGCACATTCGAACCTGTAAGCCAGCCTCAATTAAATGTTATAAGACTTGCCTTGGTTATGGTGTCTGTTCACAGCAGAAAACCCTAAGACACACACCTATAATTCTTTTCCTAGATTGAAAATCCATGAGATTCCCCAACCCATGTTAATATGCCTATTGCTGCTGTCTTTTTTCAGGTCCTATTCAGGCAGTGTTAGTGAGATTTCATTAGGGTTGATTCCCTGACATTTCTAAGAGTCACATTCTCACAACTGATGTCCTGTTATTTTGAGATTTACATTTTTATCCACTTTCTCTTCCAAAATAACTACAAAAGACTGTTGTGAGTGGGAGAAATAGTCTGACACAAGGAAAAGAGCCTAATTGGTTACTCAATACCAAGTGAGCACTCAGCTGTGAAATCATATACATACAAGTAACATGACATGACTAAGCAGGTTATATTTATATATTTAGGAATATATATATTATATATGTATGCATACATATATAATACATATATATAATATGTTTAGTAATATATATAATAAAAATGCCATGAATATGAGAAAGATTATTTGGGATAAATATTGAATATGATAAGGATTGAAGAAATGAAAGGAAAAGGGAAGTGATATAATTATATTTTAATTTTACAATTTAAAAAAAATAATAAGAGAACCCTCTGATGAATCAGGTAGATCCAGCCATCACTGAAATTACATCATTACTGAGAGACTGAACTGACATTTCCTTTTTACTTAAGCCACAAGCAATGACAAGGAAAGTCTTAAGATTGTGTATACATAATATAAAGTTTTCCATGACTTTAACCCCTTTAGAGAACTTGAGATTTACTTATTTCCTTTCTGTGCTAACAAAGAACACCCTCACCTGACCCCAATTTTGGAGATCAAACCAAGCTGCTTGCAAATGCTAGGCAAACACTCCACCACTGAATTGCCTCTCCACTTTTTATATCTGTACCCACCATGATTACCATTAACAAGTAACCTTCAGTTACTGAAGCTCTCCCAATTCAAACCACTTCTGTGGAGATAAACTTTACATAGCTCCAAGTGCCCCTTCACATCTGTTCAATCTGCAGGTGCAGGAGTTAATACTTTATGGAGAAAACAATCCAGTGCAACCCTATACTTAAGACTCAGGGAACATCATGAAAAAGAGAGTGGAGTGATTATAAGACCCAGAGAATCAAGACATCTATTATGAGACAGTGTCTTAAAAACATAAAATAAAAATACAGGAAGTAGAGGAAGTGAAAAGGTTTAGGAGAAGAATTGGGGCAGAACGAGGAATGAAAATATCAAAATACATTGTATTTCAAATTCTGAAGAATGAATGAATATATATATATTCATATATATAATGAATAATGAATGAATATATATATTCATATATATACATATTCATATATATATATGTATACACACACACATATATATATGTGTGTGTATACATATACACATACACATACACATACACATACACATACACATATACATATATCCATCCCCTTGGGATCAAGTATCAACTAATCTATTCATAGGAATGGTTAA
This sequence comes from Arvicanthis niloticus, assembly GCF_011762505.2. Taxonomy (NCBI): domain Eukaryota; kingdom Metazoa; phylum Chordata; class Mammalia; order Rodentia; family Muridae; genus Arvicanthis; species Arvicanthis niloticus. The sequence continues at coordinate 11,207,126 of NC_047663.1, forward strand.
TGAATTTCTTAATTCAAAATGATTTTAAGAATTCTTCTTTTGTGCTACAAAGATGGCTAAGTGTGCTTGCTGCTCTCACAGTGGACTAAAAGAAGTTCCCGTCACTCAACATCACATGGCTTGCACCTTCCTGTACCTCCAGTTCCAGAGAATCTGATGCCCTTTCCTGCCTTCCATGGCCACTGCACCCATGTGGCACACATACACAAAGATACACACTTATACAAACAGCAAAAAATAAATCTTTAAAAATAGAATTCCTATATTACCTTTCTAACCTCACTCTATCTTCCTGAATGCACCAAATGGATTTATTTCAGAAATCCTTGTGCTTGGTTCAATTTTGGAGATAGTTGAGGATTTCTGGTCATTGGCAGTGGGAGGTTGGCGTTGGGGCAGGGGTAAGAATGCAGTTTCTTTATGATTAGATTCTGGAATTTCAACTGTTACTTATCATAATAACCACCAATTTCTGGCGAGGAACGACAGAGAACATTCCACCTGGCCTTCCATTACTGTCTACTGAGTCTCACCTAAAGTTGGCTGCATAATCATGGCATAATTCCTGGCATAGTAACTTACCATAATTTTAATGTCTTAAACTAAAACTTCAAAGAAAGTAGAAAACACCACAAACCTGTGAAGGTTCTATAGATCAGAAGTCCAACAAGGACCTTGTGAAGTTAAAATCGAAGACTCAGAAAGGCTATGTTTTTTTCTAGAGTAAAGATGAGTTTTCTTAGTTGAGTATTCAACTAGGACAAGGAAAAGACAAATTGTCTTGATGATTATAAAGGGAGCACCAGTCTCAGCTTTTAGAATTGCCTGTATTCTTTGGATCATGGTTCCTTTCCTCAGTCAGCAAAGCCATGACAGTCTTCTCTGACCCTTCAGATTCTTTATCATCTCTCAGTGATCACGACTGCAGGATGCTTGTGTACTAAGTTAGGCTCCAGGCCTATCTCTAAATAGTCTCAAATTTTTTTGGTTTTAATCACACCAGACAAACCCCTCCTTGGGGAATGTTGTTACATTCTCAGTGTTGTGTTCCCCATGGGACTGTGTGCTGCAACACTTGATCCCTAACTGGTGTTGAGATGATAAAGTACCTTTAAGACTGGAACCTAGATGGCAAAGGTTAGTCACTAGCAGTGGGTCCTGAAGGGAGTATCAGTTTCTGGTTTTAGGCAGAATACTCAGCCTTCTGATCCTCCAATAGAGAAGCAAACGATGCTGCAAGCTCCTGCTACAAAACATTTCCATGTCTTCCCTTTCATAGTGTACCCCGACCTTTTCTATAAAGTGATTTTTGTCAGGTATTTTGTTACAGTGATGAGAAAACCCACTACTATGGGTGTTTGTATCTCTTCAAGATTTCTTATTCTGCTGGTCATAGCATGAACACTGGCATGTTTATACATGATAATGAGTAGAACATGATAGGGAATGTAAGGTTCATAGCAAGAGCACGCAATGCAGCCAGCACAAAGAATGGAACTAATTAATGGTCTTCAACACTATGAAGACAACCACAACTTTAGGGAAAACTGCCCTTTTAAAAAAATAGTAGATAAATAAATAAACTTAGCTCCAACACTTAATCATAAGGAACAAAACAGTAAGTTAACAAAAGGAGTTGATGAACACATCAACTTCTCCGAGCTAAGGTCAGATCCATGGATGGAGAAAAGCAGGACTAGCATCCTGGGATGAGGACATTTGGTTGTAAAAGTGAGTCATGAACCCCCATATTCTCTTAAACTCTCCCAGGCATTTAAAGCAGTCCTCTCCCTTTTTACAGACAGGAGCAGCTTGTCCTTACATGGAGACCCTGCAAAGATTTCCTCTCAAAGTAGGATCCTTGTAAGGTCATGTCTGCCTCCCAAGAGACCTCTCCTTCCTCCTCCATTGCCTCTGATAATTAGGGATAGGTTCCATATCAGCCCTAAGAGGTAAATACAAGTCCTAGCCTGTGACAAAAATATTATTCAACAAAAGCACATCATGATTTGGCTGGTATGCAGTCCATTGATGCAGAAGAACGCACATGGGACGTGTGACTGTTTTGAGGGATATTACAGTGAAGTGTATGAAATACAAGACTAGATTCATGAGCCTAGAAGCATCCTGCTAAGAATTCCAGGTAAACATTTCAGCAAATACACCTAAAATAATTGTGCCCACAGATCTGAAACACTGGGAGTCATATGTATATCAGATAGAGGAAGAAGCACAAATCTGGTCAAAAAAAAGGGGGGGGGATCAAAAAATCTGAGCAAGTATATTAAAATGTATTTGCTGCATGAAAGAAGAGAGTCCACTGCCCATTGGTGTCTCCAGGAAAGCACAAAGGCCATACTCTTTGCTGAGGCAACAGAGACTTCAAGTAGAGAGCCCTACCACTAAGAATGAAATAGACAGCCTCTTGGACAGACTGACCAATACAGATGGGATGATTGCAGACAACCATTAGACTAAGCAAGGGAACTCCAATGGAGGAGTTAGGGGAAGGACTGAAGGAGCTGAAGGTATTTACAACCCCATAGGAAGAAGAACAATATCAACCAAACAGATCCCCATAGTTCTCAGGGACTAAACCACCAACCAAAGAGTACACATGGAGGGGTCCATGGCTCCAGCTGCATATGTAGCAGAGGATGGCCTTTTCTGGCATCAATGGGAAGGGAGCTCCTTGGTCCTGTGGAGGCTTGATGTCCCAGGAAATGCTAGGGCGGTGATGAGGGAGTGGGTAGGTGGATAGGGGAGCACCATCATAAAAGCAGTGAGAGGAGATGGGATAGGGGGTTTGTAGAGGGGAAACTGGGAAAGAGGATAACATTTGAAAAGTTAATAAATCCCAGCACTTGGGAGGCAGAGGCAGGCAGATTTCTGAGTTCGAGGCTAGCCTGGTCTACAGAGTGAGTTCCATGACAGCCAGGGCTACACAGAGAAACCCTGTCTCGAAAAACCAAAAAAAAAAAAAAAAAAGTTAATAAATAAAATATCAAATTAAAAAAAAAAAGAATAGCCACTAAAAAGTGATAGGGAGCAGGGCAGTGGTGGCGCATGCCTTTAATTCCAGCACTTGGGAGGCAGAGGCAGGCGGATTTCTGAGTTCCAGGCCAGCCTGGTGGACAGAGTGAGCTCCAGGACAGCCAGGACTACACAGAGAAACCCTGTCTCGAAAAACCAAAAAAAAAAAAAAAAAAAAAAAAAAAAAAAAAAAAAAAAAAAAAAAAAAAAAAAAAGTGATAGGGAGCCAGCTTTGTTGCAGGAAGAGTTAAAAATTCTAACAGAAGGGAAGTGAGACTCATGTGACTTTCCTTGTTCTATGTAGAAAGCAAATTGGAGCGAATAGTATTCCTGCCCTCAAGGGCTTAAATGAAGCAGGGTTGCACCTCTTCACTGTATTCTAGCTCATTGCAAAGATATTCAGTTGTCACTATAGGGGCTTGAGACACATTTGCTACAATAAACACTTGAAGTCCTGGTTCTAGGCTACCAAACACTAAAACTTAACCTATTATAAGGTATTTTTAATATTTGAATAATAACGTCCACCATTTCCCTCACTGTTCTCATTTACAATCCTACGTTAACCACATTCATTGTTTCTTGTTTGTAACTCGGTGAGAATGATAGTAGGTCTCGATTTTTCGACTTGATACAGTGTGAAGCACTCCTGAGATGAGTCAAGGTCCTCTCTGGGTATTGTACCCAGTGGGATTTCTCATGAGATAGATACAGTGAGGAAATGGTTCCAATGTGTGGGTTTTATTGTGGATATGAGAAAGAGTACAGCCAGAGGCATCTGGAAGATTCCAAACAGGGAGAGAAAGTAGACTAAATATAGCCAGTAGTCTGAACCAGGCCATTAGAAGAGTGGATGGGGCAGTGAGGAGAGTAAAGTGATAAGAAGGAGGGGGAAGAGAGAGAAAGACAGAGAAAGAGAGACAGAAAGAGGGAGGCAGACACAAAGAGACAAACAGAGAGAGGGAGACAGAGAAAGACAGAGTCAGAGAGAGGGACACACAGAGAGAGACAGTGACACACATGCACACACACACACTCAGAGGGAGACAGAGAAAGAGGGAGACAGACACACATAGAGAGACACAGGAGAGGGAGACAGAAATAGACAGAGACAAACACAGAAAGAGATTCAGGGAGACACACACACATGGAGAGAGAGACAGAGAGATATGGAAAGATACACAGAAAGAGGGAGACAGACACAGAGAGACACACAGAGAGAGGAGACAGAGAGAGACAGAGAAGGACAGAGAGACAGGAAGACACACATGGAGAGAGAGAGACAAAGAGACAGAGAGGCAGAGAAAGAAGGAGACAGACACACAGAGAGACACACAGAGAGGGAGAGAGAGAGAGAGAGAGAGAGAGAGAGAGAGAGAGAGAGAGAGAGAGAGAGAGAGAGAGCAAGCAGGGGACAGAGACAGAGAAAGAGAACCAAGCAGTAGCAGGGCCCAAATGTCTGGGTTATCGAGGGGTGCCCTGCAACTATGCAGACAAGAAAGCAAACCACAAAGTGCTATGAACAACTTAGTTCTGATTGATTTCCTCAACTTGGTTCAGACTGGAGAGTCTGATGATTGGCAGTTCATTGTCACTGTATTTCCTGGCAGAACACAATCCCCAGTGCACAAGGAAGCATAAATACATCAAAACTCAATTCAGGGTACGCATCATTTCTTCCAAGAAGATGAGTTCTAGAGATAGACTACACCTGGGAAGGTTCTGGCCTAGTCTCAGACACGCAAACAGTGCAGAGGTTATGTGGCTATTAGCTACCTCTGGTTCTGGTTGTGGAGCTTGGGGAAGCCCTAACTATAAGGATCATTTAGATTTCTAGCCATTCCCAGTCCTGGTTGTAGGAGTTTGATATGGCCTGCCCCAATGGACGACAGGATCTTCAGGCTCTTAATGACTTCTGATTCTCAGCTTTCTGGATGAATAAATGAGGATTTTTATTATTGTTGTTTTGTTTTTTAAACATCTTCTCAATTAGAAAGATAGTCTTGGGTGTTTAATTTTCCTGGGTTTCTCTGGAAATCTGTGAGCACAAGGACCTTTGTGCTATGCTCCCAATGGGTTATATAGGAATGACAAGCTGGGGGTTGGGGGAAGGGAAGTGGAGAGGCTGGGTGAGAATAGCCTAGAGGGGTCACCAGTATGGATTCTGTAAGAAATGCTTGAAATGCTTGCTATGCTGAGAATGCCTGCCTGGCAAAGCTGGGTACCATACTTTGGTATGCTGTTAGGCACCACTGTTAACTCTTCATCCAGAGGGTATTTTTTTGTTTTGTTTTGTTTTGTTTTTCTTTTTTTTTTTTTTTTTTTTTTTTTTTTTTTTTTGGTCGGACTTGACAGGTACATGTGTGGGGGTATTTCTACAGAGGACTAATAATCAGAGAAGACCACTCTTGTTGTAGATAGCCTTTTCCTGGAGGCTGAGGACCCAGAGGAGTCAAAGACTGGAAGTCAAAAAATGTTGAACACTCTTGTTTCCTACCCATCATGCTGTGAAACGGTCTGCCCCAGCCCTAATCCCAATGGATCAAAGCCACCAAAAACTTAAACAAAAGATATTCTTCTTCCCTTCTATATTGGCATTTCCCTGGTTTTCTACAGTGGATAAGCTTAAGTAACACACTGGTCTTCTTTTTGCCAATTTGATAATCCCAGGCATGGAACTACCATTTTTGTATGTTCAGCTTCACACAGTCTTTTCATTGGATATACTGTCTGTATCCTACATTTTCTCTTCCTCCCTTCCTTCTTCCCTTCCTTCCTTCCTTCCTTCCTTCCTTCCTCCCTCCCTCCCTCCCTCCCTCCCTCCCTCCCTCTCTTCCTTCTTCCTCCTTCCTTTCTTTCTTTACTTTCTTTCCTGGAAATCGATTTTTCTCTCACACAATGCATCCCAAGCACAGTCTTGCCTCCCTCCAGCTGCCCTCCCCTCCCCTCCCTCTATTTCCTTCAGAACAAAAGCAGGCTTCCAAGAGACAACCAAACAGGACAAAACAAGATTCAGCAAGACAAGGCAAAAGCTCTCATATCAAGGCTGGACAAGGCAACCCAAAAGAAGGGAAACAGTTCCAGCAGCCAGGGACACATCTGCTCCCACTGTTAGGAGTCCCACAAAACCACTATGCTAACAGCCAAAACATTTGCAGAGGACCTGGTACAGAATATTGCAAGTCCTATGCAAAATATGACTGAATATTGGTTGTAATTTTGTTTAAAAGTTGTCTAAATGACCACTTTAGTTCTGTAACAATGCTGATGAATTTGGTAAGAAAATTTGCAAGGGTTCTGTTAGTCCACTCAAACTATTGTCAATACTCCTTCTGTTAACAAGGTACGAACCTCTTGTGTTTGAGCGTGTGTGTGTGTGTGTGTGTGTGTGTGTGTGTGTGTGTGTGTGCCGAAGACTGTCCTTCTCATCTTTATCCTATTAAGTCACACTTGGAAAACTCCGTCTAATTTCCTCCCTTCAAAAAAGACTGTTATTGTTGTTGTTTCAAAATTGTAACCAATTTCCTTTATTTACACTGCCTTTGTCGTGCGTCAATAATGTTGACCAACTTTAGGATATTTACAGATTCAAAGCAGCTGCAAACATATAATTAGATCTTATCAACCTTGGCCATATGCTTGTGAACATAATTCTCTTCCCTCTGCCACCAAGGAGCTAAACACACTTAGGAATTTGGCAACATTACAAACCTCCGTAGTCTTACTCTTCTTACTGGCATCCTAGGTCTTAATGAGCTTCCTAAGTTTGATCTGTGTAAAATGCCTTGCCTGGATTTGACAGAAGTCATTTACTCAGTCTCGTCAGTGTGCTATGATGAGTTTCTCTGTGTGAGACCTCCATCTAAGATTGTGGTCCTCACAGTGAGCATTACTGATCTGTTAAGTCCTTCAGGTGTTATCTGCCTCCTAGGGAAAAAATAAAAAAAAAAAAAAAAAAAAAAAAGCAGTTTGTACCAAATGATTCATGCTTACCGGTTCTTACCCATAATTCATTTTACAAGGCAGAGGTCTTAGTGTTTCAAACTAAGTGGAAGGATTCTTCTTATTGTTAATTATCTCTGAAATTCTCCCTTAATTCTCATCTGATATCAAGTGTGTATGTATTTGTTTGTGTCCATGTTTGTTTTTTAAGACCCTCCTGTCTGGCCTATACTTTGTAATCCAAATATTTAGTTGAGCCCAGACTGGCTTTGAATTTATAGTAATCCTCCAACCTCAGTCTTACATGTATAGCGATTACAGGCATGTGCCACCACCACACTCGGCTCCCATCAAGCAAGGTTTTAATACCATGAATGCTTGTAGCATGTCTCAAGGACAGCAGATTGTGGAATACTGAGCTATGTAAACACGTTTGTTTGTGGGATTTCTGATTTCCTACCTAAGCTTTCTACTAATAGAAGGCAACTCTAATACTAATGCAATTACTTTGACGTTTAAAATCATGTACTAACCCGTATGGACTGTTGAAATTTTTAATTTATTTTACTTTTATTTTCGCATTTAAATGCCATCTTGTAACAAAACCGAGCCAGCGATGAGCTTGGGAGACTTTCTAGACATGTTTCATCCCTGTTACTCTCAGTAGCAAACCAAAAGGCAGAAGTAATGGAAACGAAGGGTAAGATTACATAAGGCACCGGGGAAGCAATTCCAGGAGCAGAGTTCAGTTAAAATTCAAATTAATTTTTAAAGTTCTAGGGGGAAAAAAAGCCTCAATAAAACAATTCAAAGTAGATAGGCTGAAACTGCTGTTTAAGAAAGAGGCATGGAGGATTTGGGGGGTGAGAGTGAATTCTTAGAGGGAGAAGACATGCTCACCCATGATCCCTGGAGGGGACGCTGGAAGCAGTGTCACTGAGAGGATTATCTGGGGACCAGAGCAAGAACAATGTTGGTAGTAAGTCCCTTGCTTTATTTGGAACAGGTCAGAGAGCCAGGGCTTGTGAGTTTTCTGGACAAAACAGAAGCCTCATGCAAGTACTAGTTGGTGAGGATGTCAAGAGAATAAGGAGCCAGTACCTTCCAGCTCTCTGCAGGAATAGAGTCATGTTGTCCTCCGTTCTTCCTGGGGGTGTGGGTGGGATGCAGCATGGGGAGAAGGGGTGAAATGCTAGGTGGAGGCACATTTGAACAAAGCTGAATTTAGCTTGTATTTTAATTCATTTGTGTGGGTGAACTTCTTCCAAGAAGACAGAATCCAAATGATCTTCTGGGGAAATTTTAACCATAATGAAAGCAAGGAAACTTCTAGAAATAGCAGAAGAGCCAAGCACCTGGACTTTGGATTTTCAATGCAAGCAGCCTGTTTTCAAGTAAACAGCTAGGTCTAATGGTGGTCTGTGCCTGCCCTTTCCCCCTTCCCTGCATGATCCCAAAGTTAGTAGCCCCTAATTAGATCCTACTCCTCCTGAGGTCTAATCCAACACAGGTTTCTTTAGAGAAAAAAAAATCACTTAAAGACTGACAAGCATTTGCTCTTACTTTTGAGCAAATAATAGAACGACACCTTGGTTTTCTCTAGGTATTTCCAGCACTTGTGACAGAAAAGCTCCCTCTGCAAATTCAAAATAGAGTAACAGAAGGCAAACAGCAAGCTTTAAAAGAAAAAAAAATTCTCAGAGCTGAGAAGATAGCTTAGTAGGTTAAGAGTCCTTCTTGCTGCACTTGCTTGAAGATCTGAGTTCTAATCCCAAGTACGCATGTAACAAATTGGGTGTGGTGGTGTGACCTGCAGTCCCACTGCTGTGTGGGATGCAAAGTAGGGTTGCCACTACAGCTAACTGGCTGCCATCCTGCTTTCAGGCTTACTGAGAGAACTGAAGGAACAAGGTGAAGACTGACCTAGAAGGATGCTAAAATCCTCCTCTGACCACCACAAAGAAGGCATGTGTGCATCCATCTGCAAACACATGTGAACCATATCATATGCTGAACTTGTAAAAAAAAAAAAAAAATTGGCATGGGATAGGGTCTTCTCCTGACTCAGCACTTCTGGAAGTCATAGATTCCAGGTGACAGAGTTGCAAGTTGGGGACAGCCAGTTCTGCGCTCCTGTTGCAGAGAAAATGCCCAAGAGAGTAGTTGGATCCCAAACAGCTTCACATAATTGAGAAATAAATGGTGGTGTGTCAAGCCACTGCTTTTCCTGTGGTTAGTCCATTATCACAGCATGACTAAATACTTCATGCTTTATTCAGAGCATAACTGCACAATTGTAAAAGTGACTGACCCAAAAGTTCAACCTGTAAACAATGATGTGATACTAGATATGAAAATTGAAGTACATTTAATGCATCAGGAAACACCTTTTGGAAAGATCATAAGGTACATACCCCTATGTGTTTACGTTTAGTGAAATGATTCTTTCATGACACCTAGTGTAGGTAAAAACATTTCTGTATTTTTTTTTTCCCTTTCTGGAGGGTTTAGTTCTACTTCAGTAAATCACAATTAAAAAAAAGAAAGAAAGAAAAGGAACAAAGGAAATTTAACATAAAACAGATTTATTTAAGATAAATTATTGCAATTGTTACTGTAAAAAAAGGTCTTAAATATCAAGTAAAGAATATTTAAATAAACTAAAATAAAGATGCCTGGGGTTTTGTACTTATTATCAAAGAGGTATTTCTGAAAGCCGTGTATTATGTATCATATACATAATTCTTCGCCATTTCCAAGTAACGGTAACTGAAGGGTTGTTTTCTGGGAATATGTTTATAATAAATCAAGTTAAAATGCCCTGAACAGGAAAGGAGAAAGAGATGGAGATACGGATAATTGCTAGAAAGGAGGCAACAGATAACCCGAGTACTGCCTGAGGGTCAGAGATAAGTCCTGGACAGAAACATTATAGTGAAAACTTGAAGCATTTGAAGAGGGAGCACTATTCAAGTCTCTGCTGTTAACCAAGCAACCTACTAATGGACTTGTGTCCTTATATGAAAATGGGCTATGATGGCAGTAATATAGCCTGGATGTAGACTGTCTCCCCAAGTCCATATCCTAGAGAGTTGTGGTCCCTGGCTACCACTACTGAGTAATGATACCTTTAGGATGTGAAGCCTTGGGGAAACTGCTCAGGCCATTTGGAGTATGGCCCTGAAGGGGATTTTAGAGGCTTCAGCATACCTGCTCATTTTTCTTTGTCTTTTTCCTCTCTTTCTTTCTTTCTTTCTTTCTTTCTTTCTTTCTTTCTTTCTTTCTTTTTCTTTCTTTCCTTCTTCTTCTTCTTCTTCTTCTTCTTCTTCTTCTTCTTCTTCTTCTTCTTCTTCTTCTTCTTCTTCTTCTTTTTTTTTTTTTGAGACAGGGTTTCTCTGTTAGCCTTGGCTGTCCTGGAACTCACTCTGTAGACCAGGCTGGCCTCGAACTCAGAAATCCTCCTGCCTCTGCCTCCCAAGTGCTGGGGTTAAAGGCGTGCGCCACCACTGCCCGGCTCCCCTTTCCTTTCTTATCTTTCTTTTACAGTGCTAGGGACTGAACCATGAAGTCATGTGTATAAAGCAAGCACCCAATGAGACCTTTAGCATTTTATATAAGTGGCTTTCCAGTTGTTCTGTTTGTCTCATTGCCACCCATCTGGAATGCTACTAGAGGCTCAGAGCAATGGGTTTGCCCGCTACTAGACTGGATCCTCCATAACTAAGCCAAAGAAAGCCTTCAATTCCTCTGTGGGAATTAATTGCCTCAGGTATTTCA